>NC_060916.1:2883082-3203425 GCF_021234035.1 Daphnia pulicaria
TCTCCAATTAAACGAGCTGACTCTTCCTGTGGGAGCCGTGAAGTACTGGAGACAGTCGACTGGTGCTAAAGTTCAATATAAAACAGGTAGTTTTAAATGTTTTTTAATTAAGTAGTTGATAAAAAAAGATAATTATTTTTCTATACCAAGATAGTCCGCGCCGCAGGGCAGTAGAGCAATTTTGATATTCCATGAACGTGAACTTGGAGTAGCGGTTCCAGTGGCAAAATTAAACATCAGCTGAACATCGGTGGATGTAACGTCTGACGATGGGACATCAAGGTACACTGAAATGAAAAGTTATAAATTATTAAATTTTTAGAAGTAGAAACACAATTTGTGACTGCTTACTGTGCTGCCCGCTGTTGTCGCCGCAGATAATGGGAGCCACGGTAGTTGCCCCACCAACTTGAAAAGTATCGGTGCAAGTTCCGGCCGTCGGCTGTGCGATGGTGAACGAAACAAAATCCAATCTATAGAGAGAAGAAAATGAACATGAATTTGCTTTTCATTTATCAAAGCCACTTACCGGATTTGGCAAATGGGTTTCCCTAGTTGTTCCACAAACTTATTGTCCAGTTTGATATTCAGCGCACAAATTGTGGGTGCATTAACTGCCACAGATGGTGACTGCCAATAAGTATTGTTAAGGGTGACTGTGGCTCCACATGTATTGATTGCATCTAAAGAATGTGTCAAGACATTTATTTTATTGGCAAAACTTATGTTACGTTGATTTTTGTTTCGTCTTACTGATACAACAGGTTTTCCCCAGAGAACAGGAACCACTTGGTCGGCCACCAAATAGTGAGCAAACGGAACCTGGAGCGCAGATTCCGGCGTCGCCGCTTGCCGTTAAACAGGCATCGAGCAAAGGCTGACGAACGGAAAGGCGGCCAAAGGGTCTGAACGTGTTGGCGGGACTAAATCTGTTGTTGAAGAAAGCTGTGTTCATCAAATTACCGAGGACGAATCGGCTTTCAACATGCTGGTTTTTCACTTGATAGTTCCCCCCTGAATGAATTTAAATTTTGATAAATAACTGCTCTTTCATTATTAAATATAAGTATGGGAGAATATTAAATTAAATTAATTCAAACGCTGCAATTATACTTACTACTAAGGAAATAATTTGTAAATGGGTTAATATAGGGTTGATGCTTGTTGGAAAGAGTTCTTCCCTCTGGATGGCGATACAAGCTGTCATACACTGTTAGAAAACAAAAATGAAGGTGGCTCAGCTATTTGATTTTTTGATTCAATATCAATAGAAATAAGAAAGAGATTGAATTTTGAAATATTAAACTTTACCTGAAAGAAATGCGCTTGGTTCATAGTAAAGAGATTTACCATAATTCCAAGTATCAAGAAGTATTTCGTGAGATTTGTCAAAGAAGTCCTCTGAATCCTCTCTGCTGGCGATTCCTGGTAGTTGCTCATCGTTGTTGTTATCACATGCGCTGCAAAGTATTAAAAAGATGAAAAGAAGGGTTAGACAAAATTTCAACATCTTCGCTGTTGACCGCGCAGGCTGTTGGGAATAGTTTCTTCAATGTCTTAGATGCTGAACTTGTCGAACCATTGTGAAAGATCTCCCGGATTGTTCCGTCTTATGTAGCCTACACTCCGGAGGTTGGACTTTGACCTGTTAAAGGAGGAGTTTTTTGGTACCATCTATTATTAAGGGGTTTTACTTGTTTCCTGGTTAGGTTTTAACCCTTGTATCCACGCATTTCTCTCTTTATGAAGTAACTACTTAAGTGATTGCGAAATCACGCTTATTATTGTTTTTGTTTTTTTTTCGCGTTTCTCGCCCTTGAAATTTGTGAACTGTGACCGTCTGACCCTAATATACGGACTATTTCTCGTTTCTTTGGCGCATAGCTAAAAGAAATAAAAAATCTAAATAGCAAAACATAGGTTATTTGACAGCAAATCATTCCAGAATGTTTTTCCTTCTGAAGGAAAATCAAAACAATCACAATCCCAATCAATATGTTTAGAAAGTAAAACTTTTGACTCATGTTAACTTCATGCAGCATGAAACAGTTCATGAAAATTTGCAGGAAAATATGACACTTTATGCTTCCCAAGTTTCTAATATCAACATTTTGATGATCATTTCCCATGCACAAACTTATTATTTTCCTGCAAACAACAACACTGGAATGATTTGCTGACAAAGAACTTAAATTGGTTTCAAAGCTTGGATTGTTAAAATGATTTTCAATAAATATGCTTTAACTTGAATCTCTAAACACAAAAAAAAAAACAAATAGAAAATTTTGGGTTTGCACAAGATGTTTTCGCATTTCCACATTATTACTTTCCGAAAAAAACATAAAATTGCAATAATAGCGATACATTTAAGTTTAACCATTTCAAATTGAATTTTACCTTCAGCTGAATTTCGAATGAATCCATTTTACTATGATTTTTTGACAAAACAAATGCAGACGACAATTTTCTTCTACCAGCTGTTTTTGACAAACCAAACCCCTTCCCTTCCAATCCAAACCGCAAAAACGATAAAAGCGGTTTTCTCGCTCGCGCGCTTGACAGCCACTGAACGGATGGGGATTATTTTAGAATAAAATTAGTTCGTCTCAACAAGCCTCCACCACGATAGGCCAAAACATAATTTGCACGTATCCCGCAGATAACTACTTTTTAAATCTAACGAAACCACCACAATAAGATCCTCCAGAACCCCTGTTGGAAACGAATAGGGAATAAGTTACCGTAAACCAGACTACCGGGACATTAGCTAAATTCCCGTTATCACGGCAAAAACCAATATAAAGCTTCGCTTTCCTATCTGAATAATAAAACACACCCACGAACGCAGTCACTTTGTATTCTTTCTACTTTCAGGAACCACCTCTAGTAACAAAATAAGAAGACCGCGCTGATCAATGTAAATATCGTTGCGCTTGCATACATTTCAAGCCGAGATCAGCATTCCACTTAACGCATTCGGCTGCCTGCGCTGCATTATTGGAAAGAGACCAAAACGCCAGTTTTACGACTGAGAGTATACGTGACACGGTACATATGCTAAACTTGCGCAATACATTAGTAAGTGGACGCGGTAAAAATCGGTCTAGACTCGAGAGCCATTCAGACGCACCACTAGATTCAGCCTCACATAAAAAGAAGTGCCGCGTTCATTGCCGTCTAAACGCACTGTTCTTTCTTTTTATTTCAATTGTACATAGTACTGAAACGATTCGTACAAGCGGTGTATAAGAAAGAGGTAATAAAACCATTTTTATTCAACCGTTTGTCTATCGAAAAATCTGGCCGCGGCCATTCAAGCTGACTTGCGAAATTCTAATAGCAACCTTTGCACTTAATTTCTTACAGCTATATACTAGATCCTGAAGTACTAGACTGTTGTCTTTAACTTTGTTTCGTATATCAGAGCGATACGTATGCACCGATGGCCAGCCACAGAACCAGAAGATAAGGAGAGTCTGCATTGTTCAAGACAATGAAGACGTTCTTGTTATTCTCTTTGGAGAGAAATGGCATGCCCAAAAAGGCCCATCTTCAGTTGTTGTAATAAAAAGCGTTAGCAGTTCATCGTGGTTCATTGTCCCTTTTGAGAAAACCTAATCCAACCCTGGAAGCAGGTATAGAAAACAACCCATGTCGCCGTCTGTTGTAATACACATCTCCATTTTACTACCGTACAGCCGACAGCCAGCATCAGGAACAAATTCGGACCTTAGCAGATGTTGACAAATAAAGCGAAATCTACTGCGGTAGCAATAAAATGCCGTATACGGGTCGAGGACATGTCTTGTACTATACTTATGGTACGATCTATCCACCGCTGCTGCCTTTACTTTACAATTCTTTTCCGCATTTGTTCGTCCATAATCCTGGAACAGTAAGTCTATTATTTCAACATACAGAAGAATAATCAAATAAACTTGTTCTCAATATTCTGTCTGAATTATTGGTTGCCTACAAGTAAATTATAGGCCAAATGCTTAATGTAAGGCAAATAAAAGCGGACGAGAACTATATAGTCCAAAATTGCCAAAAAGGCTTGTCAATCGATAGCCATACAAACAACTTCGCTTTACAACAGCTGTTAAAGTATATCTGTGATGGCCGAAAAGTGTTGCGTTAAGTTAAAAAGCACTTTCAGCAAAATGTTCGTCGGCTATCAAACACACACACGCTCGGCCTTAATGGTCGGGAATATTGAGTCAGACCTAAGGAAGCGCATCTTCTTCGACAAACACTAAGCACTCTATAGCTGATAGCTTTTATTTAACTTCTCCGACATGAAAACAGTCACGCTATGTAGCACCAAGTGTAGCAACTATAGGCGTCGGTAATTGCACAGTTAGAGTGCTGTTATTTTATTACGTCGATCCAATGGGTTACTCATATCCTTTCGAGGGAGCGGCAGAGTTGCGTCATCATTCACGCCTTACATTCAATATGGCGATATAATAGTATTTTTCGCGCTATTTGCTAAAACATTCAGCTTGATGCGTTTTGGTTGAATGTGCTCTGCTAACCAGCAGTTTTCTTCCCGAACATCAGCGGCGTCGGAGGCGTTTCATATTCCCATTGCAAATCGTGTTGCGAGTTGAATGCAGATTCAGATGGAAGCTACCGTGCATCGTTTATGGTATACATGTCTGAATAAATTTAAACGAAAATAATTCTTTTGGCCGAAAAAGATCAAGCATTGCGCTGAATATATTTGTTATCTATTATGTACGTAGCGGTTGTTCAAGCGCGTGACGATTTAACCACTGCTGTGTGTTGAAATATACCTTATCTGGGTTGATACTTCTCGAATTCGAGAGTATAAACTTTCTGTTTTAATGCATCAAAGTGTCTACGTGGTCTACGTCCCGCCTTGATTTTACAAAAATCTCACGTAGGTATATTGTCATTGTCTTACGTGGCGTGAAATTTAATGGCTCTGGACGGGTTGATTTAAGTTTAGTAAAATGAAAGTATTATTGCTCTAAATTTAAGCTGCTTTTTATCAGGTAAAGGTGACTGCCTAAAACTTTTATGTCGGCAGTAAACAAACACTTATAGGCCTACGGGATACAACAACTTGTTTTGACAGCAGGTAATTAATAAACAACGTGATTGGAATTTGCAATGCATCACGAATTAACGGCCAACTACGCCCGAAAAATGTTGGCGGGAACAGAAATGAGATCATCAGCGCAACTGCGAAGTTGGGAAATGGCCTGAAGGTTTTTCCTTGTTGAGAAATTATATTAAAATCTGGGTTCACGGGTTCGCAGTGACGACGCATTTTCAGAGCAAACGAATAAGAGTTGGGACAATTGAATGTTTTATTAAAATGTTTTGTGTCCGTGCTTCCGAATGGTATTCTCCGGTATTCTCAATTTTGTTGTTGTATATACAAATCGATTTTAGTTATTTGATTATCTAGTTTATACTGCTGTTGTTTCTTGGAAAGGTTAAAAATAAAAATGGCTGATAAAACCATAAAAATTTTGTTTGCTCTTTCGATGGCCATTGGATACAAATAGCCGAACTATTGTCGTTTGTTGTCGTTCAAATTTAAACGCAGCTCCCATGGCGACAAGGAGACTTTAGGTGCTTTCATCTATAATAAATGGTGTGATCTTAGCGGCTTCCATGACGATGGCATTTGAAACACACATATAAGCGCATATAAGCAATACCGTTTGTCATGATTTCATCTGTTTTGCATCGCCAGTGAGTGAACGAGCAGAACTTAAATAGAATAAAACAAATTTCTACAAGAAAATGTCCAGTAAAAGCCGCCAAAACTATCACGAAGAGTCTGAAGCTTTGGTGAACAGGCAGATCAACGTCGAGCTGAACGCTTACTACCAATATTTGGCCTTGGTGAGTTGAAATCAAATTTCTCAAACCTTAATCAAGTCAGTCAAGTCTTAAAAATCTTACTAGGGCGCATTTTACGGTCGTGATGATGTAGCTTTGAGCGGCTTTTCAAAATTCTTCAAGAAAATTGCCGAAGAGGAAAATGAGAACGCTCAGAAGCTGATCCAGTATCAGAATCTTCGAGGAGGGCGTGTGGTTTTGAACGAAGTTGGCCCTCCCGCCGAACAAGAATGGCCATCTCCTCTGGCAGCCATCGAATTCGCCCTTCATTTAGAAAAGAAAGTCAATCAAGTAACTCACTATTGAGTTTCTAGTCAATTATAATACCCAACTTAATTTAATTAATTATCGTTTGTAACGGTTAAATGTGCAGTCACTATTGGACTTGCACGCTATGGGATCCAAGCGCAACGATCCTCACCTTTGCCACTATCTTGAAGGTGAATTTTTGAAGGATCAGGTAGAGTCTATTAACGAGCTGGCTAAACATCACACCAATTTAGTCCGTTTGGGAGATGGCGTCGGAGTGTTCCTCTATGACAAGGAACTGCATTCTTAAACTGAGATCAATAAATTAAGGTCAGTTGGTCATGACTGAGACTGGCAATACGACTGAATCCGTTTATGAATTAATTGAACGATGTAAACTTGCAGATAAAAAGTAGAAATTCTCGTCGTTGTGTGTTAAATGTATAGTAGAATCTCGCAAAATACAATTGGGAATCATTAAATAAAGTTGCGCATTAAAATAAAATCAGTTATCACTATGCAAAATTTTGTCCTTTTCCTTTTTCAAAATTTGACTGACAATATAACCGCCACGAATTAAGTACATAATAATCTAATAAATTAACACGTCAAAACACGATTACCTTTCGTCGACTTACCCACGTCAGCCCTGTTGTTTTTCAGGTCGAAATGCGTCTGTTTGCTTGGATTTCCGTTGATTGACGTATTCAAGCAGCATATTGCTTTATGGCGCAATATCATGTGAAACATGTTAAATGTGAGACTGTTTGAACGGTGAAAAAACTCGGTGGTAAAGGATACGAGCTTGTTATCTCGAAAATGAACTGAGCAAAAGTGTTGAAACGTCACGTACACATTCTGCGCAATTTGCCAGTTTTTTGCATCATTTTTTCGCTTTACTTTTTTCATCATATTATGATATTAGATGGCTGAATTTTTAGAAGACATAACACAGTCTGTTTGTGAAAAATAAAAATTAAGTAAAATTAACAACTCTACTCAAATGCGTTGCAAATAAATGAAAAAAAGTTAAACGAAATTAAAAACTAGTTGAAGCCGGTTCTATACGCGTTCTACGACGTGTACACAGCATAGCTATCACGTGCAATACGAATGACGTATTTCAGCGCAGTAGTTGCATGTGAGCGTGAGTTGGCGTTTTCAAAAGAAACCCAACGCCCGCGCTATCGATTGCTTGGCAACATCGAAGGGATGTAGTATATAAGGCTGCTTTGACGCATCTCCTGTCATTCGTCTGTTTAGCTTCGTCAGTGCACGAACAAGCAGGATTTCCAACTCTCTTTTACAATATTTTCAAATTTAGCGACCCAATTTCTTCAAACTCAAGAAAAAATGGCCAACAAAGTTCGTCAAAACTACCATGAGGAGTCTGAAGCCTGCATCAACAAGCAGATCAACATCGAGCTCAATGCTCATTACCAGTACATGGCTCTGGTAAGTTATCAAAACTGCGTTCTTCTTTTTTGCGTCTTTACATTTTCATTCAACAATTTCTTTCTCTATAGGCGTCCTATTACGATCGTGACGACGTAGCTCTCAAAGGATTTGCCAAATTTTTCAAAGAAAGTTCTGAAGAAGAACACGAACATGCTGAAAAACTCATGAAGTATCAGAATCTTCGTGGAGGACGAGTTGTATTTTCTGCTATTAACCGTCCAGCTCAACAAGAATGGGCAACTCCTCTAGTCGCAATTGAATTTGTTCTCAATCTGGAAAAACAAGTCAACCAGGTATTACATTTCTCACACTATAGATTTTATTTCAGAATTAAGGGACTGAATGTTTTTTTTTCTTTTCTAGTCTCTGCTAGATTTGCACAAGGTGGCTAGTAGCCATGAAGACCCCCATCTTACCAACTATTTGGAGGAGCATTTCTTGGATGAACAAGTGGAGTCTATCAACAAGTTGGCCAAACACCACACCAACTTGGTCCGTGTTGGAGATGGTCTAGGTGTCTTCCTGTATGACAAGGAACTGCAGTCCTAATTCGTCCTTATAATTTTTCAAACATTAAGGAATGAGGTATAGAAAGACCCAGCTGTCAACACTTATTCACCACTTTTATATCCAAATAGCATGAGTCTGTTGACCTTGTAGTTTCTCAGATGCTCAACTTGTACCATATTGAGTCATTTGAATATAAATCATTATCAATCGCACAATATTTTTATTCTTTATTTTAAATTACTTATTCTTTTATTCGGTGTTGTTCGTTATCCAAACCGTGAAATTGCTACTTTTCTGACTATATTATTCGGCCGCCATCTCAGTAGGTTAAAAAGCATGATCTAACATCACAATTTATAATTTTAAAGTTGGGTCATAATATTTATTCAGTCATCTTACGGCGTTTACACAAAACCAGCCAACCAATAACAGTCATACTAAAAGCTAAAAATTTTTTCTGGGGAATTATTGTTGGTCTCTAAATATTACTCAATTTTTGTTAACATTAATTTGCAGAAATAAATTTCCCCCCATCAGGCATCAACTCAGTTAGCTCTTTCTTGGTAATCAAGACAGAATCCGACGTTATTGGTGTCAGCAGGCGTCGACACCAATGCCGGAGCACCCACTTCCGCTTCGGTACCATCGGTTCCGTAGATAAGTTTGAATGGCATAATCTTGGCTGCATCGTTATAACAACATATTATCAACTGAGAGAAATTAATACTTCAGAGAGTTTGTCAACTTACTGCACAGTTGACCGTTGACCGCCACACCCGGTGCCCGTGCTGTACTCAATTTCTCTCCACAGAAACGGTCTCCCACAAGGCCGGTTGAGAGATCAGTTGCTCCAACTATAGCAAGAAAGTCGTAACTGCAATAACCGTTAGCACTATTACCAACTCCTAGCAAAGAGTTGCCGGCGTTGACGGCATTGGTGGTTATTGAAAAGCCGGCGCCGGCGTTGGACGTCGCGCAAACTGATAAACAGATTTGGGTTGCTTTCTAACTCGTGAATTAATCACCGAGCAGTTTAATACAAAATAGGTCAGATTATTTGAAATCGATGTGCAGGAGAAAGATAAATAATAAACCTGGCGGTCGACAAGTTCAGTCCTGAAGCAAATGTTGTAATTCTGATTGTTGAGTTGGCGAATAGCACTAACTGGGGCATCTCTCCAATTAAACGAGCTGACTCTTCCTGTGGGAGCCGTGAAGTACTGGAGGCAGTCGACTGGTGCTTAAGTTCAATATAAAGCAAGTTGTTATTATTAATTAAAAAATTTCCAATTAAGTCGTTTATAAACTAAGAAAATGATTTTTCTATACCAAGATAGTCCGCGCCGCAGGGCAGTAGAGCAATTTTGATATTCCATGAACGTGAACTTGGAGCAGCGGTTCCAGTAGCAAAATTAAACATCAGCTGAACATCGGTGGATGTAACGTCTGACGATGGGACATCCAGGTACACTAAAATGAATCAAATATTATTTTTAGAAGTAGAAACAAAATTTGTGAATACTTACTGTGCTGCCCACTGTTGTCACCGCAGATAATGGGAGCCACGGTAGTTGCCCCACCAACTTGAAAACTGTCGGTGCAAGTTCCGCCTGTCGGCTGGGCGATGGAGAACGAAACGAAATCCAATCTATAGATACAGCAAAAGCGAAGAAAATGGACAATTTACTTAACGTGAAATAATTTTATAGCAAAACAACTTACCGGATTTGGCAAATGGGTTTTCCTAGCTGTTCCACATAGTTGGTGTCCAGTTTGATATTCAGTGCGCATATGGTAGGAGATTTTATCGCAACAGTTGGCGATTGCCAATATGTATTGTTAAGTGTGACCGTACCACCGCACTGATTTACCGTATCTGTTGTAAGTATAACCGCTGTTAAAAACCTTTGTCCATCGCAATTTAAAAAAAAATTATTTGTCTTACTGACGCAACAAATATTCCCTAAGAAGCAGGAACCACTAGGTCGACCACCGAACAGTGAGCAAACGAAACCTGAAGTGCAGATTCCGGTGTCTCCATTCTGCGTCGTGCAGGCATCGAATGGGCGTCCAGAATTAGAAATTATTGAAAATGGAATCCGATTGGCCAGATTGAAAAGAAATCCGAGCTTGTTTCCTGGCCTCAATTGATTATTGAAGATTCCGTTGCCTGAAATGAAGCGGCTTTCGCTTTCCGCTCGGTTTACCTCTTCGTCTACCACATTCTCTATTAAAGTGAATTAACATTAATAGAATAATGAAGAAGAACGATCTTTAAAATTCTGACGTTATGGCTCAGTGTGTTTTCTGGAGTTAGTAGGTAATTCTGGAATAATAAAATTAATGAAATAAATTTGCGGTTTACTCACTGTTGACAAAATATTTCTGAAGAGAATTGATGCTGGATAACGGCTTCTTTGCACGTCCCTCTAGACTCTCTTCTTCATACGAATTCACGCCGTAGATATTGGCAAATCGATTTCGGTTTCTCTCTCCGTCTATTTAATTTGTAGTCGTACTTTTACCACCACTAACTTAGAAATAGATATATGGGAAAACGACAATATTGCGCTACTCACTGTAATAATATTCCAGAAAAGGATTCACCAAGGGCGATCCGTGATTGTTTAGTGGAGTCTGCCACTCGTATCGACCGGCATGTTCTATTAATTTAAAATACAATCGATCAAATTTAGCTCAAATAATTTACTAACTTTGTCTGGAATTAAATTTTGCTTTTTCAAATACCTGGAACAACCAAATTCGGTTGATAGTAAAAGGATTTCCAATAATTCCAGTTATCTGGGATGAATTTTCTGAATAATGGTAGTTGCTCCCTGCTTATATCCTCACAAGCGCGACTGCCTTGTAGCACAAAAGCGACCGAAAGTGTTAGGCAGAGTTTCAGCATCTTCTCTCCTTTTTCTTCAAATGTTAATCTACTTGCGTTTCTTTCAAGCGTAGAAGCTGGTCAAATATTGGTAAAGACCTGAAAGCTTCTTCGAATTGCTTCGTCTTATGTAGCTTCCCCCAGCGTGCAATAAGACTTTTTTTTTTACATATAAGTGTCAGGGGACTATTTCCTTTTAACTTTGTTAAATTATTTATTGCCTTCCTCCACCAGCAGCTGCCGCTGCTGCCGGTGTGTTTGATAAAGAGTTCCCGCTCTCTGTCTAATATGGAACGTTAAAATCTTGGGAACACTGACCTTTCTTCCCTCTATCGATTGTGACATCCCATGAAATTATTTATGACGTTGGATGTGTTGTTTCTTTTACAAGTGCTTATACTTTTAATGGATTCCTCTATCCTCGTTGGTGTTCCTTTATTCTGCGCATTTCCGTTGTCGGCCAAAGTATTAGCGACAAACTCGGTAGGTGCTTATTATTTTCTGTGATTTTGTATTAGGTATTAGAAACTTCTAGGTTTGTAGACACGAATAGTAAATCACTCACTGCGCAAAACTTAAATAAAAAAGCAGAAGTATAAGTATAACTGACTTAGTTTGTCTGAAAATCAATAGAGAGAGAGAGAGAGTCGTCTAACAACATGTTTCCACGGTGCTGAACGACAAATCAATACTGTATGTCCTTGTTTTACTTCGAATTTGATGGCAAAAGGAAATGTAAATCGTGGCGCAATAAAGTAACGAATCATTTTATTCCTACACACCCAAACATTCGAAGGTAAACGGCAAATTTCAAAGTTATCGACTTCAAACAACTTCCTTAAATGCGGAAAATGTACCGTGTTGATTGCCAACTATCCTGCTGGGCTACTGTCAAGTCTGAAATGTAGCAGCCGAGTAAAAAACTAAACATTGTGCATTCTCCTGACGACTTGAGTTATATACTGGCTGGCATCATGTCAACAACAACATATAGCGCTGTGAATGACAGAGAGATTGTCTCGTTGCTGAGGACCTCCCAGTTTGCACGCAATCTACACGCTTCGCCGGTTTGTGACTTTCTCAACTGTTATTTGGGGATGGCAGGTGGTTCAGACCCGCCGGATAGAAGACAAGAGCCGCATTATGAGTTAAACATCTTATTCTACTCGGAGGAAATTGCATGCGTGGAAAAACTGTTGACTGATTAAGCGCATCGCGCGCGTTCATCCCTTTCAGGTATACAACCGATAGCTGCAATCAAAGATAAAAAATCAATTACTATCTGGGTTCAGCTGTGTTCTATTGAGTCAGCAGTAATCAAACTTATTGCTTAATACAGTCTTGACTCTTGACTTTCAAACTTCTGTCTTGTGTCTTGATTGAATGTGGGTTCATACAGTCTCCGGCGTGACCTTCCGAGTTGCTGTTTATCGATTATTGCAAAAGCAACGCGGATTGAGTTATATTCATTTAACCTTGCAACATCGTCATCTAAGAAGTGTCGGCCGAAAAAAAAAAAAACTAGAAACGATTCTGTCAAGCATAGTACACAAGGTTCATGCATACAAAACGCTAGCAATTAACGCGTGAAAGTTGTGCTGCTCACGCCTACACCTCATTTCAGTTTTCTCGGATTTACTTCTTCAGATTTAGTACGTCATATTCCTCCATGAAGATGATTTCACACTGAATGTGCAAAGCGGAAATGAGAAGCGATAACATGGACACGAGATGCAGTAGTCTATTGTTGCTTAGAGTGACGTCTTTCTGAAAATAAGAAATGTCTTGGGCTCGGTTTCTGTGAAAAATGCGTAGATTGTGAGTCTGAGAAAGGGGAGAGAGGGAGTTGAAAAGGGTGGAAGGGGAACTCTTATATTACTTCTACTTTTGAAGAAAACATTAAATCAAAATCCTTTATATAACATAGACTTTGCTGGGTTGATTCGCTGCCTCTGTACTATTATACAGACCGATCGATCGATATGGCTAACCGCAAATAGTTTTTTTTTTTTTTTCGCTCGATACCTTCAACCTTTCTCAGCAAGAAAAAAATTGGTTCTTTAGACTATATTCATTTTCTTTTTTAGTATATACTGTCTTTTTCAAACAGCACTTACTGTATATTTCCATAATTTGTGGACATGTAGGTTTTAAATTTGACTTCGTTTTTAAGATGAAAGCAATTTCTTCCCAAAGTGTTGTTTGGTAATTTTGTTTGTTCAGTTTCACTTCCTTTGATGGTATAAAAGTGATATTATTCAGGGTCTATATACTGCTGCATAATTTGAGAATAAATTCTTTTGTGGATTTGAATAAGTGTGAGACACTGGAGTAGACTTCAGTGAATGCATAGGCCTACTTGTAGTTGAGCCTTGGATAGATGGTTCAGAAAGGGAAATGAACAGACTGACTTAGACGACTTCTGTACATTTTCAAAAATGTCGATTGCATTGGCCTTTGTCGTAAAAAGTATAGAGAAAAAAAATATTTGGAGTGACATGAAAAATGCAGTCTTTTCGCACCTCCTGGGAGACTGAAAAGTAATGGATTTATCTCGCTCTCTCGTCGCCGTCGTCGCACAGCTAGACAGCAAAGCGATACATCTCGCTGCATTATTACCCAGCTCCATTTTTTAAAAGGCCTGCGTCTTATTTTCTTGAAATCAAATCACATGCAGGAACTTCATCGGTCTTCCTTTACGCCTTTAAACCAGGACTATAATTCAGTTATTTTTAATATAATATCAATGTCATATAACGGTCATAGCTAAAAGTCGCGCTATACATATTACTAGTTTAATCTGGTTAATGCAGTCGTGCACTTCTGGAACCTCTCTCGCGTCAATAACCTAGTCGATCGAAGAGAGAGATTTACCGTGTAGCTCTGAAATACCTTTGAAACAAAAGTTACAACCAATACCTTGTATCTTAGAGTATATTGCAATTTTCTCTCAAATCTATTTTGGTTTCATCGATGCAACCTGAAATCTCCTCACATATTTTTTCCCCGAGTTATACAATTCAAGCATTCACGTTTTTCCTTCAACGAAAAAAAAAATTAGTCCATAAAATATTAAAGCGTATGTACTAAAGAATCCACTTGAGAGCGCTTGAGAGCTTTGCGCACAAAGAGCCGTGCTGCTTTTACTCCAATATGCGGCACCGAACAAAATTTCGCGATGAATATAAGGAAAATAGGGCCCCTTTTCTTCGCGGTTCACTGTGTACAATTTAAAAAAGAGTGATCGATAGACTAATCGGTTCGTCCTTGTAATCCTCGCTTGCATGGTACATACAAGCATTTTTCTCTGGAAGCTATTCTCCCGACCGAAATTGCCCTGGTGATTATTCAAATCGTCAATTCATTTTGTTTCCTTTGATTTCTCTAAAAATAGCAAGTCTAATACGCAATGAAATTTTAAAAAGTAACGTTACAATCATATGCGCAAATCGAGTCTCAAATGTCTTCTTTTTTCAAGCTGAAACTTGAGAAAAAAACAACTGTGGCATCGCCACCTGTTAGCCGAGTCGATTGAGCTATATAGCTACTTTCGTTTGAATGCGTAATCCAATCTGCTGCGCGCATGACAGAGAAGTAAAAATCGAGTAGGCCTATTCCCATCCGCTGATGACGACCCAGCATTTTTACACCTAGACTCTCGGCCCTTTTAGTCTGCCCCGACTACTACACCTCGTAAGATGGACGAACTCTATTCACCTCCCTCGGTCAACGACACCCTCTGGAAGACATTCGACGTGCCCATCATGAGGCAGAACGTCAGCGTAGCTCAGGAGCGCTTCCGTATGTTGGTGGTCGTCGTTGGATTGTTTCTGAATACCCTCGTCGTTCTGGTGGTGAGCGGATCGCGACAATTGCGCTACCCGCGTCACGTCTTCTGGGCCGCCATTTCTCTGTTCGAGTGTCTCTTCTTGGCCGAGTGCGTCCTCGAACTGGCCGTCATCGTCTATAAAAACCAATCGGCCTGCCGGATGTTCGTCCTGTTAGCTTCCGTCGACTACTCCATCCTGTTGGTCTGCCTGTCGCTGGCCGCATTCGATCGCTACTTGTCCATCGTTCGCTACGAATGGTACAAGAAAAGCGTCACCGTTCGCGGAGTGGTTTGGTTGCTCTCCCTGGCCTCGCTCCTGACGTTCGTCATTGTCACCGGCCCGTTTTGGACCGGCTATCTCTCCATCCACACCTGCACCGTCAATTTGGCTCACGTCTACTATGTTTTCGCCTGGGACTTGTGCCTGGGCATTCTCTGCGTCATTCTCCACTTCAAAATCTTCGTCGAGTCCAAGAATCTCATCCGACAGTACAAGTCGAGCTACCGCCGGGAGCCCATGACTGTCAGGTTCATCAACCACTCAACGATTAGAGCATCCATCACGGATCTGGCTGGTATTAAATTGTATTTGTGTAACGTTTTCTGAATTTCAATTGCACAGTAATGATAATAATCCGCCTGGCAGGAAGAGAAGCACGAATCGCTTGTTGAACATAAATGCTAACGTTGGGTTTTACTATAGGCAAATAAGCTTACATTTGAAATCAGTAATCCATTAGTGCACAGAGTTGTTGCGTGTTGTACGAATCTCTCAAAATTCTGCTCATGAATTTGAATGGCCGATTATCGGCTTATTTAATGGCTCGCTCATTTCCATGCGTAATGTGTAAGTTGTAAGAGCCTCATAACAACCTGAAAATAATGGTTTTCGACAAATGTGCATCTGCTTATTTTCTTTACGAAAGATCGCATAATTATAACCTCATCAAAATTGTATTTTTCATTTAATTAGAAGGACCGACTTTGACGATGGACGACACTTCGCATTCGGCCAAAAGAGTTTTCGTCGATTACGCTGGAAATAATTCATCAGTAGCTGTCAGAAATAAAAACACCGGTGGTCCAATCGCTTCATTCGCCGCCCAAGAAAATATCGATTCGACCGAATGTTTTCCTTGGACGATTCAACGGCATCACTCCAATAACGTCAACCGTCTAGAAGTGCGGGCGGCCCTTAGCATGTCCGTCAACGTCCTGCCGTTTTGGCTGTGCACATTTCCAGTTTCTGTTCACGCGATCGCCATGTACTGGTGCATCCGCCTGGAGGGTGATTGTGCGGTCGTTCTGAGTGTCGGGTCTTTTGTCCGCGATTTCTTCCTGTTTCATTCCATTTATAATCCGATCATGTACATGTCGACCAGCAGCGAATTCAGACGCTCCCTCCTCCACATTGCCTGGAAATTGAAAAACAAGTTATTCGTTCTCCTTCACAGCATCAGATGATGATGAAGTCGACGTTCCTAATTATAAATGTGCTCACCATTCATCACTGCTTCTTCTCTCTGCTGCATGCACAAAAGCGCAGAGATGCCATTCAATTGCAAAGAGGCGAACTTGAATGGATGCCCTGGGGCTTTTGATTCTTGTCATTTATTTAAAATTATTGAAATCAACATATAAACCAGAAAATATCAAACGGTGGACGTTTCAAATCTGAGATAAGCATTTTTGGCCAATAATAGAGGCTCGTCAATTAATAACGAACGAACGAACCCAATACTCCCTTATTATGGTTCTTTTGGTGGATGAGCGATTGATGTTTTCTCGAATTACTTTTTTTTTCTCAGGAATTTCTCATCACAAAATGCCTGATTGCCGGAATTCTGATTCGAAATATTTGCGTTGCGTTTTTCATCTGAATTATCAAAGCCTTGATCTGCCACAACAACCCAAAAAGGCTTACACATTTTTCAAAGGGAAAATGACTTAATGAGCGCATTTCTTGCTTAATGTGAAACTAAATCATGTAAACGTATGTTTACTTAAACGTCATGAACCCGTGTCAAAGAAATGTAGATCTTGAGTTATTACGATTTATTATAACTGGAATTATAACGGAAAAAAACACACAATATTATTATCTTTTCAAAAGGATTATCATATCACTTCGTGTCAAAATGGATGAAACTGGAAAAACATCTTCTTTAATACAAGCTTTGTACACCGCATTCCGCATAATCGTCGTGTTAGCTTCTGAATTATAATTTCAATTCTTCAGAGGAGAAATAACGGATTGTGGGAACTGGGAAGGTATAGGTACACGGTAAGAACCCCATGAAAACGCAAGCCAAATTACATGATAAGATGATAAGCGCGAAACCCGCAAATTGCGGTAATACAATCCAAGTGGTTGAAATCAATCGGCCAAGCGAGGATCGGTGCGGATGATGATTTAAATCAACAAAGAATATCCGAAGTTTTTGTTAATGTGTAGGGAAAATGACAGAATTCTTCTTCATCGGTAAAGTCCGGCTAAAACATCCAAACAGCGACCCCCACCTTTTTCTTTCCAAAGATATGGAATAAAATTTAGTACATAATACTAGCCAACGCTATCAAAGGATATAACCTGGGATTTCCATTAACTATCTTACGCTCTCCATCAGCACGTTATCAGCAATCCGGTTTCAGGTTTTTCTTTCGGCATTTTCATTATTCAAAGTGTTTTTTTGAATGGCATTAGTTGAAAAACCTGAAATTGAAACGTCAGTCTTGACCTTGAAATCACACCAGTATATCCTAGCAGAAGTTAACGCCCACAAAGTGACATTATGCAAGCGATACCAACTCCTAACTCGTGACCCAAAGCCTTCCTTTTGATTTCAAACAGCCAAGGGAACATTCAAGGGCGCGTAAAAGGAGAAAGTCCCAGATGGAGCACAGACGGCGGGTCACGCGTTCCATGCTGAATGGAACGAGATTAATAAAAACAACTTCTAGCTATATAACATAGCAGTCTAAGTGAATAAAAATGTTAGATCCTAGTTAAAACATAATACAAGAGGAAAGTTTGCCTAGTCTGTTATGCTAGCTATGCTATGTCTGTTGGCCTCTCAGCTAGTATGGGCCAAGGACTCTTTGTTATATAGCTGTACAATATATGCATACTTTGCATATGCTTGTATATGGTATCCTCAAAGGAGAGGTTATGAACTATAAAAGGACTCGTGTCCTTGTCTGCGTGCCGATTAACGGTTTATAGGGCGTACGTGGGCGATCGGCAAATCTTGTTCTTGTGACGACGAAGAGTTGGGATTGTCTAATTAACATTGGATTTAATTTAACATTACATTGCACACCACCAAATCAATATAATTTGGCTTTTATACCGGAGAAACAGTATAATTTCTTCATCTCAAATACCTGGCGGTGAACAAAACAGAAAGGGCAGAGTAAAAAAAGTTATTAGCCTCAATCAAACGAAAGCTGCGAACAGAAAGTAACAAATTTTCGAAATCGGTACTCGAGTATATTGCTGGGCGCCTGCGACGCCAACATTACCTGATTTGGCAAATATTGCTTCACCAAAACTGCTGCTGCTGTCGACAACAATAGTCGCCTACTTTCACTCGCAGCCAGTATGAGACTAAGAGGGTACGTTCACCTGTGAAAAAGAATGAAATAAAAGGATATTTCGCCTCGTCAGTGTGACTTTTATTTTCGTTGATCATTTCGCCGTTGAAACTTCGTTTGGAAAAAAAAAATTCGCAAGAGAAAATTTCGCATAGATTATTCGTTATTATTTTTTTTACACCTGCATTTTATTATGGAATTATCAACATAATTGTACACGTTCGCGAAATTCATAAATATGACTGTAAAATATATGCGCAGTTTGATGTATATTAAATTTGTACGCGTTACACATAGTCTATATTAGGAGTGCACGCAGAATAGTAACAACATATAACGACCTTTTTTTTAAATGCTGTAAAATGAACAGATCTAAGGCTACAGTCAACAGCGTTCAAAATACAATTCAGAACATCTCTTACATGTCCCCTATTAAAAATCCCCTATAGTACTCTGTAATAAAATAATAATCGTTCTCTTGTAATCGATTCCAACCGGCGGGTGCATGGCCAAGAGCAAATAATGAGCCGGTATTAAAATAACGAGCACTCAACATGATGAGCGTTGCAGAACCCGTTTACAAAAGCTCAGTGTAAATGAGGCTGTAGTTGAGCGTAATTATTCTTGTATAGAAAAGGCGAGGGCAGAAGATCGACGGCGGGAAAATGAACGAGCTCGGCCACCCTGGGCGACCAAACGAAATCGCCGTGAGTGAACGACGGACTCTCGACCCGCAAAGAGCCCTTCAAATTTCCAAGTCTTTCCTTCAACCAGGCCACATCCTTGAGAGAGAGAAAAACAAGCCAACTTAATCAATCCATACTGTTATAACATTTAAAAGAAAATAATGAACCTCTGGTGGAGCGAATGGGTCACTGTCTGCGTGAATTAAAAACACGGGTGTGGTCACCTTGGTCAGATTGTATTCAGGCGGGTAAGCCGTGCCATACCGGACCATATTTTTTTCGGTGCCAAAATCGAAACGGAGAAACGATTCACCTGTTAAACGCTTCTATCTCAGTTAATTTTTATTTCTTATGATTTTAAAAAATAAGACTGACCAAAGTTGTAGTTTTGTAGAAGGTGGGTCATGGTATTGGCTGAGCCACCAGCCGGATAATGTCCCAGTAAGCGATAATATTCCAACTGCAGATTGCGTATTATTATTAAGGATCTATTAATCAGCCATGAGTGGATAATTCAAATCTGTTCAAACCTGGTCAAATACGTCAGAGTAGCCGAAAATTTGAGAGAGCCACAGTCGGCCGAATTTAGCTCCGAATTCGCTAGTCTCGCAGATCAAACGAGTGACAGAGTGTAAAACTCCGTCGTTCGTGTGAACTTCTCCGATGCCGAATAATCGTTGAAATAGCTAGGTTTAAAAATTTTAAACTATACCTTCTCTCTTAAAAACGAATGATTAATTTATTCTGAAGTTATTTACGTACTTGATAGATATTGACGAATGGCGCCATGTAGCGGAAATAATTATTCAGGTGCGCAACGCTGACCGTCGGACCGAGACCGATCATGATGTCCACCTGATCGTTTATGCGTGGGTATTGGGAAGCGCCCATGAAAAACACGCTGCAGCCGAGCGAGTAACCGAAATAAGCCGCCAGTTTCTCTTGTCCGGTTGCATTGAGGACGTAATCGATACTGGACGGAATGTCGTATTGGCCCATTTCGTCCCACCTGGTTCATTTTTTTTTATAAATCCAAAATAAAATTGAAATTTCAAATAATTTAATAGTTTATCGAATCATACGAGAAATCCCAAAATGCTTCGTCTTGATCGGGATTGAAGCTGACGTGCTTGCGTGAGTACGTGTTTCCTCTGGCATTTCCAAGCCACACGTCTGATTAAAATATTTAATTTCACATTTAATAATCATATTATCATATCGAATTGAGCTATGGTTTTATTTGAGATAATTACCGAATCCATGATCTGCCAGGATAAAGGCTGTGCAATCAAATAAGAAAATGAATTAATCGCCAATACAATTTTTACTTTAACACTTGCCCAAGGATGAGTTGGTGGAGCCGACCAACCAGAAGTGATCCGTTCCCATCATCCCGTGCTGGAGGAAAACGGCTCTTCGCTGGAATGTGCTGTTGTGCGAATGCCCGTCCCGTTGTCCGTACGGGATTCGATGGAGCTCGAGAATGTATCCATCATCAGTAACAACCTGGTGGATTTCCACCGGATACCCTCGATTAGCAATAATCTCCGGCTGTGTATAATTTAAATAAATAAATAAATAAATGAAATAATAATAATCACAAGTCAAGAAACATTATTTAATTAATGTTCATAATCATTTAAAGCGTTACCGTTGTCATGAAAGTCTCTGGGTCTTGGGTAATATGACGCTCAATGTTGGGCTTGATGGTCTGCAGGAACCACTCCTGAAGTTGGTCGACAGGATTGTACGGAGACCATAATTCTCTCAAGTTATCGGGCGGATAAAACGAGAAAACCACGGCCAAACTGATGACAGTTTTAACAAAAGCGGAATGAAGTTCCTTCATCTCGTTGAGAAAAAATAATAATATAACTGAGCGCAGCTCCGAAACACAAAAGGATATCTTCCGTCAGCTGCACCCGAATTCGAACTGAAGGCAGAGCGGACAAATCTCACGAGCGCACCAGCTATAACAGAAGACGTCTAAAACGCTATTCCCCCAATCCCCCCACCATGACTCAAGGGCAAAGTGTACACATAGAAGCCGGCCTGCAAGGGCCAGCATGGTATACACAGCCAGGGCGAAGCTAAAGACGCAGGGAAGTTCCCTTATTTGAGCGAGCTGTGTCGACCGACAAAAACCTATACGAGCAGGCCATGGCCGGAGCTGGCCATGAAAAGAGAAAGTTCAAACATTTTCGATGATCGTCAAACAATAAAATCACATTTCTCAGCAGAGTGTCCTCTGGAGAAAAAAGAAAAAATCAAAGTTTAAATTTTGGCTGATAAATCTATATTCATTTGCGAGTTGAATTTCGCTTTCTTTTTAATATTCCGCGATAAGTTGCGAAAGAAATGAAAGGAGCGAAATGTCAAATTATTGGAGTCGCAAAGTTGAACGTTCGCGTTGATATTATACAGCCTCATTCCTTTGTGTGGGAGCCTAAATAGCTATTTCGCAGAAAATTCTTCACACAGGTTCGTTTTTTTTTTTTTTTTTAAGCGCGCTTTCTCTGCAAATTTAAAAATACATATTAAAAAATTTAATATCCGGGGGATAACAATCCGAACCGTTACGTATATTCCCTCTATTTGGGATTCAGCAAAATATAGGCGAACTTTTTAACTACAAGAAAGTTCGCCATACAGAGAAGCGTCCCGTTATTCCACAATACCAAAAAGAGGTCCGTAATACCAAATTTTTTCAAATAACTGAACAAATGCTGCGGATTATATTTTTAAAAATATCTTGCCGAAATCACGGTGGGTCACGAGAAAGTCAAATAACGGTTTCATCGTGAACTTGTAATTGATGAGAAAATTTACCGTTATTATTGCGTAAACGATTTGACTAACACGTGAGAATTGTACGCCCAGAGTCTAATATTTTTTTTTGCTTGTGGATGTCGAGAGGAAAAGTGATTTGCCTGGCCGATTATTAGTGCTTCAAAATAGGGTCGCTTTGGTTTGTAAAAGTTATGCGACCAATTCAAGGTGAGACCATTTCTTGATTTATTATGACCGATTTATAAATGATTGTTCGCCATCTGCACAAGAACTAGGCTATATAGCGGGATGCCATCAACCTGCAATCCTGCATAACATTATACCATATTAAATGGAAATTCCGACTCAAAGTGCTCTTTCTCTCTTTTTTTTCTTGAAGAGTTCAATAGAATTATATTATGCCAAAAACTTTCGTCACCAACACAAGGACGCCCGGTCCGCGGACTGAAAAATGCGCAAACAAAATGCCCAGACTGGCCCAGACGAAAGAGCGTCCATATATTATCCGCATCGGTATTTCGTATTTATTACTTTATTAGCTATATAGCTACACATAGTTGACTGGAAACCCCATTATTCATTTTGGGGTTTTTCTTTTAACGATTTATTTGCATTCCATGGATGTTCGTCTACGACGTATGGAGATTCGACCTCTACATAATGGTGACGGCATCTCTCCAGACATTCAGAGAATCGGTGAGGATTTTTTCCCCGACGCTGTTTCGAGAAGAGGTTCAAGGTTTCCTATCCTAAGTGTATCGAGGATGGGAGAAACCATTTCGTCACGCCGTCGTCAGAAATAGTACCGACATAAAGGCTGGCCATGAGAAAGAAAAAAGGGAAAGTTTTACACGCTCTTTCGGTACATTTTTTAACTCGAAAGACATATCGTGATAAGGCCTAGCGCTCGACTCGAAAAGAAATAAAGAAATAAACACTTTCACTATTCCACCTTGCCGATGGAAAACAAAAAAACGAATTGAATTTTTGTCAGATGAAGTACGCATTTCCTGCTGGAATAATTTCAGTTGCGGTGGACTGTTCGTTATGATGGGGCGTGAAGAGAGTCACGTGTGATGTTGGACGCCTTCGACAATCGACATGTTCCGTGTCCAGCTGGTCACGCTTACAGGAATGACGGGTAGATCTATCAGCTTGTCTAATTGATTTCTCTGACCGAATGCGACAAGAAGATTGCCAAATTATTCACGAATAACCTTGTCTCCGTTCAGCTTGTAACAAGACAATGCACGATAAAGTTAGCAATGACGTCACCTACAAGTCACGCTGTCCAAAAGAAAACGAGAGGTCATCGCCCACACCCGTGAATTACGCAAAAAATTGTAAAGTAGTTATAGGTCAGGATTTAAATATGTACGCACAGAGATCGACATTCAAAGGGAATTTTGGTTGCGCTTTTACATTTATAGCTCTAATATCCAGCAATAAATTTTGTTCACGGACCTAGCAATATAACTCTTCATTTGCACGTGTCTTAATGTCGGGGGGAAAAGGGAGAAACCCAAGTAGGTCATCTACCGCGTACGTATGTCGCAACAGGAAATTTCCATTTGTCAGTTCGCCAAAAAAAAAAAACGACTAGAGGGTGGAAGGAAGATTTCGCTTATTATTTATTTACCGGATTCGTCTGGTGGTTGCCAGCACATGCACCGATCTCTATTCTCTAATAGTCGCAGGTGATGCTCACACAAGCGCACGGACAAAAAACTTTCACGTAAGTAGGACACAATGAAAATGAAAGGCTTTCCGGGTTGGCTGCTGGCTGATGAGAGCTGCTGCTATTCTTTTCCCTTTCAGTCCTTTAAAAATTGTTATGTCTCTCCGGAGGCTGTTTTTTAAATGTTTCTTTCACGTGTATAGACCGAGGGCCTCCACACACACACAAATTTTTGTGTTAAGAATGAAAATGAGTTAGGAAGCGACACAATTCCACCCGAGGCAAAATAAATAAAAGGGGATTTTTAAAAGAATTTTTGTTTTTCGAACTTTTCCTTTCGTTTCGCTTTCCCTTGGATCTTTTCACTTCCACCCCACCACCACCACCACCTCCTCCCGTTTTGTCTCGTTACGTGCCGTGTGAAAGCGAGGAGGGGGGGTTCACATCTCTCTGTGTTATAGCCGCCGCTTTCGGGTTATTACGTAAACACGAAGAGTTCTTTTCAGTCTGTTTTCTCGGTTCTACTAGAGAGGGTTGCGAATTTTTCGTACTACGAACTCCTCGACGGTTGCCGAACCCGTGGAAAAGGCGGAGAGACTGTGACGAAATCTCCCCCCCAACACAACACACTAACAAACTCATCGCCCGGCCGTTTTACTCTGTAATCGTTCTGGTCCCGTAGGAAGAGAAGTTTTCTTATTCGACAGTTAACTTGTAGCCTCTTTTGAAGTTACCTCATTCTTTGTCGACCGCGCTTCACAACATTGCCACTTGTAGCCCAGCTGCTGACCAGCTCTGATGTTGTCTCTGTCTCTCATTTCTTATATCTCTCCAAAAAAGTGCAACACCAAAGTTCGTTTTCCCTCTGCAACCGTCTGTTGTGATTCGCCAATCGAATTACGTGAATTCCAAAGATGAAGAAAAATGCCAGAAGACCGGAGACGATCGTTTCGTCTCCTCAGCACCGGGTCAGTGGTGAAACCAACGGAACGGCCGCGGGTGACGTTTGCCCGGCTGAGGCCGTCCTCGTCCGCAGCGCAACCAAAAGCTACGGAGTGCGAAAAAACCGCCATGCCGTACTGGAAGCTTTGGACATGCACGTCAAAAAAGGAACCATGTAAGTATTGAACTGTCAAAAATTGAATGGAATTATTTTCTGATTGAATCAGTCTGATTTAACAAATATTCGGTTTAAGTTTGAGCGCGGTAAATTGAATTGAAAGAAAGAAAAAAAAGAGAAACTGTTTGTTTTATTGCGGTGGCGGGGGCTCAGACATAAAACTTTCTATTGAGCATTATGTGTCAATTAAAGTTAACGTCAAGGCGTGGCTCGCTCACAATGGTTGTTTCCTTTCAGACGAGTCAGTGCTGAACGTCATTTTTGACACCGTACTAACACATTCGACATAAATAGACTGACATCATACCGTTGATTTTTGCGTGTCTGACAACACAAACGATTTCATTTAGTTTCTAATTTCCATGAATCTTTTACCAAATGATTTTAACATTTATTTTCTAATTTTGATAAATCTTTTTTTTTTAGATACGGACTGCTCGGGGCTAGTGGGTGCGGTAAGACTACACTTTTGAGTTGTATTGTCGGTCGCCGGAGCTTCAACAGCGGAGAGGTTTTGGTGTTGGGCCACAAACCGGGCACTCCGGAGAGCGGCGTGCCCGGTCCGCGAGTTGGTTACATGCCGCAAGAGTTGGCGCTGTACGGCTTTTTCACCATCAAGGAGACACTCCAGTACTTTGGTCGCATCTACAATTTACGGGCGAGCTTTGTTAAAGCGCAGTTGGAGTTTTTGTCCAATTTGTTGGACCTGCCTCCGAGCAATCGTTACGTCAAGACGCTGAGCGGCGGACAACAGCGGCGCGTCTCGTTCGCCGTCGCCTTGTTCCACGAACCGGAATTGCTCATCTTGGATGAACCAACCGTTGGCGTTGATCCTTTACTTCGAAGCAGGTAACTTTAAAATTTAAATGATTCTAATGTCTAAATTTATTTTTTATTTTTTAAAGTCATCAAACCTAAAACTAACATGCTCATTTTAATATTGTGATAGTATTTGGGATCACCTTATCCGGCAGAGTGTCGACCATGGAAGAACTGTCATAGTGACTACCCACTACATTGAAGAAGCCCGACAGGCTAACACGGTATTATAATAAACATTAAGAAAGATGAATTATTCTTACGTTGATCTGAATTTTGGTTTTCTGCAATAGATTGGAATGATGCGCTCCGGTCGTCTGTTGGCGGAAGAGTCTCCTGACACGCTGCTAGCAAATTACAACTTGCCTACTTTGGAAGATGTGTTCCTCAAGCTTTGCATGAAGGACGACGTCGAAAATCGAGATGAAGATCGCACTGAAATCGTAGCAACCGCAACCCCCGTTAGACCTGTGACGCTTCACGCGGCTCGAACAGCACAGCTGCCAGGAAGTTATGTCAATCCGGCCTTTAACCACAGCACCAGCCAACTTGATGTCTCTGAGACAGGAATTACCCGTCAAAATCGCAGCAATAGCCGTGAATTCTCTGCTTCCCCCGCTGATCGCTTCGGAGTAACACATAAATCTGATCTATTTCTTTCTTCCAACATCGTATCTTATAACATTTTCTGATGCTCCAGAATGCTCTATTGAATCTCGGCGTCAGTAGCACAAGCCCAACTCATTTCGACGACGCCACAGCGACACGAAGCGGCAAGCGTAACAAGTCCAGTCGCAATTTTCCAACGGTCCTCCCATCTCTGCATCGCCTCGGTGCGCTCATCCGCAAAAATTTCCTGCTGACGTTTCGCAATTTCGGGTGAGGTTTCCACGCTTTCCTTCTTAAACGCGTAATTTGTGGATGGAAAATATTTCATTGTTATTATATTTCTTTGGCGCAGAATATTTATCTTCATCTACTTCATGCCCGCTTTCCAAGCCATCGTCTTTAACGTGACCCTCGGACACGAACCTACCGGCCTGAAAATGGCCATCGTCAACGAGGAGATCAACCCCAACCAGGGACGCATTTGCAATTACTCGACCGATTGCTCCTATTCGATGCTCAGCTGTCGTTTCTTACGATACATTAAAGACAACATAGTTCAGGTACTTTGACATTTTATTTAGTTGATATAGTTGATTTGCTGAGCAAAATTAAATTATAATAAGTTGGTATTCTTAATTGTATTTAGGTCCCGTACGAAAGTATGTCGAACGCTTTGGAAGCGGGGAAAAACGGCCATGTTTGGGGCGTGATTCACTTTGGACATAATTTCACGGAAGAGTTTGAGATACGCCAGTCTATTGGCGATTCCGCAAATATCGACAACATTCTTCGCAGCCAAATAGGCATCAACGTGGATTCTTCCAGTAGGTTACGCAAAACGTGACGAATAAGTGAATTCATTTTTAAGTTGAATCCTCGTGCGTTTCTTATATAGACCAGCAGATTGATGTGTTCATCCAAAAATGGCTGCTGGAAGCTTACGGTGATTTCTTCAAAGATTTCATGAGATCGTGCCAGTTCGAGCCGGAAGCGGGTTACATCCCTGTTGTGGTACGAATTCCATTTCTAATCTATTTTCGTTTGCTTTGAATCTTTATTTTATTTTCCAACAGTTTCTCGACCCAGTTTACGGCCAGAAAGATACTCCGTACACCGAATTCATGGCTCCTGGTCTTATCATTTCGTAAGTTACTTATTCGCTCTACAGGGGGGAAAAACGCTAATGCGCTCACATTAGAAACTTAATTGTGGTTTATTATCTTTTCTGTGTTTTAGAATTGTATACTTCATGGCGGTATCGTTAACCGCTGGTGTATTTGTCTCGGAAAGAAAGCAAGGTCTTCTCGATCGTTGCTTAGTGGCTGGTACGTTCAAGTGAAAACTGAAACCTCAGAAAAAACCAAATAATCAATTAATTACGTGACTTTCTTTCACAGGGGTAAAAATGACAGAAATTTTGTTCGGTCAATTAATCAGCCAATTCTTCGTGATGGCCGGCCAAACAGCGCTGGTTTTCATGTGCATGTTATTGATCTTCAACATCTCCTGTCAAGGAAATTTAGCGCTAGCTGTTTTTATCACTTTCCTTCAAGGTTTAGTCGGGATGTGTTTCGGTAATTATTGAACAAATTTCGTTATTTCAATTTTCATTCTATTTGAATATCATTTTCTTATTAGGCCTGCTGATTGCTACTATTTGCGATACTGAAATCAGCGCCCTGTTACTATCTCAGGCCAGCTTTCTGCCATTCACCGTTATCAGTGGAGTATGCTGGCCAATCGAAGGTAGAGAATTTTAAATAAGTTTTCAATTGTTTGAATGTTTGAAAACATTTTGTATTCAGGTATGCCTTTTTATCTCCGTAATATTGCCTATGCAATGCCACTGACGTACGCCATTGAATCTTTGAGATCGATTTTCTCACGAGGGTGGGGTGTCGAAAAAACCGACGTTTACGCGGGAGTTTTGATCAGCATAGCTTGGATTTTGACACTGTTAATTCTGTGCTTGATTGTTATCCGCGTTCGTAAATACGCGAGTTAAAGTTGCAGGCTTGCTTTAGTTGGAAATCCAACGATTAGAACCTCGTTTATCGTTCTAATATAATTGATCTTGCCCCGCCACATTTTGTATTTTGGTTAACTGGGAGGTGACCTGATTGATATGTGGTAAACAACAGTATTCTATATCATGCAATGTAATTCCTGCTCTAAAGAAATTTTTATTTCGAATTTTATATCCGTCTCAATTTCCTTTCTCAATCCAATTTTTTTTGTAACTACAGATTAAGACTTAATTGTTTGAACTTATGTCTTTATTATCGAAAGGAATATATGGAATAAAGGATGAAGAAGGAAAAATTTACTAATTTTTTCAAACATTACACTCAACATGCGAGAATGATTTTTTAAGACAATATGCGGAAAAAATGTTGAATTGAATAAATTGATGCGAGGTAGAAATAAGAGACGCACGCCGTTTGTTCTTTTGAATGTTTCTTTTGATGGGTGCGATGAACTCTCAGTCAACAAAGTTACCGACCACCAGCACTTCTGAGTTTTGATCAAAGATTCTTCGGGATAACAGAGCCATACTGGCGTAACGTGGATAGAAACTCTGGCCGGCTCTGCTGGATCGTTGAGCTTATCGCACAGGTCGCACCAGCCATCCAGCGGACCCCTCAGCATGTCGTAGTCCTTTTTCCGAGTATTTGAGGTAGAGGGCCGCGTTCTGGTCCAGCAGCTTCAAATATAATCAGAGAAGTAGACGGCGTAGTCCAGGCCGCCGTGGAAGATGACGGCGTCGCTCTGTTCCAGCAGAGTCCGATCGCCCGTCACCCAGCAGTTGGTGACTTTGCAAACGGACTTTATGAACGGCTCTTGGCCCGTTCGGTTCTCGATTGGACTCCTATCAAATTCTAATCAAATTAAAATAGAAATTGAAAATGGAATCATTTTGTTATTACCTGAACTTCTGGTTGGAAAGTGTCGAGTTCCGGAAGTCCTAGTAGATTATTGTTGATGATTGGCTACCCACAATTTTTTGAATTGAATTGAATTGAATTGTATATTGAATAGCCTATAGTCTAACCTAACCCACACTTAGGACTAATGATTTCAGCCATCATTCATTGCGTCATCGTCCCTCCTGGGGAATCCCCATCGATAAATTAAGATGATGTATCGGACTGTAAATGAATCAATTACATTTTCTTAAAGTTGAGATATATTTTTCGTATAATAAATTGTAGTCCGACTTTTGATCAATTACTTCTTTTTCGAGCAGCCATCTATGAACCATTTTTTAAATAAACTCGATTTCGCAATGTTACCCGAGTCTTGTGCCCATCATCGACATTCAAATCGACTTAACAATAAAAATAAGATAATAGAATTAATCGTCCTTGAATCTCTAATTCACCAAGCCTTCAAAGATGGAAATGGAACACCTGTATTTAGTTTTGGGGGCGCGTTTAGAGATTGAACAGCTTGTCCTCCTAATTGTATTCTTAGTATGGTCGGTTATGGTAGGCCTTTACTCGGGTAAAATCATTATCGACATGCTGACTAGTTACTTTTACCCTCGCCAATTACAACCTGAACCGGAGAAATCGGTCGATGGCGAGGTTGTTGGCACGAAAGTTGATGAAGAGCCGGACAAAGTGTTACAACGTTTGCCTTTTACCTTGGAACAAAAACAGCTTAATTCTAACACAGCAAAGTTCGTTGGAGATCCACAGGTACTGCCCCGAATTCTTGAAAAATCTGATTTGTTCAAGAAGAACGACAATCAACCCCGACATAAAGCAGAAGACTTAGCCATCGGATATCTATCAAATGAAACAGATCCAAGTGAACTCTATCCGTGGTCTCTAAAAAAAAAAGCTAAAAAGTGCGGAATAAAATCATTAAGAATTTGAGAATTTCCCACAAATTAAGAATTATTATGTTATACTAACTAAAGAGTAAAGACTTAAATTTAATTAGTTTGTGATAATACAGGGTTGTTGAAATATACGGCTGTTTAGTTATTTTTCCCCGAAAGAATTTCCATGCGTTTTCCCGGTTTGGTACGACCATATTTTAAACAAAAATTTCCATAAAAAAAAATCGAAAAAAATAAAACTATTCCAAAACTAATGTCTGCCGCTTTAAAAAAAAACGGATGACGCATACCAACGCATGATGGGTGACAGATATACAATCTCACTGGGTTACTGACACAAGGACGTCCGCTCACCCACTCCATCCAACATCCTACTAGACAAAAAGAAGCTCCACAAAACACCTTCTTTCTGTTATTACCTGAGTTGAATATAGAATGTTGGCTTCTTCACACAACCGGTACACTGCATCAATTGCCCCAGTGCAAACGTTTATAGTGAAGAGTTCAATATACAGCGGTATTTTACACTTGTATCAATTAACCTGACCGATTTGGCGATTTCCGCAAATAGGAGCACAGCATGACGTAAAAAGGAATTCATGTTTTCATTTCAGCAAAACAAAGTTGCACAGTTTGAAAAAAATGTAATGGACTGACAGACCGCACTAATCAAAAACTACTGGGCGTGTAATTATTTACTACATTAAAATTAATTTCATATTCAACCAGCCTGCATCGCGTTATATGGAAGTCTAGACTCTTTGGAACGTGATGAGAAATTTAGTGGCCATGACCGTGAAAAAGAGAAAGTAACCCACAGCTTATCGTACGAGTGCAGTCACCTAGTGGCTCTAGTGGTCAACTCTTTTAAAAAGCCGAAAAAACAGGCGCGTCCAAGCGTGAGCGTTTGATCGTGAAAATTGTGGCTTGTATGCGTCTTCTTGCCAGTTGCGACTTCCGAGACGTACCCTGAAATTTCCCATTATGAAAACAACACAAATTCAATGCACAATTTTCCTTCTGGGCGCATTCTCATTTTTAATAATTTTTAACCCAACAAGTTCGCGTGGAAAATTTATGGGTGGATTTACGCCGATTTACCAGTACGTCGCGTCCACTGGATCAAGAAAAAAACACAACTTTTCTTTCTTCGATATCATCGGCTGTCGGACTGGCTTATATTATACCTAACCAGCACAATCTTGCACAAGCCTTAAAAAAAAAACTTAAATACCCCCTGGCTTATTTCTGATGAGTATATTACTCAAGATATCTCCCCCACAAACAGCATAATCTCCGAAAAAATTATTTTTCACACTGCAACCACGCAATAAGTTAATAACGGTCATCTTAAACCCATAAGCAAGTGGCCACAAAAAAATGGGAAATTTATGGCATTTTCGCTTCTTATCGGCTGTGTTCCAGGGGGTTGTTATCTTCTTTGAACGGCCGCCCCAGTCGGTTGTGTATAGTGTCAAGTTAAGTAACAGAAGATAACAAGGCGTGGCTCGAAATTTGACTTTTGGGTCTCGCCAGAATTTCACCAATTAGCGTCTGGATGTCATAAGCTAACGGAATATTTAGGATGAGAAATATAAAAACGTTGGAACCCGTAAGAAAAAAAAAATCTCGCCACACGCAGTTTTACTACAGACAATTGGTGTTCGCAAAGACGATCCGCGCCTTTAAATCTATAACATGGAGCATTCAAGCATCGTTGAATACTACAAGGGTCGTTCGGTATTTGTGACGGGTGCAACCGGTTTCATGGGCAAGGTGTTGGTGGAGAAGCTATTGCGCTCATGCCCCGGTATTGAGCATCTCTATCTGCTGATGAGGCCGTTTAAAGACCAAAGTGTTCTAAGCCGTCTTCAGGGACTAATCAGCAATCAGGTATATTATACGAACAATTATTCAACTTGTAATTTGGGTTAGTTCATTTATTCAATGACACATTCTAACGCAGATATTCGACAATGTGAGGCAACAGCAACCAGAAGCGATGGCCAAAATCACGGCCGTAACGGGCGATGTCACTTCACCGGGATTCGGACTCTCCCCGTCCGATTTGCAGTTGTTGATTGAAAATGTTTCAGTTGTTTTTCACTCGGCAGCCACTATCAAATTCAATGAAGAGCTCAAAGCGGCCATGGAGATGAACGTCAAGGGACCGATGCATTTACTCGAAGTTTGTCGCCAGATGAAACGTCTCGAGGTTTGCATTTGCCCTAACTTGCATAACGCATTATCAAAACTCATTTCATCGTAAACTATTCTGATTCTTTTTCTTACAAAAATCGCGATGAAAAATAGGCTGTTGTCCACGTATCGACTGCCTTTAACAATCTCGACCGGGACGAAATAAAGGAAGAAATTTACGTGAATCCGAAAGTTGATCCACTCAAACTGATTGAACTGCTCGACAGCCTCGATGACGACGCAGTGAAGAATATTGAAGCCCAGTAATGATATAATTTAAAGATCTGCAAGGTCCACTTTTAACAAATTTATATTATTATTATTTTTTTAAATTAGACTTATTGGGAATTGTCCAAACACTTATACCTACACCAAAGCCTTGGCCGAGCAATTGCTCGAAGAGAAATGCGGCAACATTCCTCTAGTGATTGTCCGGCCATCTATTGTTACTGGAGCACTGAGCGAACCTGTACCCGGATGGGTTGACAACATGAACGGAACGACAGGTAAAACTATTCCTAGCCTTGCATTAATTAATTGTATTCATTAAGATGTGCTGACGAATGTCTTTCGTTATGTAGGAACGATCGCTGCGGTGGGGAAAGGCTTCTTTCGAATCATAAAAACCAACGAGGATCTAGTTAGCGATATAATACCCGTCGACTATCCAATTAATTTGATGATCGCAGTGGCTTGGTACAAAGCCACTCGAAGGTAATACGATTTTATTTAAATTGTAATTATTAAAGTAAAACTCAAAAGTGCGTAACGACATGTTGGTCGAATGAAAATGGTTATTATTCCTGTTTTCTCAGACAGTCTGGCGTTCAAGTTTACAGCTGCACAACCAGCCATCAAAATCCACTTACTTGGGGTCTTCTCAAACGTTTAACAATGGAGTCTTGGTTAAAATACCCTACAAAAGACATGATGTGGTATCCCAGCTGCCATATGACTGTCGGCAAGGTTTCACTAAAAGTTAACCAAGTTTTGTTTCATGACCTGCCAGCCCGCTTGATGGATTTGTTCAACTCGGTGACGGGCAAACGAACTAAATGGGTATGATTCCGCAACAAAATTTATTAATTCTTTTGGGGGAAAAAGGAGATGCGGGAAACGTTAAACGAAATAAGCTATTATATTAGCGATAATTTTTTGAATTATTTTCCCGCATATTTGTATATTATTTTAGGTTCGTCTGTACGCAAAGGCATCGCAAGCTTTTTTCCCGTTTGAATTCTTCACGACGCATCAGTGGCGATTTCTCAGCAACAACTACATCCCCTTGATGGAAGAAATGTCCGAACAGGATCGGAAAATATTTTACTTTGATGTTCGCGAAATCGAATGGAAAAAGTATTTCGACGTTTACGTTTTGGGCACTCGGAGGTTTATTCTCAAAGACGATATTTCCACTCTGTCCATCGCTAGAAGAAACCTTGGCAGGTACTATACAGCAGATAATAATATTCAATTAAGCCAGAGTGCGTTCCACATATTAAATTAGTGACTGTGTATTTATTTATTTTTTTTTTTTAGACTGCGCATGGCACAGCTGTTTGTTCGTTCTCTTTTGTTCAGCTTCATTCTTCTCGCTTTAAAGAAAATTTTCCCTTATTTATTGGTAACTGAATCCTTGAAACGGAAAATCGCTTACGTCATTCTTAGGCAATAAGGCGCGATGGAATTGTTTCCTTATACCCAATCAATGTTAGTGCAGAATTCGAATTTTAATTGACCTTTAAAAGTGAAATGAATAAACCGTAGAGACTTTTAATGGCGCCGATAAAAGCGTTCAAGCCTCTCAATAACGTTTTACACCGTCAAGGTTTCATTGTCCTTTACGGCGAGGATTTTCCTTTGCATTCGGACCACCATTAAAACTGGGGAACTGAACAAATGCGGAAGAAAACGACCGTGTTGACACTCCTGAGTTCCCCAGCTGTTGAAATATTATTTTGTTACAGACCTTCTAATAAACACCGGAACAAATAACATAGCGTTACTTTCTATCTAGGTTTCCTCTGTATAAGAAAACCGGAGGAAGTCCAGAAAAATGGCCAGAACTTGTTGCCGCTTGTTGCTCTTTTGTGTCCGAGATATATGTATCCTGTTCGTCTTTTCCTATATACATTCTTATACACGGTCGTTGTTTTATTCTCTGGCTCTCGCAGTGCTTTCATAGCGATTTTTTCCCTATTTCTTATTTTCTAATTAGCGCTAATTAGATGAAAGCCAGAGGAGAAATTATAGAATGAAAAAATGGGCTAAATGGGTCATGGGACAACGGGTCATGGACAACGCCAGCCTTTAGCGTCGTTATAATCATTAATAAACCTCTCAGCGCATCTCCTCTTCCGAGTTAGTTAAAGGTGTCATTAATTTCCTTGTTCAAAAAAAAAAAAAAAAGAAAAAACATCTCTCATACCGGTCTATTACAGCAGTAGCCAACATTCGAGTACTGCGGCGTACAAGATTGTCCCACGTCTTACAATGATAATCGATCTGACTTGCCCCAACGAATTTATCTCGTGTTTTTTTTATATGCCGCGCATATAAGTTGTTAGCATAGTTAGTGTTAGTTAGTGATTCAGTTATTGTTAGTGTTAGTTATTTAGTCGTTAGTATTAGTCGTTGAGAGTTAGGGTTAAGTAGTTAGGGTTAGTACATGCATAGTTATAGTTAAATTATTCAGGCCGATATAAGGGACAACAATGGAGGGAAATGTGGAGGTAGTGGGAATCGAACACGGGACATTTTCATACAATGCTAGATGCTATATCCATTATACCATGGCCGCATATCCGATCTTTACTATTTCCGGAAGTAGATCATATGCTAAAACAGTATTGGGTGAGAACATATACAAATTTTTCCTTTTCTTCCACACTATTTAGTAGCTCAGTGGTAGAGGCTTGAATTGACACGCCGGTGTCCAATGATCAAATTCTAAAGACGCCATTCGATTTTCATTAAGTTAAAATTTTTCGCTACTTTGATAAGGACAAGGTATTCAAAAAAAAAAGAAATAGCAAAGAATATTAAAAATAATGCGCCAATTTTTCTCGATGACGAGTATAGGATCAATAACACTTTAGCGTTATAATATTCAGTCGTTATTTTCGTTTTAATAATTCAGGTAACAAAATAATGTGAATTACAATTTTAATAAATACCAGTCATCCCACGCATCAAACTTTATTGTATAAAAGAAAAAAAGGATATCGAACAATTTGAGATGTTCCAGAGAATTTATTCGAGGACGATACGGGTAAGGCTCTAATGACTGTGCGCGTTCTGTTGGCGGCCACGGCTAAAAAAAGAACAAATCAAGACAAAGACTTTGACACTAGCATCGTATATTTGCACCAAGATTCACGCCAAGTCACGATCTTGACCCAGAAAGAAAAAAAGAAAAAAAAAGATCTTTTTCACTGTCCTATTACGCATTGCGCGTCCCGATGGTGAAATAGTAAATTCAGTAAATTCTTTATTCTTTAGCGCGCTTTATATTTCCCGGGTTTATCATTTGTTCTTGAACGGCCTCTAGTCGGTTGAAACGCGCAGTTGGGGTATGTAACAAAGAAGGACACTTGCCTATACTGGAGAAAAAACCCTGAAACTCCTGAACAAACTCATCACAAATGGGTTTTTGAAAAAAAAAAAAAATTGCGCAAGTGGTATATTTCGCTATAACCTTGAGAAAACCAGCACAGCATGAGCGCACGATTACATGATTGTGCGCCTTTTTTTTCTTCACTGTGCCGCTTGTGGGTTGTGGCTCCGATATACTCACTCTCCATTATGGTTAGTTCCCCCACAGATTTGCTTTTTCTACGACACCCAAAAGCAGAAAATTGTCACTTGTTCCTCAGCCGCAGACTAAGTCTTACCATCTCCCACTTTCTCTGACTTGTATTTATTTCTGTGCTGTGTTCGGAGCGTGCGGCTAAAGATCGACCTCGTTAACCGAACGTTTTTCAAAAGCAATTGCGTAAATTTCCCACCATCGCGAGACAATTATATACACCTCGACATAATGGAGAAAGACGTGGAAGAGTTTACGGTTTCCATTTCATCTCATCGCCGACACGAAAGTGAAACGAACGTCAATCCGAGCGGCAGCTCTCGTCGGATTGATCAAGCGGTCCTTGTCCGGAACGCCAATAAATCTTACGGAGTTGGGAAAAACCGCTGCGCTATTCTCGAAGGATTGGACATGACAGTTAAAAGAGGAAGCATGTAAGACTTAATTTATAGTGTTCTTATGCTGACTTAAGACAAAAAGCACGATTTGATAAAAATGTTTGAGACTTTTCAACTGAACTTGATGGACCAATTTTTAATGAATGCCAATTTGTTGAACAGATATGGATTACTGGGTGCCAGTGGATGCGGTAAAACCACTCTTTTAAGTTGTATTGTCGGCCGTCGCAGTTTAAACAGCGGTGAGATACTGGTCCTTGGCAACGAGCCGGGCACTCCGGAGAGCGGCGTCCCGGGTCCCCGAATTGGTTACATGCCGCAAGAGTTGGCGCTGTACGGCGACTTTACAATCAAAGAAACGCTCCAGTACTTTGGCCGCATCTACAATCTGCGAACGGCATTTGTCGACTCCCAGTTGGAATTCTTGTCCAGTTTTTTAGACCTGCCTCCGAGCGATCGTTACGTCAAGACGCTGAGCGGCGGACAACAGCGGCGCGTCTCGTTCGCCGTCGCCTTGTTCCACGAGCCCGAATTGCTCATCTTGGATGAACCAACCGTTGGCGTTGATCCTCTACTACGGCGCAGGTAATTTCAAGATTTGGATAATTCTAATGTCTCAAATTTCTTCATATTTATTAAGACATCAAACCTGAAATAATTATGTTCATTTTCTTATTGTCGTAGTATTTGGGATCATCTTATTCGCCAGAGTGTCGATCATGGAAGAACCGTCATAGTGACTACCCACTACATTGAGGAAGCCAGACAGGCAACCACGGTATTATGCGCAACATTGGAAAAGCGAGAATGTATTACCGTTTTACGTGAAAATGAATTTTGTGTGTTAAAATAGATTGGAATGATGCGCTCCGGTCGTTTGCTTGCAGAAGAGTCGCCCAACAATCTGATGAGAAATTTCAGACGTCCATCTTTAGAGGATGCCTTTTTGAAACTCTGCATGGACGAACAGCAGACCGAGTCGATGGTAAACGCTTCCATTTCAAATGCGACGATCCAGAACACGGAAGAGGCCCAACAACAACAACCTCAGGGAGATAGTGTGGACTATGCGGAGGGCGTCGTAAACCAAACGGATGTTACTGAAACGAGCGTACATCGTCAACGTCACAGTAATAGCCGTGGGTCGATTGATTCAACGACCAGCAGTTCCTCCGTAAGAAAAAAATTCTGCTTATTAAAATTTTATTATAATTAAATCAATTAAGGAAATTTGTTCTTAAAAATTATCCCTATAGAATGCGACGTTTAATCTTGACATCAGCGACAGCACAGGCGCAAAAATACGTAAGCGCAAAAATCACAGTTTGAAATTGTCGTTGCCGTCAATTCATCGCCTCGGGGCCCTCATCCGCAAAAATTACTTGATGACATTTCGCAACCTTGGGTTAGATAAATTTCATCTCGATTGTAAATCCAATAACAGTTGTTTGACTTTTTTAAAAATTTATCAAAGGATATTCGTGTTCATCTATTTGATGCCAGCCTTCCAAGCTACTGTCTTCAATGTTACTCTCGGACACGAACCGAAAGGCCTTAAAATTGGCGTCGTTAACGACGAGCTGGATCCGAGCCAAGGCCGCACCTGCAATTACACGACGGATTGTTCCTATTCGATGCTCAGCTGTCGCTACCTTCGCTACGTTAAAGACAACATCATTCAGGTTTCATAAATTTCACAGAGCGGGTTGTTTTATTTTGAATTAGAAATATCCATATTTATAAAATTTTGTTTTTGGCATTCACGCATAATTCAGATCCCATACGACAACATATCGGACGCTTTGGTAGCAGGCAAAAAAGGCCACGTCTGGGGTGTGATCCATTTCGGACATAATTTCACCGAGGAGTTTGAGGTGCGCCAATCTGAAGGAGACTCGGCCAATTTAAACAATATTATACGCAGTCGAATCAGCATCAACATGGATTCCTCCAGTAAGAATATACATTAATAGTCGATGGAAATAATCTTTTAAATATTTTTCTAAGTTATTAATCTTGCGCGTTTTGATTAAATTCTCACTATTAGACCAACAGATTGATGTTTTTATTCAAAAGTGGCTTTTGGAAGCTTTCGGTGACTTCTTCAAAGATTTTATGAGAGCTTGCCAACACGAGCCAGAAGCGGGTTACATCCCTGTCGAGGTACAATATTTTTAGTAAATTGGTTTTCATAATTATTCACTGATTCAAAATTGAATGTTTCTGTATTTTATTACCCATTGGGCCATTGTGTAGTTTCTTGATCCAGTTTACGGCAAGAAAGATACTCCGTTTACTGAATTCATGGCCCCCGGTCTTATTATCTCGTAAGATGCTGATTGTAAAAATGATGGAAACGCCCGTGCATAAAAATTCTATTACATCATTCAAAATAACTCATAATAAATTATTTTTCAAGGATCGTGTACTTTATGGCCGTCTCTTTGACTGCTGGCGTTTTCGTCTCTGAAAGAAAACAAGGACTCCTCGATCGTTGCTTAGTGGCTGGTAGGTTTAAACAAAATTTGTTAAATGGTCCTTTTTGTTTTCTTGAATAAGATCGACGATTTGTTTTCAGGTGTAACGATGACCGAAATTTTGATTGGGCAATTGATCAACCAATTTTCTATTTTGATTGGTCAAACCACTTTGGTTTTCTTGTGCATGTTATTGGCCTTCAACATTCCCTGCCATGGCAACCTGGCGCTAGCTGTATTCATCACCTTTCTTCAAGGCTTTGTTGGAATGTGTTTCGGTGAGCACGTCATTTTTGATTGCATTCGTTTTATTCGGATTTTAATGTGATTTTAAATTACGCCTACAGGTCTGCTAATAGCCACCTTCTGCGATAATGAAAACAGCGCCCTGTTGCTGTCTCAGGCCAGTTTTCTGCCGTTCACGGTTATCAGCGGTGTGTGTTGGCCGATTGAAGGCATGCCGCCTTACCTTCGGAAAATTGCTTATTCAATGCCACTGACGTACGCCATCGAGGCTTTGAGGTGCGTTTTCGCACGAGGGTGGGGCATAGAACGACCCGACGTCTACCTGGGAATTATTATCAGCTTAGCTTGGATTTTGGCTTTGTTAATTCTGTGCCTGATTGTTTTGCGCATCCGCAAGTATGCGCGATAAATTTGACGTACCTGATTTTTTTTTTTAAGTTATCGTTCCTCATCAAACAGCTTAATTTCTACATTTGAGTTTAATATGAGCTTTTTCTTACGTGGAAATATTTATGGCTGGGTATTGAGTTGTAGATCCATGTGTAGAATTTTTGAACATTATATAGGGTAATGGATTTTACGTTTTAACTTTTATGATGACTCGAGTATTATTGGCATTTTATTCTTGTTATTTGTAAAAATTTTATGGTATTTTATTTATTTATTTTTACGCATTGGAGCTCGTAAGTTGTCGCAATTTGATTTAGCCAATTGAGTTCGCATAATATTCGTATTCTCGTTAATCAGACCGCCGGTTGTCCTGTGTTTGCGTGTGTTTGCATTAAACCTTTCCAAGACACACGTAATTTTGTCCCTTGTATTCGCATAATAATACAATTAAACGATTTCATAAATAGTTTCCTTATAACACAGAATGCTACATAATCACACCGAATCACTCAAGCGCTTCTCGGCCGTGATTAATCGAAGTTCAGTGAACTCTTGGAATTGGTGTCGATATCAATTTGTGGTCAATTGTTTAAACAAATTGAAATTTACCGCCTTCGGGTGACGACGAAGCAACATGAGTGACATCTTTCGTGAATCTTATCCAACATTTTGCAAAGTCCCTTTTGGCCGCATAGTGACGACGAGTTCGCCCAGCTGGAAACTTTTCAAAGTGACGCCAAATGCAAATGTGATCCCCCTGCTATCGCGTATAATAGGAAACTCTATCCGATAAAAACAAAAAAGTCAGGTGTTCCTCCAGCGTTACCGAAGCGGTGGAGTGCGTGATTTACAGACCAGCACAAATGGCTGACGGTTTGACTGCCGTTTCAAAGAGCACAGCACAGTCCGTCTTCCTTTCACCATTTCATATTTGGCGGACGTGCAGGCTCAATAGATAATGGCTAAACGTTTCAACGTCTTTTTTCTTTTCGAGGCCGAGCATACCTCACCCACACAAACTATTTAGCGATTTCCAAACGATCAAACGGCTAACGGGTCCCAGAATGTTTTCGACCTTCACGCAAGTTGTCGCCCTTCTCCACGACTGTTGAGCGCTCGTAAAATTGACGCGTCCTCGGTTGCAGGTTGGTTGGAGCGATTCATCTCCTCGCACATTTCGGCGGGATTCGGATTTCGTTAACAAACAGACATTGAGACGCAGAAGAAAATTTCCGAAAATTTCATTTTTCATTTCTCAGTCAGTTGCGTCGCACTGCGTCTTATTTCTTTTCGTCATGGATCGTTTAGCACTGGCTAGTCGTGTGAAGATTCTCGTTAGTCAAAATTTCAACGGCTATTTAAACATATTTAAATTTTTCAAATGGTGGTTTCTATAAGCGCATACACTTATCTCGAAGGAAACACACCAGCAGTATAACTAGGATTTGCATATTATTAGGTAGGATCTGTTATCTGTTAGGTCACTGTCAATCATTATAACGCAGCTTAAAGTCAAAGCTTTAAATACCTCATGCTTGGGAAAATGGAATGCAGTTATAGGTTGTATCAACATAAACTCATCGCCATACTCTCTTCACTTCACCGTCCAACAGCAGTGTTGATTACTTTTAACGGGAACAAAAATTTATTTTTTCAGTCACGAAATAATAAAGATATGTATATTTTGACTAAAACAACATTCCAACAATTGAAAACATTTGTGTTTAAAAAATTTTTGCGTGTTCAATAAATTGAACCATTGACACAGTTGAATATGGTATAGCCTATGCTGGAGTCTGAACATTTTCTATTCAAATTATTATCAAACAAATGTATAAAAATGCAAATTTTTAGCAAAATGGAATCAATGTCTGGGTTGGAATTCAGCGCATTGTCGACAAATAAGTCCTACTCTAAGTCTCCTACCAGTTGTGCTCTCATTCAAAACTATCACACCAACTGAGCGCGTATAGGTCCGACCGCTCTAGCCAATGAGCTAAGCGGACATTTAAAAGCTTTTGTGTGTTTAAATAGCGTATTTAAAAATATTATTATTTATTAAGTTACCCCATTCACTTTTTTTTAAATATTTCTATAAGCTTTTAAAAATGGAGGGGGGTCTATGAAGTACCGCTATCTTGTCTTCGTAATCCCTGTAGGAAAATCTTTTTGATGGTATTTGGTGTTGAGCACGCCCCAACCTGGACGTGCTTATCGGTCACCTTCACAACACGCACATAATCATCATTTCAAAAACACGGAAATTCTTTTGGTTTTTTCCTGGGTAGATCAATAAAAGGGCGCATACTTATATTCCAGAGATCAACAACGTAGAAGGTTTCAAACAAAAATAATAACGGATAAAAAAGCACCATCAATTCATTCCGCCGAGTAATTCCAATTCACATCGTTATAAATCATTCTCCTGATGCGACCCTGACACGTGAAGGGGGAAAATTTCGTAAACAATAGCCAGCATATGCTGTAAAAAAAACTTTATATGGCGAACGCAAAACATGGCCAAAAAATATGTTGGAACCTATTGATGAGTCGGAATTTACCTTGATTTTTGTTTTTTTTTGTTTTAACATTGCCATATCCGGCAGAACGCAAATGGAAAGCTGTATATGCTGGGTGATGAAATACAGCACTTAAGCTTTCACCTATACGATGTATGGGGAAGTTTTGACAATCAAAACTTTTACAAATTACTAACCATCACGGTATTGGGGTCTGCTGATTCCAACCGCAAAGAAAGAGTAATGCAGCCTCAAAATAGACCAGTCGATGTATACCTCAATCAGTTCATCACAATTCAATTCAATGGCGCATCGCTGCGAAACTGTGTGAAACAGAAAATCGAATTTCCCCTGCTGCACGTCTCCAACATTTTCTCCGCGAGGGACCGTACAGAGCGAGGGATTGATAATGCGGTACGCAGGTGAGCGCCAAGCTTTTTTTTCTTTTGTGTGTCCCTATGTATATCGAACATCTTCATAGCGATCTACCTGTTGAGATCCATCAAAAGAGTGCATTGCCCTTCTTGGGGGAGACTAATCATCAACTATAGGCATAGGCATTTTCTTTTTTGAATGTCTGGTATTCCAAGGTCCCCCCCCCCTCCATCATGTGATCCATCGGAGAAGAAACTTTCTTTCGGTCTTCTCCATCGAGGTGAGTATTGTTAAGGAAGCCAGTCAAGCCAGCCGGTGAAGGTTAGGCATACATATATAACAACAATAGAAAGGGAAAAATAGTTTTCGATGTCGGGCGCCCATGTATATACAGATATACGTTCCCGGGGCTCATCATGGTGACAAAAAACAGCTGTCACTATATCTTCTTTCTATTAGATATTTTTTTTAAATTTTACGGTATGTGTGCTCGGCCTTGGGATGCGGGAGATACGAACTAACAGGTAGATCCGCCGTGGAGCTCGCAGGTTGTTGGCTGCTGCTGCCATCACCCCACCACCACTAGCGCCCAGGTATACATAGAAAGGAAAGAGAAAATCGATAGAAAAAGAAAACAACTCCTTTCCAGACTTTTAGGCCTACTTCTCACCTGTGTATATACACCAACACGCACAAAGCCCCCGTGGCCACAAAGATGTAGCCCATTGCCTGCGGCCATCATGCCGCAGCAATATTGCCTTTGAGATGGAAGAGGGTAAAGTCTACCTGATTACGGAAGGGAGTGTACTGCCTATATAGTGCCTAGAGACTCCTCCTGGATGGAGCGGCAGCAAACACCACCACCAGGAGCAGTGAGAGGGAATACCATAGAGTGAAGACGGCTTCGGAGCGGTGTAACGCTGCGGGCGATGGACTACATGTATTATATGTTCTTTTCCACGAGCCAAACACAATGTAGTCACTCGTAGCCCAGCTACAAACCCAGTCCTCTATTAGATCTGCCTCTCCCGTAAACATCTCAACTTGTTTTGGTTTATTTTTTTATTATTTTGTGGGTTAATTGGTTTTTTGCTCCGAAAAGTGCATCAAAAAAAGTTCACCCGCTGTTTTCGACTCGGATTTTTCCGTTTTCGATTTGGAAAATTTAAAACAAAAATCCGAAAGTGGGAATTTGAAATAAAAATAAAAATGAAAGAAGATAATGTCGGAGGATCGGAGGTGATTGTGGAACCACATCGTCTGACGACTAGTGACGAGATGAACAACGGATCAGCAGGGGGTTCGTCATCAGCATCCGCTCGGGCGGTCGTCGTCCGGAATGCGACTAAAGTGTACGGATCTGGCAAAAATCGATGCGCGGTCCTCGAAGGATTGAACATGACGATCAAAAAAGGAGACATGTAAGTCAATTAACTATTATTTAGCGATTATACTTTCACTTATTTAATTTCATTTAAATTTTTGGACATGCAAATAATCCACAGATCTCTTAAAGAAAATTGAATTAGCGTTAAATTTATAGACATGTGGTTTTAGACGTTGAATTCTTTTATTCAAGTTATTCAATTCGTATGCGTGTGACCCAGACACGATGAAAACTCGTTCCAAGACGCTTAGTTTTCGAGGAATTTGATTGAACCCTCTCCATTCCTGAATGAGTCTTGATCTCATCGTTATAGACACGTTAACCGTTATAGCTAAAATTTCCAACTACTCTATAATTCTTTCACAGATACGGGTTGCTCGGAGCCAGCGGGTGCGGGAAAACGACTTTGCTCAGCTGTCTGGTTGGCCGTCGCAGCTTGAACAGCGGCGAGATACTGGTCCTTGGCAACGAGCCGGGCACTCCGGAGAGCGGCGTGCCCGGCCCGCGCGTTGGCTACATGCCACAGGAGCTGGCCTTGTTCGGCGACTTCACCATCAAGGAGACTCTCCAGTATTTTGGTCGCATCTACAATTTGCGGGCCGCCTTTGTCGACTCGCAGTTAGAGTTTCTGACCAAATTGTTGGACCTGCCTGCCAGCGATCGTTACGTCAAGACGCTGAGCGGCGGACAACAGCGGCGCGTCTCGTTCGCCGTCGCCTTGTTCCACGAGCCCGAATTGCTCATCTTGGACGAACCTACGGTGGGAGTCGACCCTCTACTCAGACACAGGTGAGAGTTTCTATCTGCATGCTGCTGCTGTTGTATTTTCATTGATGCCGGCGGATGCTTTTCTCTATCAATGGCCTCGAATCTTAAGTAGGGGACTGCCTTTTTTATTGGCTCGTTTTACATTTTTCTTTATTTGTTCAAAGAATAATGAAAGTTGCCTAAGCTTTAATCGGTGAATCTCGAATAGCTTTTCAGCCTTTTCTTAGACGTGTTTCTCTCTCTCTCTCTCTGTATTATTATTTATACTTGTGCGTGTTTACAAAAGTTGCAAAGGCCATTTTCTTTTGGTCCTTCGTCGAAAGACTGAATTAATATCTGCCTTGGCGCATCATCTCTCGGTTATATTGACTTAATTTTCCCATTTATAATTATATGATACAGCATTTGGAATCACCTTATTCGCCAGAGTGTCGATCATGGAAGAACAGTCATAGTAACCACCCACTACATCGAAGAAGCCCGACAGGCCAACACGGTATCAAGCGATTTTAAAAAACTGCACCTTATTTTAAAATTTTAATTTCATGAATTTTTAATTTTCGCATTATAGATTGGAATGATGCGCTCCGGTCGCTTGTTGGTGGAAGAGTCGCCCGAAAATTTACTGAATTCATACCGACTGCCTTCATTGGAGGCCGTCTTTTTGAAGATCTGCATAAGGGACGGCGTCAAAAAGCGAGTCGAACAACGAATTGGGGTCGCGGCGGACACCACCAGCACCACTGGCCCCGTTGTGACGTGCCAAACTGCGGCCCGACCTCAACAGCCCTCAGTAGACCACGTTAATATGGCGTTTGATGATTCCATCAGTCAGATCAGTGTCTCGGAAGTAGAACACCCCCAATTCCCCGCCTCGCCAACCAATTCCTCAGGAGTAAGACACAAACTGAATCATTTTGACCTTATAACATTTCAGTGTCCCTTTTATAACGCTCATATCTCATTTGCGCCAAATGATAGGAGCCACCAGTCAACGTCGAATTGATCAGCAGCACTATTAGCAACACGACCAACCTTAGCGAAGCGGACATCACTATGAGTCAACAACCGGGAAGTGTTGCTGCTATGGCATCAGCATCGGGGGGCCGCACGACGGGCCGCAAAAATCGTTCGCACACCTTCCGAGTGGCCTTACCATCGTCGCACCGGCTCGGCGCGCTCATTCGGAAGAACTTTCTGCTAACGTTTCGGAACATTGGGTGCGGTTTGAAATACTACTTTCCAATAGCAAATAATGCGTAGCTGTGTATTATTATTACTGTGATGATGACGGTCTGATTGTTCATTCTCTCTCGCCCGATGATGAAGGATCTTTGTGCTGCTCTACTTTTTGCCCGCTTTCCAAGCGACCGTCTTCAACGTGACCCTCGGACACGAACCCACCGGCCTGAAAATGGCCATCGTCAACGAGGAGATCAACCCCATCCAGGGACGCATTTGCAATTACTCGACCGATTGTTCGTATTCGATGCTCAGCTGTCGCTACCTGCGATACATTAAGGACAACATCGTTCAGGTTGGATTGGGCTTTTTGCTATTGCTGATTTTTATATAAGAGACTATATGAACGGGTAATTTGATGTCGAGAAATGGGTTAATTTTTTGGCGAATGTAGGTCCCTTACGAAAGTGTGCCGAACGCTTTGGAAGCGGGCAAAAAAGGCCACGTCTGGGGTGTGATCCACTTTGGGCGAAATTTCACCGAGGAATTTGAGGTTCGCCAGACGGAGGGAGATGCGGCCAATTTAGAAAACATCATGCGCAGTCGAATCAGCATCAACATGGACTCTTCCAGTGAGTTATCAAACATAATTTAAGTTATAATCTAAACAAATTATTTTTTAAATCTACGCACAATGTTTTGTAATTTTAAATTCAGATCAACAAATTGATGTGTATGTCGAAAAATGGCTGTTGGAAGCCTACGGGAATTTTTTCAAAGATTTCATGAAGGCCTGCATGTTTGAGCCGGAAGCGGGATACCTTCCCGTAGTGGTGCGTATACAACAGCCAAGAATTTCATTTCATATCGCGCATTTCTTACAAATTTTCCAACAGTTTTTAGACCCAGTATATGGACAGAAGGACACTCCGTACACTGAATTTATGGCCCCTGGTCTTATTATCTCGTAAGTGTTTTCACGAAATAATGTCGTGACGGACCACAACTCAATAATAACCCCGTATAATAAATTTATTTCCCCCACTCCAATAAAAAGGATCGTGTACTTCATGGCCGTCTCGTTAACTGCCGGAGTCTTCGTCTCTGAAAGGCAGCAAGGTCTCCTCGACCGTAGTTTAGTAGCTGGTAAAATTCTTAATTTTATCTTTTTTTAAATAATTGAATTAGAATTTATTAATTATTTTAATTCCTCTATTATACAGGCGTGCAGATGACTGAAGTTTTGATCGGCCATTTGGTCAACCAGTGCACAGTGATGATGGGCCAAACGGCCTTGGTTTTCATGTGCATGCTTTTGCTCTTCAACATCCCCTGTCACGGAAACCTGGTCCTGGCTATATTCATCACGCTCCTCCAGGGTCTTGTCGGCATGTGTTTCGGTAATTATTTACTGTACTACTTTATTTTTTATCTTTAGAAATTTGCATAACAAATTTTTGTTTGGAAAAAAAAAATATTTACAGGTCTGCTGATTGCCACTCTATGCGATAACGAAAACAGCGCCCTGTTGCTGTCTCAGGCCAGTTTTCTACCTTTCACGGTTATCAGCGGAGTGTGCTGGCCGATTGAAGGCATGCCGTTTTACTTCCGGAGCATCGCCTACTCCATGCCGCTGACTTACGCCATCGAATCGTTGAGGTCGATTTTCTCGCGAGGGTGGGGCATAGAACGACTCGACGTTTACGCGGGAATTTTGATCAGCATAGCTTGGATTGTCGCCTTGTTGACGATGTGTTTGATAATCATACGAGTCCGCAAATACGCCAGTTAAACCTCCGTACATGCAAAACTGCGTATATAAGTTCCCCGCCGGAGAGGGCGGATGTATTTCGTTCATCCAAGTCGATTGGATAATTTTGTTTTCGGTTCGTGCAAAAACGTTACTGTTTACCGCGTGTTTTATTTTTAAAATTTACCCGAATTACGATGTCGTGGTGGCCTGATATTTGTTGGTATATAATTATACTATAGTGCAATATTATACCTATCATTGAAGACGCACTTTCTTATTATGGTAAATATTATCTTTTTTTTAAATTTGTGAATTGGCATCTCCTACACTTTTTCTTTTTGTGGTTGAGCTGTATTGCGGTATGCCGGATAAGTTGGGGGACAGTTGAAACATTTAAAAAGAAAGAGAATTGAAATTTAATCATCATACAGGTTTTTTTTCCCCATATTATCGGCTGATATATAGGTCGAGTGAAAACCCTGTCGGCCGCTACCTATACGATGCGTTTGGAATGAATGTACAATAAAATGTAGACAGAATCACTGCGTGTTTGGATTTCTAAAAATAAACAAGACATAGAAAGGTCGCAGGTAAAAGTTGTGGTCGCATTTGAAAAGAAATCTGACTATTCGAAATGACTTCCTCCCTTTGTCGCTTCCCATACTTGTCCGTTTGTGGCCTTCCTATTTTCTACAGTTAGTGTTGTACTCCACTCACTATCGATTTCTTTCAAGGGCAAAAATCAAATAGGGAGAAATTGGAAATTTGGAATGTAGGCTATGAAGCCATAAGGCAAACCAGCGTATATCTTTTTCTATGGTCGTATTTCGGCATTTTCTCCTTTTTGGAAGTTTAACTCCGACCTTCTGGATTTAATATTTCTTTAATCAGTATTAAATTTAGATCAATTTTTTTTTTCGTTCGAAGTTTCAATCCGTAACCGAATTTTTAGTCCGCCAATGACTGGCTTCAATCAAAATCGTTTTTTTTACTTGTCGCGTCTAAAATTGTGTAGATAAAAACTTAAAAATTTGTTTGTGTATTCAGTAAGTCTATTTTCATACACACAGACAAAACATTTTTATGAAGAAATCCCCACTTCTAAATGAACTACAATCGCATTAAAATCAAATTAATTTTCCTCCATTCCCCCTTACATTATCCAAATAAAAATGTTCGAGTCGACGATCATTTTGCAAATTTTGAATTTTCAACTCATAACCTCATAGGGACGCCACAATTTCCTCCTCCAGCATGAAACCCGTGAAATGAGTGAAGTGGCGACTGTCGTCGTGCAAATACGAGGATGTACCTAAATATTCAATTCCTACCCAGACTTCATCGCCTTTTTTCAAGTTCAGAGTCGACTGGAGGGTCAACGGACTAAACTGACCACCGGCGCTGTTTCCCTCACTAACAGTACTCGTCCCGATTAGATTCCCGTTCAAATAAAGAAAAGAATTCAAAAAAGAATTCGATGAAGAGCTAAGATGCACCGCTCCCATGAATGAGAAAAAGTAAATTCCCTGCCGCGGTGCCGTGAATATTCCTGATGTCGAATTCATGGCATTTCCCTCATTCACCATCTCCAAATTGAACGGAATCGGAGTGTTAGTTGTGTTAAATTTAGAATTTCTCTGAACTTCGAAATGGACGGGCACTGATTTGACGTCGGCGTATCCAATCCATTTCTGAAAACCTTTTATAGTTAGTTATATGAAGTAATTATTGTACACAGAGAATAGATAATACTTAAACAGAAAAAATGTTACATTTACCGTCTTTGCCAGCACAGTGGCACTATCCTACTTTCATGTAACTGCTAAACGGTACCCAGTCACCTAACAAAAAGATTGAAACTACTTCTAAATTCTTCTACCTTTTTTTTACTCGCCTTACTAATTCTATAAGACACCACTATCCGGTGAATAGCTTACATAAAATTAACTGAACCACTTACAATTCTTTTCTGCTTTTATTACCCCCACCCTATGGAACGCCATAGGGACAAAAAATTAACTGCTCCAAAGTAAGCATTAATTTAGTGCTCTCCAAAAATAAGTGCTCAAAATTTAGTGCTCTCTCGCATCCGCCCTCTAGCGGGCGGTTCAAAATATTTCGTAGCATATTTGAATATTTGAAAGCAATCGACACCTAACGAGCAAAGTGGTTCCATTCTTATAAATTCTTGGGAAACCTGTTTGAAAATGAAATTCACATAATTTGCAAAACATAACATTTACAACATCATAATTACCCCTTCAATTGTTCTGTAAATCGGGGCAATCTCTAAACATTCTTTTGTTGGTTTTTGCTTTATGAATTTTATCTCTTCTTTGACGAAAAGCGTTTCGTTCTTCGACATCAGTGGGAGACATATCAGGAATCACGACAGTAACTTTGTCATTCCCTTTTTTGAAAGCCGTTTCTTTTTGTGTTCGTCTCCATGAGCTAAAGCATTTTGGTAGTTTCCAATTATTTTTGTAAGCTTGTCCTTAAAAACAACCTAAAAATGAATTCAAGAAATTGAAATTAAATTTAAGCCTTGCACAGAAAATCATTTCGATTTACCCAGTTCCCATTATCGGAGCACTCGTGTTGAAAATGTGGGAATCTATCCACAATCATTTTACTGTAGATTTTGTACTCGGATTTAGTGCGTTTTTCCGGTCTCAACATTAACAGTTGTCTACCACACGCACGCGTAAAGCGACTTTCATGATGTGCTAGCGTGTTGGTTTCTATTGCATGCACCAAAATGTCGTTGAATTGCCATGGTAGAGGGCCATAACTTGGGATGGTTAGTGGAGGAAATGGATTGTCTGAAAAAAATCAATATAAATTGCATTTCTACATTAGTAATTTATGTATTCATTATTATTGAAAATTAAAGAAATTAGTCGTTCACTATCACCTTTCGAGTTTTGGCAAGAAGCTTCATCATGTTCGCTTGATGTTGTGATCCCTGATTTATCACCAGCCTTTTCTTGGTCAGAGCTTTCTTCTTCTGAAGAGTCACAGATTCGTTCTTGGTTGCCTGAGCTTGATGGTGATGCCTCACAAGTGCTGGGCTCGCTTTGTTTTTCAAATGGCACACCAGTAGTACACAATTTCGTTGTGAAGTGAAAAGTGTGAAACGGTTGAGAGACACCCGGGTCGTTCTGAGTACTTGTAGCAAACCCTCCTCGTAATGGAATGCTTTCAGTGTCATCCACAACACTAGAATTGGGTAACATCTGACTATCACCGTAAAGTGGTTGTGAATGCACTTGCTGCGAATCCATAGTGGGACAATACATATCCTGACCTATATAGATAATGAAAATTTAGTATGAAATTACTGACAATAGCAATTACAACTACTTACTTTCTAAAAGATAAGGTGTGGTCTGAAATTGGTCTTCATGTCGTGCCACATGTTGGGGTAAGAGTGACTCTTTCGCAGTCATATTCTGATGTTCTGTGTGGTGGTCTAATACCAAACTTTGTTCTGGACCTGCTTGCGATTCAGTATTTTGGGATTGGCCTGAAATGTAAAAAAGAGGGTTAGTATCTACAATGTAAAGTGATTAGTCTACTTTGCAGATAGACCTGCGAGTGTTTGTGCAAAAAATGCCCAGTGCTAATGCGCATATAACAGTAAAAACAAATATTTTGTGAATTCCAATCCAATACTGAATTAGACGCGAATAAATTTTCTTCCACAGTTCCACTTCAGTATCCGACCAGCATTTGGTAAATCTGGCAATAAGAATCGGTTTTTTACTTGCCGCGTCTCCATTTTTGCAAATAAAAACTTGAAAATTTGTTTATGTATTAAGTAAGTCTATTTGCATCCACAGTCAAATTTGCATAAATCCCCAACTCTTAATGATTTAGAGACGAATGCATTTCATTCTATTCCTCCTTTTTTACCCGATAAAACAAATTCACATCCAACTTTTTCACTACTAGTTAACGCGTCAATTACCAGACGATTATCATATTTTGCGCATTACGGATCATCAACACTCAAAGGGACCTGACAGTTTCCTCCTCCAACACGAAACCCGTGAAGTGGGTGTAGTGGTCACTTATGCCACCGTCGTCATGCAAATACACCCCTGATGACATGTAAGTCAAACTCACCCAAACTTGATCGCCTGATTTTAAGTTCAGCGTGGACTGAAGGGACAACTGACCCCATCGTATTTCACCGGTGTTCTGCTTATCAACATAGCCCTTTCCGATTATACCTCCATTTAAATTAAGTGCAACTTGTAACCAAATTCTAGATGAAGAAGCTGGAAATAGCGCTAGTCCCGTGAAGGAGAAGTAGTAAGTTCCCTGTCGCGGTGCCGTGAATATCCCCGAAGTTAAATTCATGGCATTCCCCTTGTTCACCATCGCCAAATCAAACGGAATTGAAGTGTTATTAGGTGTGTTAAAATTAGAAGTTCTCTGGACGTAGAAATGAACGGGCGCTGATTTGACGTCGGTATATCCTGTGAGACCTTTTTCTCACAGGGAAGCTGCAGTCTTTCGTTCGATGTTATATTCCCGTACAACGTCGACATAATTTAAACAACAGTCGATACATGCCTCAAAAGGTTGGAGGCATTCACACAGCCGTAGCCGTATAGCCAGCGTCAAGCACAAGAAAGACACAAATACGACAAGTTAAAAACGGGGAACGAGCAGGCCAGTAGCAGGTCGAATTAACGGCCTGACACTTGACTCGCGAAAGGGTGAATCAACACTAGACTGGGTGAACAGCCCAGCGTTGACTAAAGAAAGAACAGCAATCGATGGGGTTTTATACGACAACAAAGTCAACGCGATCACCAACGCAAGGTGAACGTAATGAAAGGATGGAAAGGAAAATGACTTGTTTCCAGAAAGAGGGGGAGGATATTTTTCCAAGAAAGAGTAAGCAAGTGCATTCCTTACAATCCGATCCATTTTTGAAAACCTTTCCCCCAATTATATAATTGATGTTAATAACTGCAATTGAATAATTCGTAAAAATAACCATTTACCGTCATTGGCAGGGAGTTTAGTGAAATCGCAGTAAACGGATTCCATCATCGCTGATCCCATGACGGAATAAAATCCATTGAGGGTGTGGCCAATCAACCAAAGATCCTCGCAAGACGTGGGCATTCTATTCAGGGCGATCGTTCCGGTACATTCGAATCTGCCCAGTGTGTGGATCCCTGACGAAGTTTCGAGCTGAGTTCGGCCAAAATTCAGGCGAGTGACCGGCAGAACATTTTTGTCAGTGATGACTCCTGTAGAGGCATGGATAAAGTAGAGATTATTATATTAGAAGACATTTGATTGTTTTTTCAGTTCAGAATTTTTGAAGATTTTCAAAAGGACAAATTGTTGATGCATTCTCTTTTCTCTTAGATTGTAAATTCGTGCAGCTTACCATCATCGAGTAATTGCGCGGAAACCGGCGGAAACAGTCGCATCGCAATTGCACTTAGCTTAATGATCGACACAATTTCCGTCAATTCCGCACTGACAAGTGTGAATTCCGTCCGTGTTGTTTCCAGCCCAAAAGTATTTCGCATTTCCGTCTCTGTCATTCCACCAGGAGTAAGCGTAGCCACTTAACTCGAACGGGGCGTAGTAACAATCGTACTATAAATAAGAATCATTTTTGTTCATTCAGTTATGTAGATTAAAATATTAAAATATCCAATAACAGACTTTAATCGACTGGTGACATTCAAACGATAATTCGGCCAAAGCTTTTATTTGCCCGATAGATGCGTTGTATTTGATGGATCGAGAGTAGCATCCGGGATCGGCGCAGTGACCCACGTTGATGGCAGATTCGCTATCATGTAGAATGGAAGTCGATCCTAATATAGTAAATAAAAACTTTTTCCTCGTTTCCATTTAGGGAAAAAAATTAATTAAAATCTGATTATACCTGACGTCATGTCGCAGTAAACGTTGATTGGGTTATCGCCGACGCCTTGGCCGTCCGGATCGATGGAATACATTCCGGATGGAAGTGACGGATCAATCACCCGGAGTTCCTTGCATGTCCTTGGGGTTCCACATTCCACTCTTATTACCAGTCGATATTGAACTGGACTTTAATAATTATTTGGAACTGATAATGAGTCAGCTACTGGAATCGGGCGATTGGTTTGCTGCAACAGGTAATTCAAAAGTTTTTCCTGCTCTTGTATCTTAAATTCCAGTTGAACATTTTTATCCTCCAATTTTGTTACTTGAAACTTCAAATTATTTCTTATTTCGTTCTGGTGTACAAAAAACAAAATTTTACGATTTTTTAAAAATGTAGTCAATGCCAAATTGATGCAAATTGATGAGACTTACATTTAGTTCAAGTTGAGCCTCTAGTCGGGACACCTTTTCTTCAACTTGGACACTTCTGGCCTCTGTCGTCTCTAGTCGCAATTCTAATTCTCGAAATTTGTCTTCCATTGAAAGAGCAGCAGCGGAGCAATGCGTCCAACGGCAACTCGTCAAAATTATTAATAAACCTATACAGACACTGAAATTACGAACCATTTTTGCTCCTATTTGCTTCGAAGGTCTTCGTGCTGCCGTCGAACTCGATCTGTTTCACAATGGAAGAGCTTCGCAATTTATATGGAAGTCTAATTATGATTTCAAATACATTTGGAGGCTATCTTTTGTTGTTATTGATAAGTTACGAGTTTAATCATCGATAACGTCATATATGGTGCAAGACATGTTCTAAAAGGTAAATCCCCGATTTTTTTTTGTCTTTCAAAATGGTGCAATGAATGCATCACGAGTTTAATTGATTGATGACGCGCCTATTATCATGTCGGATTATACACATGCTGTCCTATTTAGATAGCTTTCGGTGCTTTACACGTGTATTGCATTGTTGCTAGGCTATTTTAATTTTCTTGTCCGATGCTGTATTAACGTCAGAATGTTTCAGCTCCGAGCGGGGTCACTGGCGTATTTGCATAAGTTATGACCACATTAGAGAAAATCTTGGACGTTAAAGACTTCTTGAGACCAACCACACGGGTCGAGCCGGAGAATTCGATCCACAGCATGCTATAGACTGCGGCACTGCGCCGGTTTTCAGGAAGCCAGATATATGGCCAGCCGACTATTTGGAAGGAACAATAATATTGACAGCGACAGAAACCTGCCGCAGCAATAATGATTTATTAGATATTGTTTTACTGTGTCGCAAGGAATTTAATTTGAAATTTGCTGTGGCCATTAAAATGTTTTAATTTATTTGCTCGAGATGCGGTTTAAAATTGTTGGTAAATTTGTCAGTATATCCGGAATGAAAATAATCTGCCTCGACCCGTATACATTTCATCAACAAGTGCCAGTGATATCAAATGGCACTAGTCTATATATTTTATCACCCACTTGATGCTAGACTTTTGCCAACTCAACAAACTTGTACGTACATGCACTGGCGAGACTCTGGAGTCTGGAAAAACGAAATTCAAATGAGTCTGTCTTCAGATTTCGGTAAGAATACGCAGTAAACTGTGAGATTCTATTCAGTTTCAAACATACAACTGTACTCTGCAGTAGTGTCAATAAAATTACACATCATAGTAAAATAGCGAATATCGTTTATGGAACGTCTATAATTGTGTCTGTGTATATAAGTCACCGTATATTTTAATCATCTACAGATAAGGTAGGAAAATTCTAATAGCTTTCAGTCGAATAGCAACCATAAACTAATTTTTTATATTTCCTTCAAAAGATAAAGTAAGTTATTTTGAATGAAAATGGCTACGATTACACAGCACACCCTCATCGCAATCTTTTTGGTTTTTGCCGTTTGTTGCAACTGCCAATCAGACAACCCCATCAGCGCTTCTTCTTCTTGCGAGAAACTGCAAATCTCACCGGATGCGTTAAGTTCCATCGAGTACGGCAATTTTCTCGTTGAAATTTACGAACACGCCAATAATCGCAAGACAACGACAACTCCCATCAGCGAGAAAAAATATTATTATGCCCCAATTGCGATATTGGACCACAAAAGTGCTGTAAGTTCATATAACAACGTCACGAAACAGCCAGAGATGAGATTTCGCATTGAAATGTGGAACGACAAAGTCCAAAATGAAGTGGTCAAACATTTGAACGAGATCGTCGGCCATGAAATTAAATCCCATACAAGTGAGACTCATTCCTTTGGAGAAGGTCATGCTCTCCAGTAACATACCCACAGCCGATTATTCGCTATCGTCAGTTTGGACGAATTATGACAGGAGCAAAACTTTGAGGCTGTCTCTGTCATGTTATGACCAGAAAGTCTGCGACGAACTGGCCAATGAAATGCGATCCAACCCCAAACAATTTGACCATTTTAAACTCCTCTATAGCTTATCATCGCAGAAGTCGCAAACCAAACAGACGACCATCAGCATCGACAGCATCACTTCCGGTCAATTAGTCACTACTCTATTACAGAAATTTGGAGACGAAAAAGAAGTTTTCCTGACGGCCAACGACGAGAAAAAAATGTTGATGGAAACGGCCACAAATATCCTAATGGACACATTTGACGACTCCGAGGTAGTGACTCCGGACACGGAGACTCAAATTTTTTATATTTTAAAGGATTTGCTGGTCACGTCCAGGACGACCATTAAAGAGCAAAGCGACAAAATGTGGAACTCTGTTTTCTGGGATGAGGAAAATTACCGACCGGACAAAACGACACAAATGTTGAATGAAATCATCAGCAAACTGGACGAAGAAACGCAAAAAAAACTGGCGGATATGTTTCAAAAAGTGGAGGGGCAATCGGAAATAATAGAAAAATCACCAGGATGGAATGAAGAACAATCCATAAACGAGAAATGGGAACTTTCAAAGAATCATTCGGATGGAAAAAATAGCAGCTTATTGGAGAATAAAGAGAGAATTCAACATAACCACTCAAACAGTTGGGTTGATGTCGACAGAATAAGTTCACAAATTTCAGAGAAAATAGAAAACGATTCCGACAGTTCTCGCCGGGTAGAGGTTTTGAAAGACGACGTGGTAAAGTTATTACAAGAAAGCAGAAATCACGTCCAATGGGACGGAGAGAAATTCGTGCCCAAACCCATGCAGCTGGGCATAATTAATTTGCACCAATTTCGTGACTCTCAGTCCTTTCAGGATCGCAATGTCCGTGTCCGTTACACGAACGCTGAATTGTCGGCGCCCCTTAAATTTGTGGAGCATGCAGAATTGACTGTCATTAACGAATGGGACAATTTGAAGGAAGAACTCAAAGGTTCAAAACAATTTCTGTGATTAACAAAACATTTGATTAAAACTAAATAATTGCAATTTTTGTTGCAGACACTAGAGAACTCTTAAAAACAGCTGTGATGAACTTGACGAAAATGAGTACCGAACTGAGTAATGTGAAGAGTGATTTCACCAATACGAAAATCGATTTGGCTAATAAACTAGAAGGTATAATTTCAATTACTTGAAAATTGGACAAAAATATGGCCGCTAATTAAGCAAAATTATGATGCGATTAAACACAGGGACTAGACAGGAGTTGGTGAAAACCAAAATCGAGTTGGAGAAAACAATGTCCGATTTTAGCAAAACCGTCGATGATTTATCAGGAAAATTAAATGGTATTTCATTGTTATACTGAAATATTCGAAAACGTTTAAAAAGTATGAGGTATATTTTTTATTTGATTTAGCTACGGAAAATAAATTGGCAGAAATGAAGATCATAGCTGGAAATTCGTCGTCATCGGAGCTCAAAGGTTAATAAGAGTATAAGACGTTGCTGAGATTTTAGAACAACTAGATTTATAATATCTTTATGAAAATATTTTTGAAATTGCAGGACTATCTGTTATTATTATTCAGTTTACATATGTTAAAAATTTGTGAAGGATAACTTTGTTTTTCTCTTTTCTGAGATTAGATTCAGCTAAATTACAAGGATTAGGTGACAGACAAAAAACCGCTGAAGAAAATCTGAAAAAACATCGGAAAGGTATTTTAAAAATTCATGTTAAAAAGTGTGAAATTATTTTAATCGAACGAAATGGTCCAGATACTTTAAATCATTTGGAAACTAAAACAACATATTTAAACACATCGAGAGCGGAATTTGGTAAAATACCAACCTCCTGTGCAGATCTGCAGCGAATGGGACACAAAGCCAACGGATTTTACTTGGTGAAAGGATCGGAGAAGATGGAAGTGGTGGACTGCAATTTTTACTCAAATCAAAATGCTGGTTATACATATAGAACGTTTGATGTTTACATTTCCGGTTTATTGATTGCCTAATTCTTGTATTTGCAGATTTGCAGAAATGGATCGGATACGCCGAAGAAAAATCAGCGTCCGTCCATTTCTACGTACAGAGAAATTCTGATTTCAAAAAAACTGACACTCCAATTCCGTTCAATTTGGCGCTGGTTAACGAGGGTAATGCCATGGATATATCATCTGGAATATTCACGGTACCGCGACCGGGAATCTATTTCTTCTCATTCACGACAATGTTGGTATTTCCGAGGTCATCACCCCGTGTTTATTTATACGTTAAACTATATGTGAACGAGTTTTCAACTACTACTGGTGCCGTTAATGCGGCAAACACCGTCGCTAATGAATTTCGTCTGTTGGCCTTCCATTCGTCGCGGAAATTGGAAAAAGGCGATGAAGTCTGGGTGACGATTGATTGTCGACCGGATGCGGCGTATCTGGTTGACAGCGTTCTCCACTTCACCCATTTCACGGGTTTCATGTTGGAGGAGGAAATTGTCGCCTAGAGCTCTTGCTCAAACGTAATGCGCAAAATGATATTCGTCTGGCAACTGACACGAAAATGAATTTTTTCATTGTATTTTTTAAAGGAGAAGGGAAAGAAATTCATTCGGTTCTAATTCATTAAGGGGTGGGAATTTCTCTACAGAAATTTGAATGTGTATGCAAGTTAACTTACTTAATACACAAACCAATTTCCTATTTTTTATCTGCAAAAATGTAGACGTGAAAAGTAAAAAACAACTAAGGGTAGGAAACATGAAAAACCTGATTTCATTGCCAAATCTACAAAAACAAAATAAATATCTAGGGCCTATTACTCTGGCCTGCTGTGGCACTTATGACGTATGTAACATCTATAGGCTACCGGTACTGGCTGAGGAGAATGACACATGAGATCGATGAGACCTACTACCTACATGACGACTAACAACCGCTAACAACGCGGGTCACGACAGCCATTTGAAAAGTCCTAACACACCAGAGAACAGACTTCTCCGAATATATTTATAAAAGATATTCATATTATCAGACATAACATCAAACTAGAGAGATATAGTAACAGAGCTTACAAGTTAAACAGTGTGATAACAACAGTGCTTTCAGAGCGGTGCTTTTGAAAGTTACAACCACAACGGATCCGCAGAGCCAAAAGTTGTGCTACTTCTCGACTATAATGCGCACCGTGGCGGGGCTTTGCTGCAAGTTTTGCTGGCGCAGAGTTAATTCAACGAAAGATCTTCTTGATTGGTCTATGCAGAAAAGAAAATGTAGCAGACGAAATGCTACCAAAGTAAAACAACACTACAACCACTACAACATCATGACAACATGTGTCAAATGACACAAATGTCAGTTGTAAACTTGTAGTTTAGATTTAGTTTCCGTTTCGCTCAAATTGTCTATTGAAGAGAAGGTAATTAAAAATACGACGACGATGTTGATGACTGGAATTTTCTTTCAACTCTTGCTACCTTATTTTAATTTTAAAGAAAAAGAGAGAAGAACACCTACGGTCACATCAGCTGATATTGAAGTAAGTCAAATTCTCGACGAAGTTGTTTGGGAAATTGAGAAGAAGATGAGGCAAGTCACGATGATCTCTTGAATTTAGTGGATTATTTATTAATCATTAATTGAATAATTAGCAACTGAGTTACTTGTCCAATCTGGTATGATGACCTAAATTTTTCCCATTCTTGCCAGAGATGCTTCGAGATTAGGTGGCAGTGAAGAATGCATTGCTTGTATATCTTGCCTAACTAAAACCATAATCTTTCAAAGGTAATTAGACTAGAGTGTCTTCTATCATACATGACACGTCACAACATATAAATATGAAATAATAAACATTTGTATTATTCAGAATACAACTTTGAATATGAATAGCTAGACAATTTTACCTCTTATCATGAGGTTCCAAGAGAGAATGGTTTATCATTCTAAGTGTAAAAGTTGCCAAGTCATCAACCCAAGTCACTAACCATGCCATCAACATTCCTCATTGAGGACTGAGGAATGTTTAGCTGAACCTACCCTGACTACGAGATTAAGATACCTCTTCAAAGATCATCTCATTCTTTGTGCAGGTAATTCTATCACATTCTTTATTAATATTATAATATTGATCTAAGAAGTATCATGCACTCAAACTAGTCGTTTGCTAGCCAAAACATCAGAATAATCTCACCAATTAACAATAACAGTATGCTGCCTTTAAACTCAGCTTAGAAATTTCAGACATTTTTTTATCCGAATCAATTTAGCCGAATTTTCTTTGAAATTTAGTCAGCACTCGTAGGTGAATGGTGTCCCAACATTAGAAAAATTGCTGTGTTATCTGTATATAGGAAACAGACAGAATCACTGCGTTGTTGGATTTATAATAGCAAAAAAAAACAAAGACAGGTCGCTTTAAAAGTTGTGCTTACATTTTAAAAAATCCGAAAATTCAGAATTACTTCCTCGCCAGCCTTTGTCAATGTGATGTTCGTTCTTTTGTGGCCTACCTTTTTTCCCATAAATTGGGTATTGATCTATCGATTTCACTCAAGGGCAAACAACAGGAAATGAAACAGGAACATTTTTAAAAAATTTTAATGTTTGATGAAGCTTAAGCTTAGAGCAAGCCTGTCGTATTTTTCTGCGGTCTCATATTTCCCATTGTACTTGGGGACTCCCGAATTCCCTTTTTTCTTTTTCGGTGTAGCTATGGCCGTGTACCGGAAAAAAACGAAAGAAATGTTGGCCATGAAGAAAGGGAAAGTTCTGTACAAGAATAACACGTTTCTTGAACTGTACTACAAAGAAAATAATATTACTCATCTGCTGAAACCGGCTAAAACCTGAAATCCGTGGCTGACGTCATTTCCGTTTTCTAAAATTCGGTTCACAATCCAACAAGAAAGAAAGGATGTCATCTTATCTTTGGACTTGTCGTCATGGCATGGATTCTGGCGATGATTGTAAGCGAATAAAACTATAAAAGCGATAGACTGTTAAGCCATATGTGAAAACGACAAGGTCCACCGGTTGTTGCCATCAGAAATGCGGCGAAATTTATTTGACTCTAACTCTTTACATCCTGCAGACTTTTACGATTCCGAAGGGTACGACCGTGATCACATATGGCTAATTCCACACCACAGTACACCCCATTTGTGGGTTTTTTTTTCTTCCTTTCTTTTTCTTACCAAAAAAAAATTACAGAAATAGCCAATACAAACTCAGGCCGACTAAGGAGAATTATACCTTCACGATTTGGTGGATTCATGCACGTATAAAGCGTTGAAACTTCAGACTGAAATCATCGCTAAGCTAGCCTAGATGTATTTTTAGTGTGCTCTTTTTTTGTCGTTCACCTAAATCTTTGAAGACAGTCAACTCAAAGCCGTAAAAAAGCTTTGATTTCCTTCTGCCAACCGACAATAATAGTCAGCAATCAGCACAGGTAGGATATTTTTTGAAGAAAACTTTTTTTTCCCTCCCGAAAGAGAAACATAATTGCGTGGCAAAAAGAAAAGACGCTTCCGTTTTGACGTTTTTGTGCTAAATGAAAGTTGGCCATCCGAGAATTTTCCAAAGGTGGTAGTAACATTTTTGTCTTCCTCTTAAAAAAAAAAAGAAGGGTGTGTTTAGCTCTTACGTGGCAGAGTGCCGCATTGTGTGCCACACAAAAGCTGTACCTGATAGAAATAGGAACGATTCCATTATTTTCTTAGGAACTGTAAATAACACATGTTGAAGCTAAATGCCTCCGCTGGAAACGGAATTAAGGTTAATGTTTTTACTCGATTCTCTTATATAGGCTATATGCGCTACAAACCTAAGGTCTCTATATGGGTGCCTTTTTCCAGTTTTGGGTTTACACTTCTTGTCGCCTCCCTTTTAATATCTATAATCAGTGGATGGTGTACTAAACAAAGCCTTTTAAAAGCCTTTGCCAAGATCTACAGTATACGCCTATATGGTCGCCCTCTGGTCACAAAAGATTACCATGTTATTCGATTTTTATTGCCTAGAAGTTTGAATAGGACCTTTAAAAGATAACGGCTTTAGTCGTTCTTTTTCTCGGTTCTCCGCTTCTATTTTATTGGAGATCATTGGAGATTGGAAGCCGATCGCTGGGGAGTGTAGACAAGCAGAAAAAGTTAATCGCGCTAGGAGGCCAGTCATCCGCAGATGATTAAGAATAACAATGTGAAATATCTGTAACAAAAGCGTGAATGGATGAATTGACTTAACAAATGGGTGGAATGCAAGTTAACGGGCGCTCAGCTCGTTCAACTAACTGATTGGGCAGATTAAAAAGAAATATGACCGACACCTGTGCTGCGTAGGCTATATCTAAAAATACCATTGGAGAATTGCCATTTCTTCCATTATTGCTGAATCGCCTCAGCAGATAATAAGGTTAAATTATTATTTGGTGAATTCGTTTTGGGGAGCGCGTGTAGCCATGACATCCATAGATGTATTCTCAGTAACAGCGCACTCATACAGGCCGACTGTGAAAAAATAAAAAACCCCGATGCACAACAAAAGTCGTACCAAAGTTCGAAAACGGCCCCCGAAGCCCTTTATCACGGTCTCTCTGTCTTTGTTGTCTAGGTGAACTTGCATATTGCGTCCCAGATTTTCAACCGTTTTAAAACAGTCAAATAGAGGTCAAAAGGCCAGGTACAATCCTTTTGTTAAATCCTAAAATTGAACTGGGGAATGACTAACAAAGAAAGTGATTGCCAAAAAAAATCCGTTTCGGAATCTAGTTTAGCCTACAGCGCATGACTCTAGCTTAAATATCTATAAGTCCAGCATACCACAATACCAGTTACATTTTATCTATTGAAGCAAATGGGAAAACAATGACGGGCTAATACACCAGTTTTACCGATACAAGAGAGGTGAACGGTCCATTGCTTTGGTCTCCAACAAAAGTCTCATTGCTGATGTGGTCCACAAAACAAAAAAGAGAAAAGAAGAAAATATAGGCCTACTTAAGGTGCGTTCACTCCTGGGATAACGGTGCGAAACGAAACTAAAAATGACGAAAGGGAAGACGAGTGAGAGAGAGAGAAGGGGGTAGTAGTTAATTACAGGGGAGAGAAGCTCGCGCGGTCCAAAAGCGGAACGCGCATGTTGTATTACAAATATAAGTGGAAATACTAATAAAGCTGCTGGACCGACCGTGTGCGACTATCAGCCGAATAGCCGAAAGGCACGGCGTTAACCTCTACAAAGCGGGACAGTTTCCCAGTTCTTTTTTTTTTTTTCTTTTTCTCTTTTTTCTATTTGCTTCTATCCTACGCCCGAACAGTCTCTCTCTCTCTCCCACCCAATCCCCCTACTGTGTAGTACCATTACGCCACACAGCTGGGACTTCGTGTATACTCTAAGGTCCTACCTCCTTGTACTGGATTCAACAGAACCCGGATCCCCGAAAAAACCCACTCGTGATGTAGGAGGTGGAAATATATAAAACGGGAATAGTCCCGAACCAAGTTATCATTACTGGTCTGGAAGCGTCGCGTTCGTGTTCTCTTAAAGCGCCCAGCGTGTTGGTTGCAAGTTTTGTTTTTCTATACCTGTTATCGACTATATTGACCGCCGTCGGTGAAAGGGCTAAAGTAGACATTGATTGTCTATCTTCCGGGAACTAACTAAACAAAAAACAATCGAAACTCAATCGATTATCAGGTACCGATTTTGCGTTCATTTCTCCCAAGTGAATTTCTAAGATTGATGGTGTTTTCGCGAACGGACAGAAAGTTCTCTCGTCAAACGGGATTGAGCTTATGTAATCATAGAATAAATTCTAGTATCCAATTAAGTTTTTCCTTTAGTGGACTAGTTGGTTCCACTGCATTGTACTCTATAGGCTCTACGTTACGGCCTATGCCTGCCCCCGTTAAAAAATTCAAATGAAAATTTTCCTTTAAATATTTTAATGGAAACTGTTTATTAATTCAATGCGGGTGCAGGGGGGACGATTGTCCTCATACTTCTTTCATAATATCCTTCTTTTCGTTTTTTTACAACTTTGACCGTATAGTATACACACACACTATACCCGGCGTCTATTCTATCGCATGCATCACGCTCTGACAATCTCGATAGACAATCTAGTTGGTTGTTTTCCTTTTACAGTCTGGGAGAGTTGGAAGCATAATAATAAAACTGGCAATGGTTGACAATTGTTTTTTTCGCTTGTTAATTCTGTATACAATTATGATTCCCTCCTTTTGTTGTTTTTCCTCAATTTTCTTTTGCTCGAGTACATATATAACGAGGTTGTAAATCTATTCACCGAAATTATTTATAAATTTATATATGTGTGTTATTCCGGATTTTTCCGCAGTATGTGGACCACGGCGGATCCCGGTGCGGATTTGGTTGGTTTGTCGATTCTCGGAGTAGTGACGGAGAAGGACAATGACTCCAAGCAACAAGCGTCTCTCCTACGTCGTAAAGCTGCCGCTGTGACCAGTCGGGTGACGGCACCTGAAGCCGTGAGCGTGTCACATTCCGCACCTCTAAAGGACAGCATCAGCAACAGCCCGGCTGCTGTCGATGATAGCAATAAAGAACCACCGTTGCAGATTGTCTGGCGAAACGTCTTGATTTTCGTTTACCTTCACGCAGCCGCCCTCTACGGCTTCTATCTCTGCTTCGCGGCGGCCAAATTAGCGACTCTCAGCTGGTGTAAGTTGATTTGATTAGCGTCCGCTATACTATACATTCAAATCCCGCGTTTTGGCCTACTATATTGTTGATTTTGTGATATTTAGCTTTCGCCTTGTTTATCTTTGGCGGATTTGGAATAACGGGTGGAGCTCACCGACTTTGGGCGCATCGCGCTTACAAAGCCAAATGGCCTCTCCGCGTCTTCGCCGCCATTGGGCAAACAATCTCTGTCCAGGTGAGAATATATAACGGTTATTATCCGCCAACATGGCCAGCTAGACAAATAGCTATATAGTAAGACGACATTTAATGATGTGCTTTATTTGTTCCTCCCACACCAAAAAGAACGACATTTACGAATGGAGCCGAGATCACCGCGTCCACCACAAATTTAGCGAGACGGACGCTGATCCGCACAACGCCCGCCGCGGTTTCTTTTTCGCCCACGTCGGATGGCTGTTGTGCAAGAAGCATCCCGAAGTCAAACGGCGTGGAAAAACCGTCGACATGAGCGATGTTCTGCAAGACCCGGTCGTCATTTTCCAACGAAAGTGAGTTCATTCCCCATGTAAAAAAGTGAAGAGTGAAAATCAAATTTTTTTCGTTTTCTGTTCAAGGTACTACATTCCTTTGGTTCTGACACTCTCCTTTGCGATGCCAGCGCTCGTTCCCTGGTACTTTTGGGGAGAGTCATTCAAAACAGCTTTTTTCGTCGCCTCCATCTTCCGTTACGTGTTCACACTGAATGTTACCTGGCTCGTCAATAGCGCCGCCCACATTTGGGGAAACCATCCCTACGACAAGTCAGTTTTCACAATTTATAAATTGTTGTTTGTCGTTTCCAATTAGAACCGCCGTAAATGTGAATTGACTTGTTTACAACAGGGAGATCAATCCGGCCGAAAACCGAGTGGTGGCCTTCCTGACTTCCGGTGAAGGATGGCACAACTATCACCACGTTTTCCCGTGGGATTACAAAGCAGCCGAATTGGGAAATTACAACATGAACACGACGAAAGCGGTTATCGATTTCTTCGCCTGGATTGGCTGGGCGTACGACCTGAAGACCGTGCCGGAAAGAATTATTCGCAGTCGAGCTCGTCGAACAGGAGACGGCTCCCATCCGTTCTCCTTGGAAGATAGTCAGTACACTTTGGAAGATATGAAATCGGAAGAGAAAGCGTTTTGCGAAATCATTCCGGAAGGAAAAGAAAATTAAGATTCATAACTTTGTCCGTATTATTATTATTTTTTTTAAATCAGCAGCAGACGGCGCTCAGTTGTTTTGTTCTCGGTACATTATATGACACATTGCCTTTACAATATGCATTGCTTAGACTTTTATTTGCTTTTTATTTAGAAAAAAAAAGTTTAATTTTTAGCTTTGCGAAATTGGAAATGGGAATTTTTATTTTAATGGATACATGTATATGCTGGCATATCCTATTGGTATGTAATGAAAGGCCTTGTTGAAGCGCACTCGCACGAAAACTTAGAAATTGATTGCCTTATTTTTTCCGTAAATAAAGATTTCCTGTGGATTCAACTATTTCACCTTCATTTTACTCAATTAACTACAAAATTTTCTAAAGCGAAATTCCAATTAAGCATTTGATAATTAACTAAACGCGCTTTTCTTCTCCGTAAAATATTTCAAATGTGGACAATATTATAAATAACTGATGAAGATAAAGGACTAGAATTTGCAAATTAAAGTTTAACTTATAAATAGGTTTTTCTCTTTTTTCTTTTTGATTGTTACGTCATTCGGGATGAAGCGCGCGATAGATGCACAAAACATGTTCTGTAAACGTGCGCAGCAAGGTTAGTTTTGGTTAAAAAAAAGTAGAAGACATGGAATAATCTATTTTGGAAAATTCCAAGGTTGCGAAAGTCACTGATTCATCAGAGGCTATTGTACAAACTGGTAAAATGCGGTAAAATGAGAAAACGTAAGAAATCTGGTTGATGAAATTTATTCTGGCTGACTAAACCAACAAACCAGAAAGGGATTATAATAGTCATGTAAAAAAACCAACACCAATGGTTAAAGGAGGAAAGAGAGTAGTTATAATTGAATACAGCAGGAGTAAAATATGTCATGAAATAGTAGGGTTGTAAAGAGTGCATAGAAGGCAGCAATATAGGAGAGTTACTTGACTAATTTGCAACACTGTTCCATGGGCAAGTCCAAAGTTCGTTTCAAGGTCCAGAGAATGTCGAGGGGGTTTCCATGTCGTCCGTTGGGTTGGATGATCAAATTGAGTTATCTCGATTTAATCACGGACATGAATGGGGCGAGAGCCGATAATGTCGCCCAATTCGCGAGAATTGAAAGAGGCGACCAATTTGCGCTCGCCGCTGAATCGCGGAAGGAACTTGTGGGCGAAGCTGATCATCTCTCCCGGTTTCACGTCACTGGCGAATAAAAGAAAAGAAAAAAAATAATAATTTAAATCAATCGTCTCTCATTTGATAAGTGATGACTCACCGGTATTTGACAGTCTGAGCGCGAACCAGACCGGGTCCTTCGAACGTGAACTCGCACTCGGTCAGAGTAACGGATATGGGGTTCATGAAACTGAACGTGGCAAAGCAATCCTGGCCCACCTGCGGGTTTCCTCGGATCTGCAAAGAGCAATTTGATTTATTTCAGGACGTAAATGCAAATTGCTAATCGTATTCTGATTTCTAGCTATACCTGAACGTCCAATTTGGGTTTCTCGAGCTGGAAGTCGTCCTCTTCGCTCCACGACTGCTTAGTCTCTTGCACGGATGCCATGGCAAAGATCTTGATGTGGCCGTAGTCGACGATTTTGTCGCGGTATTCGTCCCAGCTGATGCGCACTTGCAGAGTTTCGCCTATTATTGCGTTACAAATGACAAGGAAATGTGTCGGTAAGAAATGGAATGGTGAATAAGCTGCTGGTGAATAAGACAAAACTCGAACGTACGGCCTCCGGGTTGAAGAACAAATTGACGATCGCTGCGACCAAGACGACGAGCGGTGACTCCGGTGTAGTAAACAGAGTTGGCCGACAGGATAGTCGTGATGGTCCTCATTTCTTGGGAACGGTTCTGAGATGATAAATCAAACCAGTCAGAACATTTTTATAAAATTAAATCGAAAGAAAACATTCGAAATGTTTTTAAAGAATTCAAAATTACCTGAATGAGAAATTGGAGATTGAAGGGCTGTCCCCAGGCAACTTTCTCTTGCTCAATCAAGTCGAAGTAAACATCTTCGTTGACGGGACGGTTGTCGAACATTGGCTGAGTTCGTTCGACGCTGCGAGCCGCGTTCATGGCCGAAACGCGTTCCGCCGCCGAACTGCCCGAGTCGTTGGGGTGACGCGACTCATCGTACCAGGGTTTGCGGTTGACGTCGTTGATGCTCAAACGGCGCACTGATGCTCCTGGGTAATGCATCATGTCCCTGTTTTCTCTCAAATCTCCTCCTCTCATGTCTCTCCTTTCCAGGTAGGGTGACGACATTCCCTGGTCTTTTACATGGACGAGTCGCCGTTAGAAATCAATAGTTCTAATATACTAAATGGATTCAAATTGTATAGGGAATATTACTAAAGTGGTAGTTGAAGTCGCCCTGTTTCTGGTAGCGGGACATGCCATCGGGGTTCTTGTAAAGACTAGTGATATCCTCGGCGTCGGCATCGCTGACGTCATCGTCCGCTCCCGGTCGCTTGGTCAAGATCATGCGGCCGACCCTGTTATGTAATCAACTTGATATAGGTCTGAACTTGAAACTGTAAAATGTTGTCGTTCAATTACTGGTAGTTGTTGACGTGAATCTTCCTGAATCCCCAGTGAGAAGTTTCGTCCTCCTGGAAGTGACTGACTTCAGCGTTGACTTCGGCAAACAGCTGAAAATGGTTATTGTTGGTTGTTCAAATAAATCGTCAGTTTCTTATAGTAAAATGATTTCAACTGAAATCTTACGTATGGGGTATCGAAGGCGAATCCGATGTCACCACGACGAACGGACTCGACGGAAGAGGGGCCACGACGGAAGGCTTCAACGGCCAAAGGTCCACGGCTCTTTTGGTCACCTGAATGAATTGAAAAATGAATTAATCCGCGTTTCTATATAGATGGGGGATTCGTAGTTTATTTTAAAAAAATATATATACCTCCGGAGTTCTTCTGCCAGAAATGGGGTGGGGGAGTGGGGTCAATTGCTTGCCATCCATTGCAGTTGGCTTGGAGATCGGGTCGGGACATCCAAACTTCAGACCTTCTCAGTCAATGTCGTATAAATAATTGTGTTATCCTGGCGCAATTTATAAAAATGTTTTTAAAATTCAAAATACATACCAAGCGTGGAAGTTCCAAATGGCATCCTGATTGTCGCCATCTGGGCCACCCTTCATCTCATCTCCGAAAATGTCAAAGTACTTGTCGACGGACAGGGTGTGGTTGGTATCGCGTGCGGAAACGAAGTTGGTCACGGGACGAGATGGAATACCCAAAGCGCGGAAGACTGTCGAAATGTATCAAGGGGATGATTATACTTTCAATATTTCAAATGTCATTTTTTTTTAAATAAGAATTAGGCCTACTGGAAGTAGCGACGGCGGCAAAGACCCAGCATTGTCCGTATTTGACTGGCTTGGATCCGTTGCGCAAGTAGTGCTCGAAGATTTTGGAGCTTCCAGTCCAGACCCACGGGCAAACTCCATCCTCGAACGAGCCCTCCCATTTGCCTTCCAACAGACCAAAGCCTTCGTTGGCGTTGATCTGTGTGTCGTAATTACAAAATGGTCAAGAAAATGCTTTATTAAAAGTAATTTCAACGACGTTATATTTGAAAATTACGATGGAAGCAATGGCGCGGACGACTTGGACGGGGTTGCCTCTCTCCGTTGGGTTGAGACCGGACTGTTCCAGCAAAAGTTGAGCTGCTGGCAAGGCTACGTCAGAGAACTGTCCGTAGACCCAACGGCGGCCTTTGGGGCGGTGGTGAGTGCCCACGAAGACTTTGCCAGTCTCGTTCATGAGGTACTCCCTGCGGAGCTCCTCGTTGTCCAAGTAAACTGGGTCGTCTGTTTGAAAATAATTTGGCGTGTAAAACATGAAATGTTGAATAACCGATCATTTGAAATTGAAAAGGTAATATATTGGCTTGGAGAACAACGTACCGCGGCAGAAGGGGTTGAACAAGATGTAAATGTCATCTTTGAAACGGAATTCGTCGACGCGGGCGCCTGGCGTCGTCGTGGTCGTTTCAATGTTCACTCGCCATAATCCGACCAAAGCGTTGGCGGGAATGTGAACCTATACACATTGAAAATTATGTTTTGATTACATAGTTTCCGTGATTAAATAATTGAATTTCGAATGATTATACTTGGAAAGTGATGTTGAATCCCTCCTGCTGATGGAGACGCATATCCCACTTTTGCGGGGCCCGGCTGAATTCGCGCTGAGTCATGCGGAAAGGCAAAACGACTTTGGTTCCCTTGGTCACCTGAGGATTCGGGCCTAAAAATAAAAATAATATCTATGGTTATTTCTGACTATTCCTTTCGTAATTCTCTGTATAACATACCAAAAGTGAACGATGCCCTCAAGATGTCCCGGCGAGGATCAAAGTTACGATCCTTCATGCGCACAGCAAAGAAGAAAGGCTGGCCACGACGAAGAACGGTTGTCGACGGAGCGCAAGATGAACGGTAGTCCATCGACAACATTGGCGACATCGACGACATGGAAGCCATGTTGGTCATCGACCTGGACATCATCATCGATGACGAGGATCCAATCTCCTAATTAACGTTTGAAAAATACGAAAAATAAGTTTTTTGTGGGCGAAATGGAATCGGAATCAAAATTCGAATGAGTTGTATTTACACGGCCGTTGTCGAAAACCATTTCGTAGCGATCAGTGCGATGCTCACGGGCGTTGTCTCGCGGGAACAGCTCAACAGACTCGATCTTCAAGTTATCTGATGGCACTTTTTGAAGAAAAAAAAATTTTATTCGAAATAGTTACAATTGTTTTGCGGAAAATATGAAATCAAATGTACTACTTCCGTCGGTACGGATCTCTTCGACAGCTCGCTCGGCGCGGCGACGTCTATCCAAATCTTCGGCGTAGTGCGAGACCAATGAGGCGCGGTACGCCGCGTTGTTGCCACCGGGACTGACTCCGACGTTGTTGCCCATTCCGTCGCGGTCGTTGTTGCGACGAACGAAACTTCCGGAATGGGACAGATTGTTCAATCCGGAGCTGCCGCTCATCGAGCGACGCAACATGACTATGAAAGATATTGTAATTTTTCATTCAATAACGCTTAATTCATTGAATTCTTAAAAACTATATACCTGGTGATCCTTGTTGACCCATATTCGAACGACGCAACATGCCTGAATAAACAATTTCAATGAGTTTTAATGCTTCTTGGTTATTTCTAAAATTCAAAATTTATTACCTGGAGATCCTGGTTGATTCAATGGAGAACTCATTGTGCCTGTAATAATGCGAAATTCAAAAAAAAATTTGTTGGTGACAAGAAACCGTTACTTTTAATACAAAATTTTTAAAAATTGGTCCCAAGGGGGAAGATTGAACCCCCAAAATTCATGAATTCGCCTAAATCAATATACTTTGACTCGGAAAAATGTTGCCCCCAAGAAAAATAAACCTACCAAGTTCAAATTTGTTTCTTTGGTCGAAATCAGAAAGAACGCAGCAAGATAGACCGGAGCCCGTGGTTTAACAAAACGTGTCTACCTTTTTGGGGAAGACAGATCAGCGCAAATTATGTCTCAAGTCTAAGGAGACGAATAGGCTGAATGGATTTGGGGATATAGACTCGACGTTCCCGCGACCAACGATGTGTTTGCGCAACGACTGCAAAACCAACACGAATTCATTGGCTCTTTCGGCTCGCTATTTATGCTCATTGCACGCATCGTTGAATGCGGACTCGCACTCGTCTCGTGGCTGTCGTGAGGCGCGAGGAGTTGGAACAAAAGCGGATGGGATTACTCCACTACTATTGCCTTTCCTACTTGTGATACAATTTTACCATAGACGACTTTAAACACTATTCAAAACTATTGCCTTTCCATTGCATGTGTAGAGTTGGATATTCAATTTCACGGTCACACTCTATGCTCCGTACATTGACTACACTTGCGCTGGGATTATGCTTGACAGTGCCGAACGAAAGCGAAACTTAGGCTAAACTTAGTTTTTAGGATGATTAAAATATGTTTTTGGAGTTTTAGAAAAGGGTGAATTTGGGTACACACTGCTATTGTATACATCAACGTACTCTAATATTTGATATGTTAAAACTATTTCACTGGGTCGTTAACTTATTAGTATTGCAGTCTTCTATAGTTTGAAATATAGGATGATGACTATTTAACTATACTTGATCTGTATTTTTGTCTTTACTTGTTAATGGTTCAGATAATTATAGGATTTTTCAGAACTATAAAATTCCACCTGCAATTTTAAAATGTAAGTCTTTGCTCCAGGCGAGGCTCGAACTCGCGACCTCGGCATATTCTCAACAGTTTATATCAATTCTATACTGTACATGAATACTGTCTTATAAGTACCATGCGCTAGCCAACTGCGCCACTGGAGCGGACTTTGTGTAATAAAAGTGCATTATGATTCAACACAATGGTTTTCTGCGAAGATTTCGTTCGTTCGAAGTGCTTGTTAGTAGCAATTCATTACATGTAACTCATTTGCAATACGTGTACCTTCAATAAGTAAATTCAAAATTATTACTGCTCCAGGCGAGGCTCGAACTCGCGACCTCGGCATTACTTCAGCGAATCAGGTTCTATTCATAAATACTGTCATATAAGTACCATGCGCTAACCAACTGCGCCACTGGAGCTGAAATTTTGGGGCTCTATCAATCGGTATATTCTATTAGAATTTTATTATTCTTTAATGTTGCTATTTTAACTTCATATTAGACTTATTAGCCAGTTGAGAGTCAAGCCGACAAGAGAGGAGGTTTAAAAAATTTGATGCATATATGTCTCGACGTTCGCGATATCCGATATTTTAATTTTAATAATGCAACTGAAAACGCATCCTTTTCCGAAAGGTATTAGTTGTTACACTGCCCGACACGGGCGAAGTCACCTGTGGAAGTAGGAAAGGCAATAGTAGTGGAGTAATCCCATCCGCTTTTGTTCCAACTCCTTGCGCCTCACGACAGCCACGAGACGAGTGCGAGTCCACATTCAACGATGCGTGCAATGAGCATAAATAGCGAGCCGAAAGAGCCAATGAATTCGTGTTGGTTTTGCAGTCGTTGCGCAAACACATCGTTGGTCGCGGGAACGTCGAGTCTATATCCCCAAATCCATTCAGCCTATTCGTCTCCTTAGACTTGAGACATAATTTGCGCTGATCTGTCTTCCCCAAAAAGGTAGACACGTTTTGTTAAACCACGGGCTCCGGTCTATCTTGCTGCGTTCTTTCTGATTTCGACCAAAGAAACAAATTTGAACTTGGTAGGTTTATTTTTCTTGGGGGCAACATTTTTCCGAGTCAAAGTATATTGATTTAGGCGAATTCATGAATTTTGGGGGTTCAATCTTCCCCCTTGGGACCAATTTTTAAAAATTTTGTATTAAAAGTAACGGTTTCTTGTCACCAACAAATTTTTTTTTGAATTTCGCATTATTACAGGCACAATGAGTTCTCCATTGAATCAACCAGGATCTCCAGGTAATAAATTTTGAATTTTAGAAATAACCAAGAAGCATTAAAACTCATTGAAATTGTTTATTCAGGCATGTTGCGTCGTTCGAATATGGGTCAACAAGGATCACCAGGTATATAGTTTTTAAGAATTCAATGAATTAAGCGTTATTGAATGAAAAATTACAATATCTTTCATAGTCATGTTGCGTCGCTCGATGAGCGGCAGCTCCGGATTGAACAATCTGTCCCATTCCGGAAGTTTCGTTCGTCGCAACAACGACCGCGACGGAATGGGCAACAACGTCGGAGTCAGTCCCGGTGGCAACAACGCGGCGTACCGCGCCTCATTGGTCTCGCACTACGCCGAAGATTTGGATAGACGTCGCCGCGCCGAGCGAGCTGTCGAAGAGATCCGTACCGACGGAAGTAGTACATTTGATTTCATATTTTCCGCAAAACAATTGTAACTATTTCGAATAAAATTTTTTTTTCTTCAAAAAGTGCCATCAGATAACTTGAAGATCGAGTCTGTTGAGCTGTTCCCGCGAGACAACGCCCGTGAGCATCGCACTGATCGCTACGAAATGGTTTTCGACAACGGCCGTGTAAATACAACTCATTCGAATTTTGATTCCGATTCCATTTCGCCCACAAAAAACTTATTTTTCGTATTTTTCAAACGTTAATTAGGAGATTGGATCCTCGTCATCGATGATGATGTCCAGGTCGATGACCAACATGGCTTCCATGTCGTCGATGTCGCCAATGTTGTCGATGGACTACCGTTCATCTTGCGCTCCGTCGACAACCGTTCTTCGTCGTGGCCAGCCTTTCTTCTTTGCTGTGCGCATGAAGGATCGTAACTTTGATCCTCGCCGGGACATCTTGAGGGCATCGTTCACTTTTGGTATGTTATACAGAGAATTACGAAAGGAATAGTCAGAAATAACCATAGATATTATTTTTATTTTTAGGCCCGAATCCTCAGGTGACCAAGGGAACCAAAGTCGTTTTGCCTTTCCGCATGACTCAGCGCGAATTCAGCCGGGCCCCGCAAAAGTGGGATATGCGTCTCCATCAGCAGGAGGGATTCAACATCACTTTCCAAGTATAATCATTCGAAATTCAATTATTTAATCACGGAAACTATGTAATCAAAACATAATTTTCAATGTGTATAGGTTCACATTCCCGCCAACGCTTTGGTCGGATTATGGCGAGTGAACATTGAAACGACCACGACGACGCCAGGCGCCCGCGTCGACGAATTCCGTTTCAAAGATGACATTTACATCTTGTTCAACCCCTTCTGCCGCGGTACGTTGTTCTCCAAGCCAATATATTACCTTTTCAATTTCAAATGATCGGTTATTCAACATTTCATGTTTTACACGCCAAATTATTTTCAAACAGACGACCCAGTTTACTTGGACAACGAGGAGCTCCGCAGGGAGTACCTCATGAACGAGACTGGCAAAGTCTTCGTGGGCACTCACCACCGCCCCAAAGGCCGCCGTTGGGTCTACGGACAGTTCTCTGACGTAGCCTTGCCAGCAGCTCAACTTTTGCTGGAACAGTCCGGTCTCAACCCAACGGAGAGAGGCAACCCCGTCCAAGTCGTCCGCGCCATTGCTTCCATCGTAATTTTCAAATATAACGTCGTTGAAATTACTTTTAATAAAGCATTTTCTTGACCATTTTGTAATTACGACACACAGATCAACGCCAACGAAGGCTTTGGTCTGTTGGAAGGCAAATGGGAGGGCTCGTTCGAGGATGGAGTTTGCCCGTGGGTCTGGACTGGAAGCTCCAAAATCTTCGAGCACTACTTGCGCAACGGATCCAAGCCAGTCAAATACGGACAATGCTGGGTCTTTGCCGCCGTCGCTACTTCCAGTAGGCCTAATTCTTATTTAAAAAAAAATGACATTTGAAATATTGAAAGTATAATCATCCCCTTGATACATTTCGACAGTCTTCCGCGCTTTGGGTATTCCATCTCGTCCCGTGACCAACTTCGTTTCCGCACGCGATACCAACCACACCCTGTCCGTCGACAAGTACTTTGACATTTTCGGAGATGAGATGAAGGGTGGCCCAGATGGCGACAATCAGGATGCCATTTGGAACTTCCACGCTTGGTATGTATTTTGAATTTTAAAAACATTTTTATAAATTGCGCCAGGATAACACAATTATTTATACGACATTGACTGAGAAGGTCTGAAGTTTGGATGTCCCGACCCGATCTCCAAGCCAACTGCAATGGATGGCAAGCAATTGACCCCACTCCCCCACCCCATTTCTGGCAGAAGAACTCCGGAGGTATATATATTTTTTTAAAATAAACTACGAATCCCCCATCTATATAGAAACGCGGATTAATTCATTTTTCAATTCATTCAGGTGACCAAAAGAGCCGTGGACCTTTGGCCGTTGAAGCCTTCCGTCGTGGCCCCTCTTCCGTCGAGTCCGTTCGTCGTGGTGACATCGGATTCGCCTTCGATACCCCATACGTAAGATTTCAGTTGAAATCATTTTACTATAAGAAACTGACGATTTATTTGAACAACCAACAATAACCATTTTCAGCTGTTTGCCGAAGTCAACGCTGAAGTCAGTCACTTCCAGGAGGACGAAACTTCTCACTGGGGATTCAGGAAGATTCACGTCAACAACTACCAGTAATTGAACGACAACATTTTACAGTTTCAAGTTCAGACCTATATCAAGTTGATTACATAACAGGGTCGGCCGCATGATCTTGACCAAGCGACCGGGAGCGGACGATGACGTCAGCGATGCCGACGCCGAGGATATCACTAGTCTTTACAAGAACCCCGATGGCATGTCCCGCTACCAGAAACAGGGCGACTTCAACTACCACTTTAGTAATATTCCCTATACAATTTGAATCCATTTAGTATATTAGAACTATTGATTTCTAACGGCGACTCGTCCATGTAAAAGACCAGGGAATGTCGTCACCCTACCTGGAAAGGAGAGACATGAGAGGAGGAGATTTGAGAGAAAACAGGGACATGATGCATTACCCAGGAGCATCAGTGCGCCGTTTGAGCATCAACGACGTCAACCGCAAACCCTGGTACGATGAGTCGCGTCACCCCAACGACTCGGGCAGTTCGGCGGCGGAACGCGTTTCGGCCATGAACGCGGCTCGCAGCGTCGAACGAACTCAGCCAATGTTCGACAACCGTCCCGTCAACGAAGATGTTTACTTCGACTTGATTGAGCAAGAGAAAGTTGCCTGGGGACAGCCCTTCAATCTCCAATTTCTCATTCAGGTAATTTTGAATTCTTTAAAAACATTTCGAATGTTTTCTTTCGATTTAATTTTATAAAAATGTTCTGACTGGTTTGATTTATCATCTCAGAACCGTTCCCAAGAAATGAGGACCATCACGACTATCCTGTCGGCCAACTCTGTTTACTACACCGGAGTCACCGCTCGTCGTCTTGGTCGCAGCGATCGTCAATTTGTTCTTCAACCCGGAGGCCGTACGTTCGAGTTTTGTCTTATTCACCAGCAGCTTATTCACCATTCCATTTCTTACCGACACATTTCCTTGTCATTTGTAACGCAATAATAGGCGAAACTCTGCAAGTGCGCATCAGCTGGGACGAATACCGCGACAAAATCGTCGACTACGGCCACATCAAGATCTTTGCCATGGCATCCGTGCAAGAGACTAAGCAGTCGTGGAGCGAAGAGGACGACTTCCAGCTCGAGAAACCCAAATTGGACGTTCAGGTATAGCTAGAAATCAGAATACGATTAGCAATTTGCATTTACGTCCTGAAATAAATCAAATTGCTCTTTGCAGATCCGAGGAAACCCGCAGGTGGGCCAGGATTGCTTTGCCACGTTCAGTTTCATGAACCCCATATCCGTTACTCTGACCGAGTGCGAGTTCACGTTCGAAGGACCCGGTCTGGTTCGCGCTCAGACTGTCAAATACCGGTGAGTCATCACTTATCAAATGAGAGACGATTGATTTAAATTATTATTTTTTTTCTTTTCTTTTATTCGCCAGTGACGTGAAACCGGGAGAGATGATCAGCTTCGCCCACAAGTTCCTTCCGCGATTCAGCGGCGAGCGCAAATTGGTCGCCTCTTTCAATTCTCGCGAATTGGGCGACATTATCGGCTCTCGTCCCATCCATGTCCGTGATTGATGAGATAACTCAATTTGATCATCCAACCCAACGGACGACATGGAAACCCCCTCGACATTCTCTGGACCTTGAAACGAACTTTGGACTTGCCCATGGAACAGTGTTGCAAATTAGTCAAGTAACTCTCTTATATTGCTGCCTTCTATGCACTCTTTAACCCTACTATTTCATGACATATTTTACTCCTGCTGTATTCAATTATAACTACTCTCTTTCCTCTCCTTTAACCATTGGTGTTGGTTTTTTACATGACTGTTGTAATCCCTTTCTGGGTGTTGGTTTGGTCAGCCAGAATAAAATTCACCAACCAGATTTCTTACGTTTTCTCATTTGACCACATTGTTTCCAGACAGCATCGTAGCCTCTAATGAAGCAACGACTTTCGCAATTAGTGAAGCCTCAATTGATTCGTTTTCTCAGCTCTCAAATTTGCAAATGTGGTTTCTTACTAACGCCTTATAACTAACATTTTCTGATTTGAAGTGATGAGATTTTTTTATAGTTCAACACACTGCCTGTGTGAGTTTAAAGCGCACTTTATCTTGAACTTTAATAGCCTTTGGTAACAAACGATCGATTAATAGAGAAAAGCGTCCGTTTCATGACGAATCGACTCTTTTTTTTTGTCTTTAATCGCCCCCTCGACCGATTGTCGGAAAAGAAAGGCGCATTGAGAAATCCATCAGATTTCTTGAAATTTCGTTAGAGAAAAATGCAGTACGCACGATATACCGAAGTAGCGGTTTCGAGAATTTCAAAAACTAGTGCAGCAATGTGCATTGCTCTGAACGCAAACCTTGAAACTCAATATTGCTGAGGTTTCCACAAATTGCGCACCTATATTATGATTGCGTAACAAGTGATTTGCGACGCCCTATATTTGCTAGTACACTATTGCTTGCGCTCTGCTTGTGCTTTCCTTCTCGAGGCACGTTAGTAGACAACGCCTATTTCTGCATCGCATTTTTTAGCTTTGTTCTTTTGCTATGATTGCAAAAACCTTGTAATTTTATGTTTGATTGCACCTTTCCAAGTCTGTTTTTGATAACTTGATGATTTCATTTTGCAAAATTTATGTCACTCGTATGACGTTATTAAGTGATCAACATTTAACCTTGCCTTTTCATTCGGAAAGAGGAAGCGCTCATAGGAAAAGCAAATCGTGATGTTATCATCCTTTCATAGATGGCTAGACCGCTAGAGGTATGCTCGTGTGTGTGAATGGCGATTGTTACATAATAGCACATCCACCAATTTCACTAACATGCAAATACAGTGAAAGCAGCCAGCTGGAAAAAAGAGAAATTTGTGTTCTCGGTATTCTTTTTTTTTACATATATAAGGCTCGTATTGAATGACCTTAACAAAAACGACTAACAGTCGCCTAAAATGCGTTGAGAGATATTTTGAAAATAAAGGTACGAAGGTTGGGCCATCACGGAGGGGACAAAAACAAAAATCGAAATGCGGAGGGCGCGGAAGACAAATGCGGAAACCTTCCCTTTGAAGCGTTTGAAGTTTGAACCCCCCCAAAAAACCAATTCTCATATATCCGCAGAATGTTATCTGGCCTTGGAGAACCAGACAAAAAAAAAAGTGTTTTTCCTTTTTTTTACATGGCTTTGCCGCTTCTGGCAAGGTTATCTAGCAAGTATTTCCAGTTTGGGGCAGTGTTTCTATTCCCATACGCCCAATTCACAGTATCAGTCCGTCATTCAGAGTCTAGCATTCAAAACTTGTTGACTTGTTTTTCTTACCTGTGTCCCGAGACAAACCATCTGCTGTTGTTTGTTTGTTTAAATTTTTTATAGCAAAGTTGATATCGTGAATCCGAAATGATGGGCAAAAGTGTTGGAGGATCAGAAGTGATTGTTTCGACGCATAATATCGAAACGAATAATGGAGCAGGTGTTGGTCAGGCGGTCCTCGTCCGCAACGCAACTAAATCTTACGGAGCTGGAAGCAACCACTCCGCCGTGCTTAAAGGATTGGACATGACAGTTAATAGGGGAAGCATGTAAGAAAAATAAATACCAAAATAACTTTGTATTGCGCTGCTTTTATTTGCATTTGTAATTCACATTCGAAACAACAATTTAGACATTAGAAAAATAAGTTGGCCTTCCAAAAGTAATTTAGAAATTAATGGTCCAATGTTTCGACAGATATGGATTGCTCGGGTCGAGCGGTTGTGGCAAGACCACCCTGTTAAGTTGTCTGGTTGGTCGTCGAAGCCTAAACAGCGGAGAGGTACTGATCCTTGGCCACGAGCCGGGCACTCCGGAGAGCGGCGTACCTGGTCCGCGAGTTGGTTACATGCCACAAGAGTTGGCCTTGTACAGCGACTTCACCATCAAGGAGACTCTCCAGTATTTTGGTCGTATCTACAATTTGCGGGCCGCCTTTGTCAACTCACAGTTAGAGTTTCTGACCAAATTGTTGGACCTGCCTCCGAGCGATCGTTACGTCAAGACGCTGAGCGGTGGCCAGCAGCGGCGCGTCTCCTTCGCCGTTGCCTTGTTCCACGAGCCCGAATTGCTCATCTTGGATGAACCAACAGTTGGCGTTGATCCTCTACTCCGACGCAGGTGACTTCGCAAGAATTTTAATAAGTTTCTTGGAACCTTTTCACTCGATTTAGTGGCGATGGAACGTCGAACAAAACTTCTAATCCTAATTTTTTTATTCCTAGTATTTGGGATCACCTTATTCGTCAGAGTGTCGACCATGGGAGGACTGTCATAGTAACTACACACTACATTGAAGAAGCCAGACAGGCTAATACGGTATTATAATAAACATTAAGAAGGAGAAATGAATCGTACGTTTTATCTGAATTTTTGTTTTCTGCATTAGATCGGAATGATGCGCTCCGGCCGTCTGTTGGCGGAAGATTCTCCCGACAAACTGTTAGCGCACTACAACTTGTCTTCCTTGGAAGACGTTTTTCTCAAGCTTTGCATCAATCAAGGTGTTAATAAAGGAGTCGAACAACTCGAGATCATGGCAAACGTCAGCCTTTCGAATGAGACGCATCAAATTGTACCTCGCACTCAGCAGCAGCAGGCTGGAGATCATGACAATTTGGCTTTTGACTACAGCGTCAACGAAGTCGATCTGCCTGAAAATGATGTTCAACGTCGAAATCGCATAAACTCTAATGAATCCCCCGTAACTCCGGTCGACCTTTCCCCAGTAAGAAAGTCCCCAATTGCTATACTTGACCATGTAAATTCAATCACTTGGTTTTTCAACATTCCATTCTATATCTTATGAAGTTTTTTTTTCTCTTTAATTTGTGATGCAGAACGCTCGTGGGGCCAACAACATGATGAATTGCATCAGTGAAACGAGCAACACCCGGAAGCCTACCGGAACTGCCAGTGTTGTGAAACGAAAACGCCAAGGTCATCCTTTGAAAATTCCGTCTCTTCATCGCCTTGGTGCGCTCATTCGAAAAAATTACTTGATATCCTTTCGGAACATTGGGTACATATACACTTTCTAATTTTACCGGCTGTTTCTCTTTAGCAAATTGTACTGTTTTGCTTTAAAAGGATATTTGTGTTCATCTACTTGTTGCCCGCCTTCCAAGCGACGGTCTTTAATGTTACGCTCGGACACGAACCTAAGGGCCTGAAAATGGCCATCGTCAATGAAGAGCTGGATCCAACCCAGGGCCGCGTCTGCAACTACACGACGGACTGCGCGTATTCGATGCTCAGCTGCCGCTACTTACGATACATTAAGGACAACATAGTTCAAGTTTGTTGTTTTGTTTCGCGAATTTGTTAAGTTAGAAGAGAATATAAATCTTAATTGTATTGGTGAATGCAGGTCCCTTATCAAAGTTTGCCGGATGCAATGGAAGCGGGAAGAAATGGCCAAGTCTGGGGCGTGATCCACTTCGGACATAATTTCACGGAAGAATTTGAGATTCGCCAGACTGAAGGAGATTCGACAAATGTCGACAACATTATCCGCAGTCGAATTAGCGTCAACGTTGATTCCTCCAGTGAGTTGAGAAATATTTTTGAATTTGTTTCAGGGAACGTATAATAAATAACGCGGCAATTTTGATGTCTTATTAAGACCATCAAATTGATATTTTCATCGAGAAATGGCTTTTGGAGGCCTTCAGGGACTTCTTTAGAGATTTTATGAAATCTTGCCAGCATGAGCCAGAGGCTGGTTACATCCCTGTCGTGGTAATTTTTTTTAGGTGTTTAGAGCTACATGGTAATCTAACCGGTTTCAAAAATCAAAATTCTTTTCAGTTCCTTGATCCTGTATACGGAAAGAAAGATACTCCATTCACAGAATTTATGGCTCCCGGCCTTATTATTTCGTAAAATGTCTTAACTTTATTAATTATTCCAGTCTGATAATCTCATAAAAAAGCCTTTAATTGAATTTTAATTTCATTTCCCAAGGATTGTGTATTTTATGGCTGTTTCGTTAACCGCCGGAGTCTTCGTTGCCGAACGGAAGCAAGGTCTTCTAGACCGAAGTTTAGTGGCTGGTACGTTCATCGATATTGTGACCAATTTCTTTGGATAATTCATGGTCCACTTTTTTGCATTAGGTGTAACGATGACCGAAATATTTATCGGTCATTCGTTCAACATGTTTACCATAATCATTGGCCAAACTGCCCTGGTTTTCGTGTGCATGTTGTTGATCTTCAATATTCCTTGCCAAGGCAATCTGGCCCTGGCTGTCTTTATTACTTTTCTTCAAGGATTTGTCGGCATGTGCTTTGGTAATTTTTTTCAAATTTCTCTCCAAATTTCATCATAGTTTTAAACGTTTTAACAATTTTAGGTTTACTAATAACCACTATATGCGACAACGAAGCCACAGCTCTCAATCTTTCACAAGCCAGTTTTATTCCGCTTTTAGTTATGGGAGGGATTTGCTGGCCCATCGAAGGTTGATATTTTTATTGACTTACCTGTATTTTGAAACTTGTTATTTAATTTTTTTTAAATTTTAAATTATTAATAGGGATGCCTTTTTATCTCCGCAATATTGCCTACTCCATGCCGGTGACGTATGCCATCGAATCTTTAAGATCGATTTTCGCTCGCGGCTGGGGTATTGAACGACCTGATGTCTACGCTGGAATTTTAATAAGCATTGCTTGGATTATTTCCTTGTTGGTTCTTTGTCTAGTTATCATACGCAGTCGTAAGTATACCAGTTAAGAAGAAAATGTATTCCTCTCTTCAGTGAATATTGTTAACCTACGCGCAATTTGTCTTATGAATTATTTTTGGTGATTGTGGTTAGTTGATCCACTTGAAGTTGATCTTTCACGTATGGGTATTTGTATATTTTATGGTGCGGTTCAACTATACAATTTATCGTGCAATTTCGAACGCAATAAATGTTTAGATTTGCATCTCGAATGCAATTCTTTAAACAATTTTTTTTTTGAATCGTGTCACAGCCTCTGGGGTTGTTCAGTGAAAATTAGATGGTATTAGGTCGATAACAGGAAGATTTACTAATTCAGCGAGACGAGTTGACCATATAAAGTCGCCATGGGTAAACCCAGGGCTGTCCACCCGAATAGCGGCTTTCAAACTGCCCAATCTTTCTATCAGCCAAGACAAGTCCTTTATTAAGAAAATAAAATAATAATTCGCTAATAAAGTTTGTTTGCCACAATCAATTTATCGATTAATAATTACAACACACCTCAATTGGCGCAAACGGGTCATTGTCGCCATAGACCAAATAGACGGGTACGGTCACTTTAGTGAGATTGTACTCGGGCGGGTAAGTCGTTCCGTACCGCTTCAAATTTTCAGCTGATCCGTAGTCAAAGTGAAGAAATGAATCACCTGAATCAAACGTTACCAATTTAATCCTTCGTTGAACTTTGTAAGTGGTTATTTGAGCAATTTTAAAACGCATGTCAACTTATCTATTATTGTTTTACCAGAGTTTATGTTTTGGAAAAAATGGGCCATAGTATTCGCTGACCCACCGCCCGGATAATGACCGCTGGAGCGAAACGCGAAATTCTAAAGATGTTACAAATGTTAATAACTGTCCTTTAATAGAAAATCTTTTGTTAACTAATAAAACCTTTTCATAAGTTTCGGAGTAGCCAAATATCTGGAAGAGAATATTCTTCCCGATTTCTACACCAAAATGAGAAGTTTCACATAAAAGGCGAGTCAATAAGTGAAAAAGACCATCAGTCCTATGAACTTCACCGATTCCCAATAGTTCCTGCAAAAACTACAAAACAGAAATTAAAATGCACCCCAGTAACGGGTAGACTTTTAAAGGTCAGAATCATCCCAAATATATGTGTAGTGCTCACTTGATAGATTTTAACAAACGGCGCCATGTACCGGAAAAAATTATTTAAATGGGCCACATTGACAGTCGGTCCAAGTCCAATCATGACTTCCACTTTGTCGTTTAATTCCGAATGCTGGATTGCACCCATTAAAAATGTGCCGACGCCAAGAGAATATCCAAAATAGGCGGCCAATTTGTTTTCTTCTGTTGTATTCAGAACGTAATCGATACTGGCCGGGATGTCATACTTGCCCATTTCATCCCATCTATGACATATAGTTTTAGTATCGAATTAGAATAAAATGTAGACGAGCTATAAAGTAGTAACTTACGAATAGTTCCAGTATTCTCTGTCAGTGTCGGGATTCAGAGAAACATGTTTCCTGGAATAAACGTTCCCTCTGCTGTTTCCCAACCATACGTCTGAATGATATTTTTTGTAGGAAAATAATGGTATTGGAATAATTTAATTATTTTAATTACCGTATCCGTTGTCCGCCAAAATGTAAGCTGAGTGTTTTAATGAGTAGGAAAACATATTTAGAAGTTGCACAAATTAATGAAACAATATAACAAATAATAAAATTTGCCTAGTGAATTGTTGGACGAACTAAAAAGCCAGGTATGGTCTGTTGTCATCATCCCGTGCTGCAGGAACACAGGCTTTCGCCGTATTGTTCTGTTTTTGAAGCAAGTTTCCCAACTTCCGGAAGGAATTCGATGGAGTTCAAGGATGTATCCATCATCGGTTACAACATGGTGAATTTCCACAGGGTAGCCTCGAAAGGCAATAATTTCTGGCTGTCATGAGACAAATTTGGAATCAAGTCAACTTGCTGCACCTTAGACCAATATAAGGCCAAAAGAAAATGAGTGTTATTGTTACCGTGGTCATGAAGCTTTCCGGCTGTTGGAACACGTTGCGCTCAATCCTAGGTTGGAGTGTACGTTGAATTAGGTCCGTGATTTGTTTGAACGAATTGGTAACAAAGTTGATCACTTTTTCTTCATTGCCATGAGAGGCTAAAATGTAACAGACAATCGAAACAATGAGAACATCTTTTGTGGATGCATACATAACTTCCTTCACTGCAGTCACAATTGCTCCAAATAATGAATCGACTGATGAGTATCACGTTCTTGTTGTATGTGAAGCAAGGTAGAAATTATTTTCAAAGCGCATTAACTCGCATGCACCAACAGAAATTATACCTGCGCCCGATTTCGCCTACATTTCTTTCCCTGCAGACAAAACCACGTTACTGCCATATATCATTCGCTCGCATTCGCTCATCATTCGAGCTCATCTGCCTGGAAAGTGTAAACCACATCACGTACCGTTACGTATTCGTCAAGTAATCTCCTCTTTTCCGTAGTGAACGCTGCTTGTCGATATTCGTTTTACATTTATAGGGTTTAATAATTTAAAATATGGTTCCTTTAAGTTTCGAGGGGAGTTACATTTCAGTTGTAGAAGTTACATTCAATTACTTGGTAGCTCGTGCCTATTTTTTTTACAAATTTCTTCTTCAAGTTAAAATTTTAAGAATTAATTTTACAAATTTCTCTGTCCCCTGGCTGAGTTTCCAACAGCGATTTCATTTTCATTTTCTCCTCATTTCTCTTATTCATCCTTTTTATACTGTAGGTTAGCTGCTAAAACTTTCTTACTTCGCCTTTTTTGTATTGCTTTCTAATATTTAAATAATTATTAATTGCAGTATAAAATTAAGTTCCAATTCTGTGTATGTAGGCCTACTGCATAATGTAGGTATGTAGCAATTGAAGTTAATTTTAATGTCTGATCCTCTATTTTGTTTCGAATTGTTTGTAGTGAATGCATTAAAATGTTTTGAAATGTAACCTTAATTTATTGACAGGGTAACCTATTGGGTAAGCGTATCCTTTGCCATTTAACAAATTGCTGCTGTATGTGCATGTTAAACTTAAACTACAAAAGGAGATGGTAGCAGATCAATAATAGGGAGATTAACTAATTCAGCCAGATGAGATGACCAAATAAAGTCGCCATGAGTGAACGTAGGGTTGTCCACCCGAATGGAACCTTTCAAATTGCCCAGTCTAGGCATTAGCCAAATTACGTCCTTACAAATGCGGGAACATCTTTCTTCATTTTTTCCTTCAATATAGGATACAAGCTCTTTGGTCAAACTGCGACTGGTTACTTCAACGTCTATACTTCATATGTGAACTATTTAAGATTCTTATTCTTCCCTCGAGAAGACCAAACCGTTATTAACTTGCCCGAGTTTCACTTCCTGGGTTATGCAGATTTTCCCGTTAGTTTTGATGAACATTCTGCGAGGTATGGCTATGAGCAAATATTGTATTACTTACCAGACCTTAATGGCGAATGTGGTTGTGCAATCTGGGAATAAAACACGGTTAAATATATAGATAAAATATAGCCTCTCTTGCTTCCAGCTATGCAATATGCAAAGTCCGCGATTTCCATACGTACCCAGTTCCTCCATCAATTCCCAACTCTCCATGGTTATACAACTCTCGTACTTGAAATGTCTTTGCCCTTAAGCTGGACAGTGCATATAAATATATACCCACAGTAGAGACTTCTTTTTGAAAGTACGTTTCATCTGTCGCCACTTTCTTTCAATCTCTTTTTGTGCTTCGCTGTGCAGAGGCGACTTTCATACTTTACCTTGACTGAGATATTGTAATCTTTTAACGTGATCTTTTAGACTTTTATTAAACAACACAGTATATAGGTTCATCAACTTACTCTGTACGTCCATTACCTTTTTAGTTTGAAACGCTCAATCACATAATTTTAGGTGGTACGTAACGGTATAGCGCGGCCGCGGATGTAGGTGAAAACAGATAACGGAACGAATTCGCATGTATAGTTAGGGAATGATAAGCTACCTTGGGTGATTCGCATAAAATTTCGTCTAAAGGATTTTTCATTCATTCATTTTGACATTGAATTTTCGCTAAAAAAAAAGTAATTATTCTCAATAAAAAATTCTTGTCTTAATTCATTAATTTTAGCGCGCATTAATTTTACCTAATCGTTTGAGAGTGAATTCAACAATGTGTAATTCGTCTTCGTACAAAGTCAAGCGATTTTTAACAAATTTGAAAATATACAGCTCGGCACATTCTGATTAATTATTGGCTGGGGGAATTCAAAAAGAATGAATAAACTCATCGCTTGTGCAGGCGATGAATTGAAGTTTCACGAATCTTAACGACGTTCAAGCATTGTGATCTGCACCGCATAGCCTAATAGCTATTTGGCAACGTAAATTACGTGCTGCAACGCAGTCGAGAGTGGAACAGCCAAAAGTAGTACAACGGGACTATCAATAACCAAATATCATCACGTTACTATGTGCAGTAAACAACTAACAGACAACAGCTGTTCTGTTATGTTTAGCTATTGACGGACTGAAGAGACCCCGCCGCTTTCACTCGCTGGAGTACGGTCGGAACCGAAACGCTGATTTTGGTTATCGAAAGTGCAATCCGTCCCGAAAATGTTTTTGAAGGTTATATACATTTCGTCATACTGTGGAATACCAAAGGTGGCTTGATGCGGTATGTCTCCTCCATAAATCATGCAACATGACGTGATAGATATTCTTTTCTGGCGGTGCCAAGAAAATTCTAAACACATTTTGGCTAAATCGCGGTTTGATTTAATTGGGTTCATAATAAAACAATCGATCAAATTTGCCGCAATAACTGCACAGTGTCAACTTTTGATTATCTGAAAGGTGTAATCGATTTAAACAAAAATTTTAAAATGGCAAATAGCAAGGCAAATAGTGTACAATACCTTGGGGTTTCCCTTTTTTTGTTTCGACAATGTTTTCTGGGTAAACTAACGACGAATAAAGTGTAAGAATATAGCCGTAAGGCAAATAACTGCTGCACATAAATTACAAAACAAGCGCGTCAAGTAAACTATTGCGCATGTTAAGCAAAAAAATGTCGAAAAATATCGCAAGTTGAGCTACATATTTATTTCTGAGTAGCGGTCAGTCATCATCGCGTGAAATAATCGCTATTCACATATTTCTTAAGTAGAAAGTGGTTGGTCCGGGACGTGGAAAAATTGCGTGTTCATCTTTCCATTTCAAATTTAGCGCTCATATTTCTCCTTCGGGCATAGTTCTGAGGTCGGTTAGTCCACACATGTGTGTATATTCTACATTGACACACATAAAGCACGATGCACTCCGTTGCAGCAAACCCCTATTAAGAAGTGCAGTCTATATTATTTCAAAATAACTTTCAATCAAGGCCCCACTGGTATTTTCTACTAATTAAGAATTCAATCTTTTTGAATAAAATCGAAAATGCGGTCGAGGTTTATTTTTTAGCTCAACTCATGATAGAAATTCGAAACGGGTGACGTCCTAGTAACGGTGTAAGATGGATGTCAATAGCTGCGCGTAAATAATCAATTTTGTTATCTTATCAAGGAATCTGAAAAAAAACACGGATAACCTTCAAAAATAATTTCCCTGCTGTTTTGGCATGGGCCATGATGGGGGGGGGGGGGCTTTGGGATTTCCCCGATATTTCACTGGTGGGTTTTCACGCTTGGAATAAGGCATGAAAGAATTATGTGAGCGTTTTAAGGCTAGGGTTTACCGTACATCCGGGACTAGACTGTACCAGGTACGGAATTAATCTGCCGGGATGATTACAGCTATTACAATTTTTCGAACACAGACAGCATAGCTCGATTATGTATTGCCAATTTAGCGCTACAAAAGACAATGGTTCTAGGACAACAAATCGTGTTATTTTCTCTATGTTCATATGTTGTGTTACCCAAGAGATTTTCGAATGCATTCACAAAATGTAACGAACCTTGAAGGGAGATTTGAGTTAATTAAATTCGAATTTTGGTTTGTCAACGTTGAGTAGAAATTTTCTTTTTATGTATACAAGTAGAACCACTATACTATAACCTAATGTTATGCATCGAGAACTAGTCCGCCCGCCAACCGTCTAGACCGGTTCCAGCCGCTACTATTAGCTCGTCGATTAAGTAGAAGTGATGATATCGCAGCGTAATAGGCGTCGACACACTTCCATGAAGACGAGAAATGATCGATGAGCACATTACCAACAACATAGAATTACAACGTGAAAAGAAAAGGCCATACACACAAGTAATGGTATGCTTTCACATCTTTATAACTATATTGGCACAGAAGCCAATGGCCATTTATTACAGGAGATATGTGCCTGGCGTAATATTTGTGAATGCGGTTTTGAAACGAATTTCACACCTATATAGAAGCAAGTCAAAACGAATTAGAATTCCCGTTGCGATACAATCTTACGGGTTTCTGAAGCCATTTAAGCCGAATAACGTTGCAGGTTGCACGCAGTCAAAACTGTTCATTTTTTTCGATGATCTCCCGCTTGAATGACATCTACAATTTAATATTTAAAAAAAAGAATTACCAAACAAATTTGCAAATAAGATATTTTTAATCAGAATTTATTTGATTTGATTGCATAATTTCATTCATATGATTGGCTTTGTTACATAGACGTTTCTAATAAAGACTCGAGAAGCAGAACATTTAGATTTGATAAAATTTGATACGCGTATGTAAAAGCAACAAGAGATATGGGGGGAAATTTAGATGCGACTGCTGAATTCTCGAGGTGACGAGCAATTCGCAATCGAGAGATTCCCAATATGAGGTAATTCGCATTCTACTTCATCTGAACGGATTTCTTGTAGGCGAAAGGTGACGGTAACAAATCGATAACCGGAAGGTGAACCAATTCAGCCAGGCGAGGTGACCATATAAAATCTCCGTGACTGAACGTAGGACTGTCCACCCGAATAGCGGCTTTCAAGTTACCCAATCTCGGGATCAACCAAGCCACGTCCTGTTTAAAAAATAATGAAATCAAAATTTGCCGTAATATAATCGATAGAAAATAATATTTGCAACACATACCTCATTTGGCGCAAACGGGTCATTGTCGGCGTGAACCAAATAGACGGGCACGGTCACTTGGGTGAGATTGTACTCGGGCGGATAAGTCGTTCCGTACCGCTCCAAATTTTCCGCTGGTCCATAGTCGAAGTAAAGGAATGATTCCCCTGTAAGAAATAAAACAGAAATCGAGATTAAAAGAAATCGGATTGGCTATTACAAAAATAACAATTCTGTACCGGAGTTATAATTTTGAAAGAAATGGGCCATGGTATTGGCTGAACCACCGGCTGGGTAATGTCCCGCCAACCGAAAGACGTCAGCCTGCAACACATAACCAAAAGAAGAACCCCGTGAGAAATTTAAAAATTTTCGTTACCTGACCATTTTTTCTATTTTGCGAAACAGACCTCTTTGTACAGCTCCGAGTAGCCGAATATCTGGAAGAGAATATGTCTGCCGAATTCTATACCGAAGTGAGAAGTCTCTCCGATGAGACGAGTCACTTGGTGTACAAAACCGTCGTTCCTGTGGACCTCACCAATTCCCAGCAGCTGCTGTAAAAACTGCGGTCAAACGTTACAACATGAGCTTTCCTTTAGCCAAGGTCGGACTCGTGTATAACTAACACAAACTTCTATGACACTGCACAAACGGGGTGTACGAAAAATATTGAATGCATTGTGTGTAGAACTTACTTGATAGGGTTTTACGAATGGCGCCATGAATCGAAAAAAGTTACTTAAATGGGCAACACTGACAGTTGGCCCGAGCCCAAACATGACTTCCACTTTGTCGTTCAATTGCGGATGCTCGATGGCGCCCATGAAAAACGCGCTAACGCCCAGCGAATATCCGAAATAGGCGGCCAATTTTTCTTGTCCTGTTGCATTCAAGACGTAATTGATGCTGGCAGGGATGTCATACTTACCCATTTCATCCCAACTATGACATGATTTTTTTTAGAACCAAATTAGAATAAAACTATTGGCGAATTATTGGCTAGCAACTTACGAATAGTTCCAGAATTCTCTGTCAGTGTCCGGATTCAGAGAAACGTGTTTCCTAGAATAAACGTTTCCTCTGCTGTTTCCCAACCATACGTCTTAACGATAAAGTTACATAACATATTTAATTACTAGTATTCAAATTATCAAATCATCATAAATAAATTACCATATCCGTGATCGGCCAGAATGTAGGCTGGATGATGAAATTTTGATCAAGTCACATTTGAAAATACTTTAAGAAGATACAGCAGCTTAATTATGTAATAGGTTTAAAAAGGGGGACTTGCCTAGTGAATTGTTGGACGCGCTCAACAGCCAGAAATGATCTGTGGCCATCATGCCGTGCTGGAGGAACACGGGTTTTCTGTGAATTGTGCTGTTTTCGAAGCGAGTTTCCCGTTTTCCGAAAGGAATACGATGGAGTTCAAGGATGTACCCATCATCGGTGACAACGTGATGGATTTCTATGGGATAGCCTCGATAGGCAATGATTTCTGGCTGCAATTTGGAAAGTAAATAAACTTTTACTATTCATTCAATCAACACAAAATAAAGCCTCATAATGAAAAGAAGTTATTTGTTTTACTGTTGTCATGAAGCACTCTGGTTCTTTGATCACGCTGCGCTCCAGCGAGGGGTGGAGGATGTGCTGGAACATTTCTTTGATTTGCGTCAAGGGGTTATTGATAAAGGGCGACAAAATAGTGCGGGTGTCAAGAGTCAAGAAACAGTACACAACCATAAAACTCGCAAGAGATTGGAAAAATGTCGAAGTTTTCGAACCCTTCATTTTTTTAAAATTAAAACGAACACAAAAAGGTTACGTAACAACTTCCTCGACGATACAAATGTTCCAGCACAGGCTTCCAGCCCAATAAGATCAAGACTTGTGTATAGACTCTCGCCTAGACTACTGCTGGCCACGAAGTGATTTTTTGAGACTGGAAACACTCTTACTTACTTAATATCTATATATACAAGAATTCTTGCAGAGAGGCATATGCCGTGGAGAGAGAGAGAGAGAGAAAAAAAAAAACGGTTAAACCAACCACCTGAGATATCCTCCCCCTTTTTTTCTCCTCCCCTTTGTCTTCTCGCAACCAAGCCTGTGCCGGCCTGTGCTGCTCCTCTAGTCCGTATGCACGCAAATGAGGGCGAGGTCATCTCACCTGATGGTATTTTAGTAAATTTGTATGGAAAGTAATGAACACTATTAGTGAACACTATAATGCCTTATACGCACCTAAAATACAGCAGCAGGATATAAAGATATCGGGTATCAATATTATTGCGTAATAGAACGTACCGATTATCAAGGGGGAAAAAACACAAGGGGTGTCCGCAACTCAAGTTTGCTTTTTTTTTTTATTTTATTTTTTTTACTTTTATACTTTTGAGATAGGATTTTCTTCAAGCAAAAATAAAAGGTAAGGAAGGTTAAGAGTATAGGGATGAGGAGGAAGGTGAAGAGTCGTTCACGCGCCTCCCTTCTTTTAGCCTTTAATGTAAATTTCCATTTTTTCTTTCCATTATTCAATTTTCTTTGCTTTTCTTCCTTTTTTATTGAGTAAATTTGAGTTGCGAACCCCTTGAAAAACAACACCGTCACGAGCAAATATTGTCGTTTCGTGTCCTTCGTTCCTCTTAATTAACAAAGAAAAAAAAAAGATTTTCTCCAGAAACATCGATGAAACGGCGTGTTATTTCATCAATATCCTGTTCTCCCATGAGCTACTAAATAAAGGCGTTGAATCGACGCAATAATAGGTTGAATTGAACTGACGAAATCCCTATAAATATTATAGTAGTTCTGAATTTTTGTTTTTCAAGGCTGAAGTGAAAGTGGGCAAGGAGCCACGAATCTCGGGGACTCCATGGGTGCACCGTACCCCGCATACATTCTTCTTGGTAAAGAAACGCCACTTGGCCGCCTGGGCTTGCAACAAACAAGACCAAACACTCACAAGAAGAAAGAAGAAAAAAATAAAAAATAGAAAAATAAAGGATAAATAAATAAAATAATAATAACGAAAGGGAAAGTGGGTTCTCTCGGTCTTCGAAACTAGGTGGCTTGCGCACATTGGTTAGTTTCTAGCTTTAACTCTGTTTATACGATATTGTTCTTCTTCCTCCAAGGCCAAAATTCCAGATTGAGGTTATTAACTGATGCCCGCTTTCGCTGCTGACGTTGCTGTAATTATCGACCAACCAACTATGAGATAATGGACAGGCCACAAGTGTGATTGACCGCTTGGCGTAATCATAAACAAAGCTAGCTAACTGGCACGTGTGTGTCTACCTGCCGTCATCGCGGGTTGACGGAAAGAGCCGCATTTACCAATATCTCCTTTCTAATAAGCCTCAATGCGAACGAAATTCGCGATCGCCCGCAAACACGAAACCACCCCATACCATGCAATGCGACGTTATCGCAAGTTAAGTAATGGACGAGACGGAGATTTATGGACTCTTACATTTATTTTATGACGGAACAGAATTGACTCGACGACTCCTTTGCGTTTATATTATTCTCGTGAAATCGTAAAGAAGGGACTGGGACCTCTTTTGGGTTCAACATCATCCCCCCAATGTCCTTCGATGTTAAAAAAACCTAGGAGAAGACCTCGAGGGCACTATTTTTATGTGATAACAGCAATTGCATCATAGGTCTAATATTTTTTTAAAGTAAGTCTCCCGCCACCCGGCAGATGGCTCTCGCGCGAGTGTGTACGAAACGACTGAGCTGTCATGTCGAATAGTAGAGGAAATCGCGCGGCTCGTTGTAGGAAAAGAGTTACTATTTCTGCGTATTCTTGTGCTTCTTCCGCCCTTGGATAGTTTAACTCGATTCGCTCATACTTGACAATGACAAGAGCACAGAGCAGTCAGCCCTTCAATTTCCTTAGACGACCACTGAACCTTCTGGACTAGCGAAAAGCCGGGGTTTAGGTTTTACTGCAATTCTGGAGTGCCGACACTAGTTTGCTCATACCAGCTTGATTCATTCCTTATAATGTAATTTCACTATTGCAATAAACATGCTCAATTTTCACATTGGTTGTCTAATTTTGTACAATCCCCATTTTGTCTGCTAGAAAGAATTCAATGATCAGTTGTTTGAATTGACATCAGGTAGCACTAATAAATCTTGTGGATGAATGCAAAAAAATCAAATTATTGTTAAATATGAAATGAGAAATAAAATAAATGTATTTTATAACCCCAAATTTTCCTTCTTCCCAAAACTCTCAAAACAATTTCAACAGGGCACATTAAATCAAGCTTAACATCCCTAACAGTATTTTTCATTCTAATTCACTGTTAGTTTGTTTAAATTTTTTTGTTGTTGCCCGTGACAATTTAGAGAATCATTCAATGGTGAATAAAGGCCCATCATACAAACTTCTTTTAATTCTTTTCCACGGTAGACATCTCCTGGCTTGTGCATCCAAGTGAAAGGTATTTGATCCCATTCCCTTAGTGCTTTTTCAAAAACAGGGTTATCCTTTTTATCTAGGGGCAGCAACAATGGGTAATCAAATGTAAGAAGATTATAAAAATCAATTTGTTTCTTTGATATTTCAGCTCCGAGTAAACCAGCGATATGATTCAAACTTCTCATGTAATGCTCATACTGGTCGCATTGAAAAAGATTTGTCTCTTTTGTTTTAACTTCTTTTGAAATTTGTACCATTGTCTTGAAGCATTCTTTATCTTCAGGGGCAAGAAAATGTTTTTCAGCCTTTTCACATAATCTTTTTGCTGTGTTTTGTTGTTGATGTTTTTGTTGATGTTGTTGATGAGTTGGAGCAGATTTTTCATTGGATTTCTCCCAATTTTCTAAATGCCCTAGTATCATATTGTAGGCTATGAACGTGTCCTCAAGCATTTTGTGGTGTATCCTTTGTTTTCGATAACTTTCCTCAATTGACCTATGTATAAAAAATAAAAATCATGGTTAAAAATGACAACAAGAGTTATTTTTATGCTGGTTCTCTTGGTTTCTTACAGAATATAACAACAGCTGCCACAATCAGGATGCCATCCAAAAGTTATTCCATCTTTGGCCATGTATTTAAGCACATCCAATTGATCGTGTCTTTTCTCCATTCCGCTTTTTCGTAGCATTTTATAGTATTTCTCACTGAACTGAATCCCATGGCGAAGTAACAGTTTTACAATTTCATCTCGTACGACGTTTTTTACGTCACTTTTAAATAGATAAAAGAGTGCATTCTCTGAATTAAATGATTTCGAATTGATATCTATTCCGTTTTCAATTAAAAGGATTATCAAATCAATTAGATCTTCTTTTTGATAATGTCCACATAATAAATGCAGAACATTCTTTCCGTCTTTGTTCTTAGAATTGACGTCAGCCCCATTCTGGATTAGTATGCGAACTATTTCAACCAAATTTTCATTGCCATTCTTTTCCGGATCTGCCAAATGTAGAAGTGGAGTCAGTCCTTTTTCATCTACTAAGTTAATATCCATTCCTTCCTGAATCAGTAATTTGATTTCTTCAACACTTGGATAGGTATCTTTATTGAAGATTATTGACATCTGAAAAGTTTAGAAAACAGTGTTTGGTCTAAACTCTTGTAATATGTTTATTAACATTTATTTACTTTGATTGGTTTGAGTTGCTGAGTGACATCTGCAGATGTAATTCGCTTCTCTGGCTCACTTTCCAACATTTTTGGTTAAGATCATCACGCAAGCACGCAAGTGTTTAACATGGGTTGCACTGATCACAACAAGCCGCAGCGTTAAATGACGTTTCGTAAACAAAACAAACAGACTAACGCCATGTGTATGCGGCGGCCTTTTTATGAACCAGAGTGGCAAAAAATTTTTTTTGCGAATTTAAAAGCTGAATAACTTTAGAACTATTAAACATATTGGCAAGCAACTTTTAAATTCTTGTAAATTATTATCTTAAAAATTCTTGTAAAAAAAAATAAAAAATTTAGGACCATTCCATTACTATATTGTATAATGAATTTACGGAGGGACTATCCGCCATAAAATCCCTTGTAAACACCTTTTGGGCTTTGGCGCCTTTTGGTGACTTGATGAAATTTAAATTTTAGGCCTAGTCCATCGCAGTTCGCAGTTATTTTTATTATTAGAACATCGTTAATGCTATCATGTTCAAACTTAGCAGTATGATTAATAAAAATATGAGGAACATTTCGTTGCATTCAAAACAATTATATTTCCGTACATTCACTCAATTTAATTACATTGTCTAATTTTTACATTTTGTTTTGAAATTTTTTAACAGTAAACATTAACATTTCACAGGAGGGTTTTTACTACAAATATAGATAATTAAAAATAACGAAGTTCACGAAAAAAAAATCTCGTGATGCAATTTGTTCCCGGTACCGGTTAAAATAGAGGCTATTCACCTCGCGGTTTCGCGAGTCAATTGTTTCGATGTCCGCCATTGTAGTTGGTTGTTTTGGTTGTCTGTATCGGCTGAAACTGTGTTTTCCCAATACAAAGTGCGGCAGTGGCCTAGAGTGGCACGGAATCTCCAATCTAATCTTAACGCCATTCGATAGAGCTCGTTAAGCCGATTCGAATGGTATATGGGAAAGTTTGTGCAAATGAAGTTCATTTGCACAAACTTTCCCATATGCGTTCATTTAATGAACGCATCCCTGAGTAAATCGACTTTAAAGTTTTTGGTTTACCGCGCTTCCGTAGCGTCCTTGGCCGCCCCTTTGCGCACCCCTGAGCCCACCCCTCGTCCCTTGAGGGATCACCCCTATTTTATTTCGAGGTACCTGAGAGCCTTTTTTCGAAAAATTTTTGCCCGCCTCCGGAATCAAACTCGGAATATGCTTGCTCAACATGTACTACCAGCCGCGTACTATAACCACTACACCATGGAAGTTGTGGAAAGACGGACTTCAAATACATAAAATTATTTCCTCTAGCTAAAATTCATGTGGGGCCACGGACACACAAGCCACCAGCCACAACACATAAGGTCAGGAGAGTATTCTGTTTAACTACCGTTTTCCAGGGGAATGGGGGGTAGCGAGTGTCGGCCTTATGGGTAGCCAGTGTCGGGTAGCCAGTGTCGGGGTAGCCAGTGTCGACCCCCCAGGTAGCCAGTGTCGCGAAGAATAAATCGCTTTGAATAAGCGAAACAGTATAGCAGGTGTCGTTTTCGCAGATCCTCTTGCACTGGCAAATATGAGTTAGCTTTGATTTTTTTCTTTTTTCTTGTTGGGGTAGTTGATGAGATTAAATTAAATTAAAAATTATGAGATGAAAATGACAGGAAGTCAAGAGGGCTGGAAGGCCCGCCTCTGGTGGCTGAGGGTGGAACCTGGGGCTGGGTATGATATCCGATTGTCGTCGTCTGGACTCTGGACGTTAGTCGCGTGTTTGATCTCGTTATGCCGTTATGGAAGGAGGGAGTGCAACAGCGTTCTTTCTTTCTGAGTTTGTGCTTGTCTTTTTGTTTGTGTTGACAGACCGGAGGTGATTGTTGACTATAGAACTGCTGCTGGAGGGGGGAGCAGGTGGGTGAGTCGAATAAGGCGCTGATTAGTGATCGGGGCACTTTGGGTACCCGAGTTCTCTCCTGGAGATCATAACTCACCTGCAGCACTCGCTGCACTCACTAGCACTCGCATGGATAGCTTTCTTTGGAGTGGATGCGGAACTTAGTCTGAGGGATTTGCTAAAAGCTTAACTATGGTAACACGTTTTTTTAAAATTATTATTATGAGGAGATCTGGCGGCTAGATTTGTCACCAGAAGGCTTTTACTGATACCAGGCTTTCTTGGTTTGCGAATTTTTCCGTATTTCATGTCAAATAATATTCTCCCCACTTAACTTCATTTAACTTAACTTTAATCCCTCTTGATTCACCCCTCTCCTTCCGTGTTGCTCAACCCCCTCCTTTGTCTTCAACACCCTCTAGCTATAACAGTTTCGCCTGTCTTTTGTTTTATTGTCTAAACGTTTGTCACCACCTTGTCTGAACTTGTCTTATCAGTCTTGTCTGGACGTTCAACACGTCGAGTCCTTTCTCAACCCCTTCTTCTCCCCCCCCCTAATTGTTCAGTTCGCACCCTCGTTTTGACAACGATCAGTCGCACATTTCTGAGATCTCAATTTCAGATTGTTCTAACCTAGCGAATTCATCTTAAAAATACACAACGTAGGACCTTATCTTAAAAGTGTTTCATCTCTCATTTTGAAACACAAATATTTCTCGGAGCCGTGATTCCCATCTCTAGATTTTACGACAACGCTTAGAAATTTTACAGAAATTGATAGCTTTGAATCTGTGATGGTTTTACATGTATTTATTGAAAGCATTCAAATGAATCATTTCAAAACAATCATCATTTTTGTACTCATAATTAATTTATTGACTTAAAAATAAAAAAGAATCTACTCATTATCAATATACAATTCTACTTTATAAATTATTTAAAAAACAGCCCGCTTTAGGTCTAATGGTCTATCCAAAGTATCCATTCATTCCAGTGACAATTATTCTAATCGAATCACGCGCATTGTAGTAACACCTGTTAGACATTTTCCATTTCTTTGGAAATATTTATAATTCAGAAACCTCAAATTAAACCAACAACATTGTATAATATGTTGAACATTATATATTATAGAAACTATTTACCGTGCCAAAAGCACATCACATTCCCCTCGGTAATTAAATTTTCTTAAGTGACTTTCTATGATGCGGAAATCCGTTTACGGCAGTTTTAGTTCTGGCATTGTTTCTTCAAATATTAAGCGTAAAGTTGGGTTGCGTTTCGAGATTCTGCTGTACATCTAGCAGCAAAATCACGCTGACGCGCTTTTGATGAAAATCTAATAAAGACCGACATAGTTCTTTCAACTTCAGTCTCAATAGGTTATAAAAAATTTTAATACTTACTGGCAAATCTTCTTTATGAGTCTAGTAAATCCAACAAAGGTTGGGTGTCTTTGATACAATTGTGTGTAGTTTCATTCCTGATAACTATTATTCTGCTAAAGTGAACATGTATACTTCTCAGGAATTTCGGATTTTTTAATTGTTTGGCTGACGGGAAAAGCTTTGCATTGTTATCGGAATATCTTATAATTTCAAGTGGACCTTTCTGCGAAAGGAGTACACTCTTAGTTCCCCACTTGTTTGTATTTGGATCCAAGTGACTTCCTGTCCAAGTGGCCTTTCGATTTCCTATCCATTCGAGGAGAATATTTGCGAATTCAAACAGCCAGGCGTGGACTTTGACGCCCCTTCTATTTTCTCTCGAATCCCAGTAGGTCCCATTTAACAATACAAAATTTTCGTTAGCAAACCCCCCGATTTAGGAGTTAAACCTGCCATTAATAACTTTATTTGAATGCCTTCTTGAAATCTGCCTCTTATTAGGCTACGTAACAAAAATTAAACTGTCAAACTGAAGATTCCAGATTTTGTGATTTGTCTGCTCGATTTTTTTTTTTTTTTTTTTTTTTTTTTATAAAGGGCATGGACTCGGAGGCCGAGTATTGCCTAGTGTATTGCACCCGGTTCAAGCAGTTTTTACATTTGTACATGGGGTGATCGTCGAAGTAATAATACATATACATTGTTGTGAGGAAAAAGGGCCTGACGGCGGCTTCGGGTCAGGCAGACCGGTGGCAACACCAGGGGCTACAGAAGGCGTACCTGTCCGGCTTGGTTGAACCTTCAAGACCACCGGCCGGTGGTCGCCGGCATAGCTACAGTACCCCCTAGGTGACCACGGCTGCAGTTACCGAAGCCCCGTCCTGACACATCTATTATGTTTGGAGAGTAAACGGATCGGAAGGACGGAACGTGGCCACAGCGGAGGGTTGGCCGTGGAGAAATGTTTAAAAGCAAATTCGGAGAAGTAAAAATACACGACACTGAAAAGCCGGCGACGGCATCCCGTTGACACAGCGCCGGTCTGTGTGCGGGAGCAGTGCCGCAAGTGCAGTGAGAACGGTGTCTGTCCGTCCGCGGGCTGAGGCCAGAGCAGAAACAGGCGTTTCTGGGCCCAAGCCGCATGACCGAGCAGAAATAAAATACAGAGAAACTCTAGTGGCCTACATTCATGTAAATAAGAGAATTACGATTTTTTTGTTCGATTTTGCTCGTCTTGCGAGATAGGCGCTTAGTGCGGAGAAGAAAATCGACTAACGCGTTCCAGAGAAGATTGCACTGTGAGAATATTTCGAAATTGGGGGGCCATGGGTGGCCGCTAGAAGAGACCGCGCTGACTAAATTTAGCCTGAGAGAGGAGTAGGTGGGGCAGTGAACAATGGAGTGATGAATAGACTCCACCGGGGCGCCGCATTGTCATGAGGCTGAGAGGGAGAATCCAAAACGAAATTGATGCGAGTTTAAGTAGCAGTGGCCAGTGATTATTTGGGTGGTAGTTGCATTGGTCCTTCGGTTCAAGAGTGCTTTGGCAGACCATACTGACGGGGAAAAAGATTTGGCACACGCATTAGTAGACAAGGAGGACCACTCATCATTCCAGGTGCTCCATACCTTCGACCTGATCATATGCTTTACATGGTTTGAAGAGAAAGGCACGGATAAAGTAATGAGTAGAGAGGGTGATTGAGCCCAGTGTCGAGCCAAATCAAGACCCAGAGATTGACCATTTGTGGTCGTAAAAACATGACAGAAACTGCCATATTCCAGTAGCTGGGTGAGGTTGCTCGCTTCGGTCGAACTGAGCGAAGTGGCTGATTGTACGAATGCCAGCATTTCAGAAACAAAGATGTCACACGCAGAGAACGACTGCCTAAACTCGCTCACTCTCTCCAGGGCTGCCGAAAAGGCAAGGCTCATAGCGGTGCGGGCTGATATTGATGGAGGGAATGAGAGATTAAGGATATCTAGAACAGCACACGAGTCGGTGAACACAACGCAAAAGCCAGCTATTCCACGCTTGTGGTAGACACAAATAAACAATGGAATGTGCTGGGGACAAGCGGATGTAGAGGAACAACCGTAGAAAAAAGTGGAGAGTTGTAGAGGAGAATTCTCCATGGTGGATAGTTGGTAAGAGAAGGGAGACTGGTACGAGACAACGTGTAGCCTTTGCTCACGAAGGGGAGACGCTGGGAAATGAAATTGTGCGATGATTTGGAGAAGCACAGATCAGTCGAACTCGAGAGGAGACGCAAGGTGGAAATTTCAAAAATTCTGAGGTCAAGAGGAAGCAGATTGGAGAGAAAGATCAGGGATTCTGTAGGGGCTGTTTTAAACGCAAATTCATAATAAATAAACTACAATGACTATCGAGGGGAATTAAATCTTAAAAGATTGCCTGATAACTAAGGAATGTAGTTATCCAATTAAGAATAGCAACTGAAGACGACTGAAATGGGAAAATTAAAAACTAAAACTAAAACGGGCGAAACTCCATAAGCCGCCATGCAAGACATTTTACTTTTACGTGCCCAATCGATTTTTCACAATTTCAGCGAACTGGCAACTTCGGACGTTAGACTACTCTATTGACCATAGCTTTGGTTTCTTTTTAGAAAGTCTCCCGCCATCCGGCAGATGGCTGTCGCGCGAGTGTGTACCAAACGGCAAACGGCTGCTGTCATGGCGGTCGAATAGTTGACGAAATCGCGCGGCTCGTTGGGTATCACTTGTTTTTATTATCACCCAATTAAACACGCCATATAGTTTACCGTCGATGGGAACGTTTTTTTTGAAATCGTGAACTAGTTTCATAACATGGCACCCATACCTTCGCCTCTGGAAGGTCATCAAATGGCCGGGATGATGGTTCCTGCCGGCCAAGGTGGTGGTGGAGGAGGACCTGGCGGATCCATCTCGTTGACCGTGTTGATAGACTTTATCATCCAAAGGACTTACCATGAACTCTCTGTGCTCGCCGAATTGCTTCCCAGGAAAACTGACATGGAAAGGAAAATTGAAATCTACCAGTTTGCTTCTCGGACAAGACAGTTATTCGTCAGGCTACTGGCTCTTGTCAAATGGGCAGCCAGTGTGTCTAAAGTTGACAAATCAGCAAACATCATGGCTTTTCTTGATAAGCAGTCTATGATCTTCATTGAGACTGCTGATGCACTATCAAGAATGGCCAGAGAAACACTTGTCCATGCCAGGCTACCCAACTTCCACTTGCCAGCAGCTGTTGAGGTGCTGACTCTTGGGACTTACTCTCGCCTGCCACTGGTGATTCGTGACAAAATCATCCCACCAGATCCAATAACAGCAGTAGAGAAGAAAAACACTCTATCAAGACTCAGTCAGGTATGTAAATCCAGAACGTAAACATTTTATTTGCTGTATTAGCCTACTTAATGTTTTTGTTTTTTATCAGGTGATTGAATATCGACTTGCCACCACGACTTTGCCGACCCAAATGCGCAAAAATAGGATTGAGAATGGTCGTGTCAAATTTACGGTGGACCACGAATTTGAGGCTACTCTGACTCTCATGGGTGATGGGCCTAATGTTCCCTGGAGCTTGCTAGACATCAACATCCTGGTGGAAGACAAGGAAACGGGAGATGGGAAAAGTCTTGTGCATCAATTTCAAGTTCAATTTATCCACGAACTTCTCCAGTCTCGCCTCAGGGACTGCGACAATCCCCTGCTCGAACTGTACACAGTTTTACACACATTTAGCCAGTCTCTTCAGTTGGAGGTGCTCCATTCCCAAACGAAACGACTGTGCCAGGAGCGCCTGGGCGAATTGATTCGCGTCGAGGAATACGTGACAGGGCGTAGCCTGACCATTTCTTATTGGAAGGATCTCGCAAGTCGCGAGTTAAAGTCGGATTTGGGTTACAGGGTGACAGCCCAAGTATGCACTTCGCATTCGGGTGGCTCGGAAGTGATTGGCAAACCTCTGCAGATCCTCCATAATCCACCGCTGTCAACCAAGGACTCTGAAATGGCCGAACAGTCGATCCGTTCCGATCACCTCTCACTGGAAAAGCTTTTAACTCACACCATTTATATGAGAACACGTACTCGCCTTTCCGAGCTCAAAGTGGAGTTGCAACCCAAATTGGGACATCAGCAGACAGACTGCGTTGTTCAGGGATCACCTCCAGTCCTACATCTTCCTATTCTATCGCCTTGCCTTCGGTCCGAGCAGCTACTCATCACTGTCGATACACGCACTGGCAGCCTACAAGCTCACATCCCCCAGGTAATAAATTTCTAAATCATCTGCATTTTTTAAATTTTATTGTAAGGAAATTGTTTTTTCTCACAGGACGATCCACCAGCACCGCTCATGAATGAATTACAAAACACATTAAATGGAGACAAGAGTCGCTTTGAAGCAGCCATTGGAGAACTTCGATTCTGGATCACTCAGCGTCGCTGTCAGAAAACCCTCCAACATTTGCCCGTCTCTGTCTACGACAAATTGCCAATCATGTTTGCGGCCGACAGTCCAATGACCCGCTTGAGCAAGCACAAATTCTTTCTTCGACTTCACAAACATCCCAACTCATGGATCGTAGTTGAATTTAAGGTATATTCATTATTCAATTGAAATTCACATGTTTGAAACCTAACTAAACTTGGTCGATATTCAGGAAAAAGCGAAAGACATTGATTATGTCTGTCATTTGGTAATCGTCAAGCCTGTACCTATTGAAGAGAGTATGCCTACAGATGAGACTCCTATTGACTTACCAAAGATGTACTACAAGGTTTGTGAAAAATTAATTTAATTAAAAAAATTATTCTTCATTAATTTGTGATTTCAATTGTCTAGGTGATGGAAGTGAATGAGTTAGACATGTTTTTGCTGACTCACGGCCCTTGCACAGCTATTGAGACCCAGGAAGTTGCCGTAACCAACAAACGTAAGAGAGAAGGTGGTGCTCTAGAAGTAGCCCGTGATTCGACTCCCGGACCTTGCAAACGCAGCAAACACCCGGCGTACTTGTTGCCGGATCTTTCGCACGTGGTGGCTCTGTGTGACGAGCGAATCCCTTTCGCTTCTCTTGCCAGTCAGCTGACTAAACGAGACATCCTTCACCAGGGATTGACAGTTGAAGCCCTAGGAGCCGGGCTATCTCTCAAGCTGGTTAGTCTGCCTCCAGTAGAAGGTGTAAGCCGTGAAGCATTTAACGACCTGAACCGTCGCATGTTGACGGCCACAATTCGAATGCAAGTCAAAGGATCACGTGCCTGGATGCTGGAATTTCTCTTCCACGGTTCGCCACTCGGCTCGGTTTCACCCACCGAACAAGGATCACGATTTCCCGTTTACCTGTCCTACGACGTTACAACGGCCGAAGATTCTGGTCGAACTGTGGATGCCATCCTGCAGGACTGGGCTCACATTGCCAACTTGTACGCCTCCGTCCTGAGCTTAGCCAGCGTGATGCAAACAAGAGAAGAGAGACAACATTTTAGCGTCAAGAGCTACAACTTTAAGAAGCTCGTTCTGGGTTATGGTCCAGCTCGTATGGCCACGGCTGCCGTCACTTGGAAATCCCACGAACGTCGGTTCCATTTGGGACTGGGTTGTTCCGGCCAGTTGGGCTCCAATCCTCACAGCCCGCTTCGGGAGCAATTGGAATTTTTCCTCAATAAGGAACGCAGTTGCGGTTACTTGGCCCGCGTTCTGCACGAGACGTACGAACCACTTGCATCCATTGCCAAACTTCCCTCAACTCTACAAGTGGGTCTCCTGTCGACCAAGCCTCCTATTCCCGTTCAGACGTTCACTGTCATGGCTCATTCGCCAACACATATTCGATTGGCGTATTGCAACCTCTACTGTCTAGACATTCACCTTCAGTCGGACGGACAGGTTTCAATCCGAGATGGAGCCTTTAGCGTTTTTGACAAGAGTAAAGTCATCGAAGAATTTGGCCCAACTCAGGGTCTCAAGGTAAATCAATTTATACCCGAAATCAGTTCAATCGGTTTATTTAATTTTAATTTCGTAGGCTTTCCTCTCCAAATATGTTGACGAAGCGGCGTTGTCACGAAGACGGTCTCAATCTGAAGACGACCATCCACCTTCGCCCATCATGGAACATACCAATGAACCGTCACATTTTCTTGGACATTCGAGGTCTTCCGGAGCAGCCGGAGCTTCGCCTGCGGGTCAGCAACGAGGAGATCTTGCTGGACTTCGATTCCAGACTCCGTTGACTCCTTCGGGAACCAGCAATCCGCACACTCCGGCCAGCCCTCACATGGGCAATATCACGCAGGTAAGAATCTAATTAGACATGTATGTTTTATCAATTGATTTTAACCTTATGCGTTTATGTTGCAGCAACAAGTTCAGTCACAAGGACAGCATGGATTTGGTTCTAGTCCAGCTACGTCTTCTTTTTCTTTGGCTTCACCACCCTCTATTCCACCTTCCGGTGGAGTCAATCCATCACCTTCAATGCTGCCTCATCCGTCACCCGTGGGCCCCGGAAGTGCCTTCGGCATTGCCAGCTCTCCACTTCCCAATCCGCTTCACGCTCCCAGTCCAGCCGGTATGCTGCCCACTCCTTCACCTAATCCAGCCGGCATGGGTGGTGGTTGTCATAATATCGAAAGCAGCCCATTCCCACCGCAAAGTTTAGCTTCGCCAGCTCCTAATAATTGGCCCGGATCGCCTGGAATGCCGCGCCCTTCACCCGCCCGACCGGGAGGCCCTCCGTCTGCAGCTGCCAGTCATCATAGCCCCCATGGAGGACCGTCCGGCTCTGGCGCTGGCGGTGGTTTTGGTGGCTCATTCGTTTCACGTGTCCTACCGCAACGCTCCTGGGCTGGAGCTGTCCCGACAATCTTGACTCACGAAGCTTTTGACGTCCTGTGTACTCCAAGTACTCTCCCAGGTATTTCAATTGAATGAAAGACGAAACGATTTTTTACTAATCGACACATTTTTGTTGCCGCAGGTGAAATGGATGAGACTTTCTCTGCTGGAAGTATGATGGCGCCACTTGAACGCTTTCTGGGTTGCATCTCCATGAGAAGAAGTTTACAACGTATCATTCAAGATTCACAAGATTGCCCGTCCGCGCTACCCATTACCGAGCCCGGAGTCATTGCTTTCCGGTAATTTCATTTTATTATCCTGTTGTTTTTTAGGGAATTTTATTTTCACGCAACCCTTTTGTTTTATTATTGCGTCCAGGTGTGAATCACTACATGGCCGCGTAACAGTCAACCCCATGCACATGCAAAGCTTGATACTGAAGCTGAGCCCCAGTGGGCCCGAGTACCGCGAGCAGTGGGCGCTCGAGGAACTGCAGGTGCTTGAACGCTTCTTTGAAGTCCGTGTCATGGCCATCCCGTTCAAGCCGATGGCGATCCACGCTTTTTGTCGCCTGCTGAACGCATCTCATCACATCCTCCGCGATCTGGTTCAACTGATGAAGCTTGAGCTTATGCCCAACGCTTTCGGCCAGCAGACCTTCAAATGGAGTGTTCAATTTTGCCTGACTGTCCCTCCTTCAGCACCTTCCATTGTGCCGGTTGGTGCCTCCTCTGTTTTGACAGCTCGTAACAAAATGCTCTTTTTCCTCTACATCAGGTAACCTGAAGAGGCGGATTAACTAATTGAATGAGAATTGTGTGATTGATCTGTCTTGTTTTTTCTATGTAAATTTAGACGCCTTGGGATGTTACCAGAAGCAGAAGGGGCTTCATTAGTGCTGCCTCTTGTCTACGATTCCATCAATAACGTCACGCAATTAGCAGAGCGTCGTGACCCGGCTGCTGGTAACATGGGAGGATTAGGCCCTGTGACCAACACCGCCAGCGTGATGCTCAAACGGTTTGGCGAGTGTAGTCACATGATGGGCCTGCAACCGGGCGAGTGTTCCATCTACTTAGCTGTTCGATATCTCCTTGCCAATTTGACACTGCCCAACGAGCCTCCCGCTATGGCTGTAGGTGCCGGAAACGCTGTCGAGCTCCAGCAGCAGCAGCAACAACAACAACAACCCAATCAAATGGTGCCAATGGGTTTGGGAAGCGGTCCTGGAATGGCCAACATGGGTCCCGGAACGCCAATCAATCCGATGCAGATGCAAGCCGGTCCCATGTCGATGGGTGGAGGGCTACCGCAACAAGTTCAAACTCAGGGTCAAGTCAGTATGCCAATCCACAGTCCTTATGGCCAGGCACCGATGAGCGCCAACCCAATGACACCCGTCATGGGAATGCCTATTAACAACACCATCGGCCCTGCAATGGGTCAAGGTGGACCCGGCAACATGCAGATGCAGTGATCCCTTTCTCCCCAATTTATTTTTCACGTTAATTCAATGTTACAAATGGGAAAAAAAAGGATATTTCAAATCCTTAGTTTTGAAAAAAATGTCTTCTTCTTGGAGTATCAAAAGAACCGTGGACGGAAAATCATCCAAACAAATTTGTTTATATGATTGTAATACACATGTGCCCAAATTGAAGAAAAAAAAATTCCCTGCTGGGTCAATGTGAATGTCTTGTCAAAATCATATGGGCTTCACAGTCTAGTAGTTGCGCTCTCAAACCAGACGATAACCTGAATTCCGATTGTCTTTTCCGCCCGTCAGTCTCATCGAAGCCCCCGAGTTTCTATTGGGTGTGTGTGGTTTTAGTAGCCTTAGATGGCGTCGTGAGCGCTTTGGAATTTCTTCGCGGTCTGTCTTGCTGCTGCTGTCGCTTCCTGTGACACAGTTGAATGCCCCACATAAATTGGTGGTAGCCGAAAAGGCCAATGACATTTGCGTCGGACGATTGTCAATCAAAAACGTAAGTCACTTTTCTTTTATTTTGAAAAAATAAAACAACAGGAAATTAATTTGAATTATTTTTTCTAGGTAACTAATTGGTGATGAATGGATGACCTTCGATGTCTACCTAAAGACTTTCATCCCATAAAGGTTAGTGAATCAAAGCAAGAAAAGAAAGGAGGAAAACACTTTTCGTCGGGGGAGTTTTCGATGACCTGACTCAATATACCCTCTACAGCCTTGGGGGGGTTTTTTGTTTCCCATTGAACACGAAATTAAAAAAAAAGGGAAATATATTCCGGCGGTGATACCTAAACACCATATAGATGACGCGCTTTCTCTTTCTCGTAGAAAAAGCGCAGCAGGGCTCAGTCAAGGTCTTTGACCGTATTCAAAGGCGCATGAAGTAAGAAAGAAAATTTGAAATAACAGATGGAGGAGGACGGGAAAGGAGGAGGAGGAGCGTAAAGGTGGAGATATAGGCAACAGGTAACTTGGGTGCGCTCTTCAGTCTGTTTCTTGCAGGTGTTGTGTGTTGTCTACCGTGTCTGTGCCGCGCTTTTCTCGGTGCGAGCCAAAAATTCCACCACTTTCGGACCCCGGTATCATTTTTTAGCTACCATCATCATGGCGACTGTAATTCTGGTTGCCAATGCTGTGGTCACCGTGTTGCTAGCATGGATGACGCTCAACCATTTTCAATTGGTGGAATACGATCCGATGGACATCGCAGTCAACCAATTTCAAAGGCTCGTTTTCTATTCGCAGCTGGACGGTAGCGTGAGAGCGCCACCCGAGACTTTTATGACAGTTGTAAGCAAAACTACCGTTATATTTCTATATTAGAATATGGCTGTTGTGTTTATTTAGAACTCAAATATTTTGTTAAAAAATATTCGAATTCATTTCTAGCCGGAGATTATTCAAAGTCGAGGTTATCCGGTAGAAATTCATCACGTGACTACGGAAGACGGTTACATCCTTGAGCTGCATCGGATCCCTGGATCAGTCAACGAGCCCGTCAACACGGAAAGCACACATAAAAAGAAGCCCGTCTTTCTACAGCATGGCATCTTCGCGACTGACTTTGTGTGGGCTGTCGGACCGTCCAACGGCTCTCTAGGTATTCGATTAATGTCAGTCGGTTGAATTGATTTGACGTTTTAACAAAATATTTTGCAAATTTGTTCAGCTTACATCTTGGCGGATCACGGCTACGGTAGTTCTTTTGATTGATCAGCATATTTTTCACTTTTATTAATTCTTTTGAATTTAAATTTTTAGATGTGTGGATGGGAAATTCAAGAGGCAACACGTACTCCAGGAAACATAAAACGTTGGATCCTGATTCTGAAAAATACTGGGATTTCACGTAAGTTTGACTGTTACGTAACTTTGACTGTTATGTAACTTTTATTTGGTATTAAAATTTTTATCCATTTTATAGATGGGAAGAACTTGGCCAATATGATCTCCCGAATTCGATTGATTACGTCCTGAAAGTAACTGGCCAACAAAAAGTGTCGTACGTCGGTTACTCGCTCGGTTGCGCCATTTTCTACGTTGGCGCTAACCTCAGACCGGAACTAAACGACAAGATTGAAGTGATGATTGGATTAGCTCCAACATCCACTGTCCAAGTTTTGGACAACGCTTTTAAACTTGTCGCACCGTTGAGTAATCCACTTAAAGTAAATTTACGTACATGAATTTTTTGTTTTAAGGAAAATATAAACGCATATAATACGTGCTCAATTCATGGTGAAAGTGTGTACGATAACCGGTGTTGGTCTTAAAGCAAAGCTTTTCCATTTGGATTGATGCTGTTTTGGAGAATAGAGCCATCACCTCAGGACTGCTCTTCCACAGTGATAAATAGAGCAGTTTTGAAAGAGATACTTTCACCTATGATTGCACATATCATTCCATCGGCAAAAGTTTATATTTGAGTTTCTTTTTTTCCAGTATGTGATGCAGTGGACTAAAACCGGATTATTCCTTCCTAGCGACGGACTATCAAGTCGCTTTCTACGGTTCGTGTGCAATTCCAGTCAAATTGGAAGCGCCACTTGTCAAACTATAAACTTTTATGTTTTTGGGTATTCGGAAACAACCGATTTGGTATGATTTCTCTTCCATTCTGAAATTAATGTATCGATGCTTGAGCTGCATTTAATGTTCACGTTTTTTAGTCTTTGGTCCATGTATTAGTCGGGCATTACCCCGCCGGAGGATCTCCAAAGACAATGTTACAGTTCTTCGACAATTACAACTCGGGTATTTTCTAATAATTCTGATGAAATTCGTGTTGACATTAATTATGTTTTTGGTGTTCTTATTTTAGGCGGAAATTTTACGCGTTTTGACTACGGCGAAAGTGGTAACTTGGAACGCTATGGAACAGCCGAAGCTCCCAAATACCAGATGGAACTAGTCACTGCCCCAGTTTACCTGCTGTGGTCGAAAACGGATCCGGTTTCAACCCCTCGGGTATTTTATTTACAAATGAGTCGGCATCTTTCTATTAGTGCTCACTAATATAGACTGCCGCCCGCATTTACATGCTTAATATTTTTACGAAACATTTTTTTATCTAGGATATCGAATGGTTGGCAATGCGATTAGGGAATTTGAAAGGGTCCGTCGAGGTGAACGCTCCGGTCTTTAGTCACGGCGATTTTTTCATGTCCACTCAAGCCTCAAAACTTGTGTACGAGCCACTACTTAAGATGCTCCCTCCTCCTTGAACAAATAATTGTACATGACAAATAATAATAAAAAAATACCGTTCTAAAATGAACAAATTCAATGGGTTTAAAGTTTGAACGTATAATTCCACAGAGTTTGTACCAAGAGTCCTTGGGGGGCATTATATGCAAGGGTATAATCAGAATTATAAGGTAAAACCAATAACAATGTAATAAATACAAACGAAATAGATATACATGTATATACTGTTATCGGCGAAATGTTTTCTTGTCTAGGGATAACGTGATTATTAGATTTGTCAAAACAAATTTCAAACTAAAATATTTGGTATCGAGAGCTTTTATGAATAGTTTTGTGCGTCGTCAATTATATTTAGGCTATTTGGTTAATTGTCATGTCTTGATGGAGTGTTAAAAAAGGATCACTTAATTGTGACGTCGTGAGATCAAGAATAAGTTATGGAAGAATAATATAGTGCAATTGTAAGTTCAATTAAAAGTAATTATAGAATGACTAGTTTTGATGATGTACTATCAAGAGTATTTTTTTTTTTTTAATCTTTCTTTCAAGATAGTCGAATGTTAATCTCCCTTGTGGAGTGTGTTATCTAGTTCAGGCATTTCTCTTCCGTCGTAGCAGCCGTTCAAAAATATGTCTATGCTCTCGTACATCTGGGCGTTACGCAACATCATCTGGTAGTTGGCATCCGGATACAACTATGAGGAAAAATAAGGAATTCGTAATGAGGTATTAACGGGAGTTCATTCGAGAAAATTACCTGTTGCTGAAATGAAAACCGTTTCTCGATCAAACTCTTGGCGATCAGCATCGAATGAGTTACGTGGTACTTTTCCTCCAAAGTTCCATGCAAAAGGAAGACTTTTTTAGCGTGTAAATTCTTGGTGCAGGTAGTCAAATCAGCTTCGAAATAGTGGCGCTGTCCTTCGCGTTCACTGAGAAGGCCGAGGTAACGTTCGGCGTAAGGAGCGGCTAGCAATTAATTAAATAATTACAAAATTATTTTAACTTGGAATTGATTTTAGCGCAAATTACTTAGTGTCTTCCAGGACGAAACGGGTGATATTGCAATCCCGCAGCCAAAAACTGCCCCTGGGTCGTTGGCCAGAGTATAAAGAGAAAGGAATCCACCATAGTGAGAGCCAATTAATGCGGTTTTAATCGGACTGATGAACGCAAATGTTTCTTGCAATATTCTGTCAACCGCAAAATAGAAATCACGATTAAATGTTATCCTATACGAACGTGTTAGATGGAACATACTTTGTTGTTTGAATTAAATCTACCGCCTCCAAAACCCCGGGCTGCCGGTAAATGGAATTCCGGAGCAGATGACCACTTCCTTGCGATCCGTGCAAGTCAATTTTCGCTACGATCACGTCCCGGCCTGAAGCCATGTAAGTTGCCTGAACCGAAAAATGATTTTCTTTAGAATTATTTAAAAAAAATTGCTGATCCTTCAAAATGCCATTTACCCAGTCCATTTTCCATTCATCTGTGACACTGACCGTTGCCGGTTCGTCGGTCCTGTCAGCGGAACAACCAGTCATGAATAAAACATTTTCAGATAAAAAATATAGAACGAAATCGGATTATTTCTTACGTCCAAACTAGTAATGGGTAAACTGTCGATTCTTCCTCTTTCAAGCCGGGTGGCAAATAAAGTTCAACGGCAACATAATCAGGTTGACTCCTCTTCCAAGGAGTGTTGTCGACGAGCAACGGGACTTTGAGTTGTATCTTTCTAGGGAATGCTTTGTCCATCGAATCCAACTGCAACTGTCGATTAACTTGAATCAATTTGACCAATTTGTTGGTCGGCAGCGATCGAACTTCAACATAGGGTATAGTAGGTCCTAGGCATTCGTGCACGTAGTACTCGAGGCTCGGACTCAGTATGGCGTTGGAATAACGGCACGTAGAGTTCGAGTGGTACTGGTTCGGATGCGAACTCGTGAAATTCAAAGGAGTCGAATTTTTCGCTTGAGATTTGGACGAAGAAGAAGAACCGGAAGTAGAGGAAGTAACTGAATGTGAGGACTGCTCGGCCAGATGACGAGCCTGAACAGAGCACGTCAGACACTCGACGGTGTTCTGATCGGCTTTTTGGCCGTTGATTTCAACCCTGTAGACTTGTCTTTTCGATCGGCCACCTTCGGCTGAAGCCGAGTAATACCTATTGAATGAAATGGGATGAAAATACTAAAATAGATACAAGAAAAGTACAGATGTGCTTTGTCTCTCTATCGCACTCACACAAGGTTTCGCCCATTGTTCGTATCCCATCCGAGCAGGTGATGGATTTCTGATTTGTATTGGGTGACAGGCCACGAATGTCTCTTGACGGCGTCAACCATAATGATGTTGGTGAAATAATCTTGCGTGTGGTCTATTTGAACTGGCGCCAAGTGAAGGAAGGAGTTTCCGTTGGGATGGAAAAGCATATCAGCACCCACATCAAGCCATCCTTCCAAACCACTTTCAATGGTAGATACCTATATCGATCGATTTTTCTCTAAGCCTCCTTTAACTTAAAAAATGAATTTTTAAAAAATATTACCGTTTGACAATGCCACGGTCCGGCATCGCAAAAAGAAATCAGAGAAACGTTCTGCGAGCGTAAAGTCCAAATGGCGCATATTCTTTGGTCGTTAACCCATTTGACCATTGTTAGATAATACTCCCTATAAAAATGGAAGATATGTATTTAATCATCTGGAATTTTAAAATTAAAATTAATTAAAAATTACTGGTCTCTTATGCTTAATGGCGGCCGCAATTCTTTGACGATATCTTTTTCCATCAAATCAACAACGCGCAAACTGACTCGGGGGATCGGTGACGAAGGCTATGCAATAGAACAATTAAATATTAAAAAAGTGATTTTCAAAAGTGAATATTTTTAAAATAGGATTTTGAATATACCGTTGGATAGCGTATGAGAACTTGCTCAGTGTACAATTCAAAAGAATCAGGTTCGCTGTAAATCGAAAGTTTGATCTCCGGTATGGCGGTGTCATTGAATGCGATGTATGACAGGCGATCACCGGTCTCAGAGAACCACATTGCTGGTTGCTTTGCCATTGCTAAAAGAAACCAATATAGCCTTTGAGTGATATTCCATCAAAAAGTATTTAACTCTATTTAAGAGTATATGTGTGGTATTAACCTCTATAGGTCCAGTCTGGCACCCCATTAGAAATGCTATTAAAAGATCCATCTGAAGTTATTCTCTCGGTTTGATCAATAGTAATATCCGGAATGTAATAAATGTCATTCTGGTGGCAGTACACAAGTGCGCCATTACGGGGGGAGGGACTCCACATGACGGCCTGAATCGGCACACGTTCATCCGGGGAGGCGGAGGGTATGGGGTAAACGATTCTGTTGGGTGTTAAGAAAATGTGGCGTTAAATTATTGCTCAATATCACCAGCACCACGCGATGTAATTAACGTCGCCAGCCCAAAAGTCTAATCATTACCCTGTGGAAAGGTCGTAAACTTTCGCCTCAAATTCCTCGATGCTTCCGGGTCTCTACGATAAGAGTAAGATTATATTCATTTAAATCTTACTCGGTTAACTTGATCAACCAACCTTTCTGTAATCAGTTGTGAGAAGGAGAAATCGATTGTCTGGTGATAAAGAATATGTTGATCCTGGTGGCACCGGCTGTTGATGGTAAAATTAAGCAATATAACATGAACAAATATATTTGATCCATTAATTCTAAAAGTTAATAGTAATTTTGTTTGACTCACAATAGACTCGTTGTACAAGAGTGGCTGAAGAGTCCCACTAGGAGCATCCAATATTTGCAGGTTATCATTTCCGTCGGTAATCAAGAGTTGGTTGTTTTTCAACCAGGACCCGTTGAATTTCAGCGGTTGGAATTTATCGCCCAGCACATCCTCCAAAGAGAATCTCGAGCCTGAAATTAATTGGAGAAAATTAATTATTTCTGGTAAATGTATGGCGCTGTATGTATATTGCAATAGAATTTCGGTATAATAATGAAACCGCTAATTAATTAGAAATTCTGTCATCGGCAACCATTTAATTGCGGCAAACAACTAATCCTCAATCATTGCAGCTGTCGGCGTCCTTTGGCAAGAAGTTGACATTGGCACCGCTCCAATGTCTCACATCCGGTGTTAACCTCATCTTCTCCCATTCAAGGATCAAGTACATTGTTCGAGCATTGTTCTCATTTAGTGCATCTTAACTACTCTGAACTAATGTATGCCAGCGCATATAAACGAAGATATACCAGCAGACATTGGGGAAGGCAACAAAACTTAAAAGCTATATAACGGACAATATAGAGGAAACCAAAATTGTACGCAATGCGCACAACTTTGATCAAAAGGGATTTTATTGCATTTGCTATTGAGATTCATGTGAAATTCAAATCGGGGCTCTTTTGTCGGTTATAAAGGAAGAAACGGAATATCTATTATATGGACGCAGTTTATGCATATGGAAATTCTAGTCTTACCTTTTACACGAGGTCCGTCATCTACAGGAGTCATGACAATCACGGAAGCCAAAATGCAACCTGGGGTGTATCACGAATAAAAACGATTTTTAAAATTTAATCTTCAACACCTATTTGTGTGGAATATATTTTTCACGTACCGAGAATAGCGAATATGACACAGATAGCAATAAGCATCCCTTTCCAGTTTTTCCGACTGGGAGCTGACGCCACCAATTCCTATTGAACGAGAAAAAAAAAATATCTATCACGACTTGATGTATGATTATTAAGCACTCACAAAAAAAGGGGTTTCCGCTTTTATTCTTTTTTCTTTTAGATAGTACTAATACAACTAGACACAGTCGTATATCTTAGTTACAGCCGACATTTTTGTAATTAGAAAAGTGGGTGGGCGAATGTTGCGCGCTCACTTATTTGATCCTACCTATATTTCGTCTAACTTATTAATTAGTTTTAATTGAGAATATTCGGTCATAGAAATGTACGGAATAACTCTTTGAATACAATCGAATTTGGCTAAAAGTAATTTCACGAAATTGTATCATCCAATATAAAGCTATCGTTTTGCAGCATAACATAGTATCATTAGCGGCACGAAATACCAAGAGAGCCATGCATAGTATGCGATGTCATGGAACTATCGATTCCTCGTCCAGTCGTCCAATGTTTACGATATACGCGAAGAGCAGTGGCCCCGACGAGTCCGATTATAGTAACTCTGCTTACGTTACACGTCAATGCTTTTTGCTCGTGTTGTATATATTTGAGGCCAAAAGCTATGCCCTTCCGAAACAGGCAATTTTCTACTTTGGAATTCGAAGAACATTATTCGAACAGAATTTCAGTCCGAACAACGTTAATGTTTAACTTGTAGGAATAACACAATGACAATAATAATGCACAAAACCTATTTTCCCAAACGTCTACTTTTTTGACGACTATATAGTACAGGTATTGCAATTGTAGTAAGATTACAGCTCATCACAATTTTCAATTTATTTCGAATATTTTTTAGCTTCTGATGGATCTTAGCAGACAAAAAATAATAATATTGACGTGGAAAAAAGTGCTGTGTACCTCTTCAGCATAGAATTTTGCCTCTTCACCCATGGCAGCCATTTTGACAGAACGCTGAAAACTTTAGAAACACGATCCTGTCACTTAAAAATTTGGCCTCCGTTTCACGTGTGGTGGGGTGTTGCCAGGAACAACTTTTTATGCGAATTTCACACTACACAGAAAAGATGGAAGAAACTGGTAGCTCTCTTGGATCACCAGTCTTTTGTATAAGAACTCTAATACGACCGGTCGGAACTAAGGATCGATGGGATCCCCCTTTTCTCCCCCATCTCACAGCAATCGGATTCGTTTCCTTGTTGACGCAGCGTGTACAATTCGTCCCGCGTCATCTTAACCTGCCTTCCGATCTTGGCTTGGCGACGGTGATATTTTCAGTAGTAAATCCAGCAGCACAAATATATGGTGCGGGTGTGTGTGTGTACGCCACCGACGCAATGCTGTGCTTCTCGCCAAAGTAATACGCAGGGCGATGGGGTCCGTTTCTGACTGTGACGATTTCCCGATGGAAAGCTCGGACGTCACGCTCGAATGACAATCAATATACGCGCGTATTAGCTGCTGCTGGAGATGTGTCGGAGATTGAAAACAATGAGCTACTATTACGGCTCGACCCGTCAGTTGAAATGGTGCGCACTAAGACACAACGTCATTAAAACACGAGAGCTGCTGAATGTGTGTGTGCTGTGTTATACAACTTGAATATTTGATTGAGTGAATGTGCATTTAAATAAAAGGTAAATGAAGCATAAAACTTGAGAATTCAAGTGCTCGAGAGCTACTAAACAAAGAAAAAAGAAGAAATTCGGCTTTTGAATACCAAGTGAAAGTTTAAAAAAAAGGCCGCGTCGCATAAAAGGAAAAATGTTAGTCCTTTTATATACAACGAAGAAAAATTTTTCTTTTAAGATTTGACTAACGCTTGTGCAAATATGACAGCAGGCAACTTGTAGACAAATAAACTCACCCTGCTGCTGCGCAACATTTTGGCGCGGGCATTATATAAAAGTTTGTTTTCAAAAGATTTAGTATGTCCAAACAAAATTTATTACGGGCGGGCTTTTTCCCTTGAACGTCGTCACGTTATTAATCTGGCAAACTTTTTTTCCTGACGTGATCAAACATTCGAAAAAAAGAAGAACTTTTCAATCTACTTTAAAGTCAGAATTCATATTTCTACTCCGCATCAAGCGCATCATTCAATTCATTTTTATTCGAGTTATTGTTAACTTGAATTTCGAAAATGTCGACTTGAATAAGATCCTATATGCTCAGAAAATACGAAATTTGTGCAACATTGGTGGATTTGATCGTCTTCCTGTCACTACAGTTTTTTTTTTCGATTATGTGGCGATGATTTGTGCATCACAAGAAAATGGGGAAAGAAAGTTTTCCGGGTTCCGGGTTCAGCTGGATGGGATGGAACAGCGTGTAATAAAATCGCTGTCAAGTGGATGGTCTTGTGGGAATTGGCCCATGTTTAGCGATCAAATCTGGCCAAACCATCGAGCCCATGCAGCCGTCCGTTTATAGAAAGCTTACATGATAGCGCACTATTTGAAAATGTTTTTCTTCTTTCAGAATAGAAAAAAACAACAAGCTCTTCGCTTATAGTCTGTGCTGAGATAGAAACGTCTCTCTATACTGAGAGTGTTGTGTGTAGCCTAGGTAACATTATGACGTTTCTGACGGTTTCTGACTGTTCAAAAAAGAACGCCTGCTGGTGGTGGTGGTGCAAGATATAGCTAGTTTAAAAATAACTAAAAAATCCTATACTTTCGTTCATGTTCATGTATACGCGGAACGGCTTTGAGTTGCCGTTGAAAGGAATACAAAACTTTGACGATGCAATATAGACTACAGCAGCAGCTTTTGGGCGGAAAAATGGCGTCCTTTCATGAAAACAACATATATAGAGTCTGGGCTTTTTCTCCCTTTTTTTTTACTATTCCTATGTAATGGTTGTAGGCTGTTCTATACTAACTGCACCACTCTTATAGTATACACACTGAATGATGCGCAGTCGTCACTTTGTTCTTTGTAGTATAACGCCGAGCTGCTGATTCATGAATAGTGTATTCATGAGATCGTTAACCCGGATCTCCTGACTTGTTAGCTATCATTTATGTTTAAACAAGAGTAGGATATAGTGATATACATCTTTTAAGAAGAAAACGTACATATAATAGTATCTCGCCAGGATATGGACGAGACAAAAGAAAATCCATACAACATTTTCGCCAGTGAATTTCATTGTTAATCTAACATTGAAAGATATGTACACTACACACAAGTCCAAAGATAAAGTCAGCCACTATTTATGTAAGTTATCAAGATTCAATTCTGCAATACTAGACAGTTGCTATATATACCTTTTGTTTCGCACATTGTTGGATGGTCTTCACACAATAGAATAGGGTATACTATTTCTATGTAGCCTACATTCGCCAAACAATACGGTACAAGCCCGTACCGTGTTCAACTGTATACTATACACATCGCTCAATCAATTGACCGACCGAAAACTTATTGACGTCCATATAAGTGTACCTGAATACAATCGCGTGTAGTATAATGTTTAAGTCAACTATTCGCTATATAGTTCTACATTTCCATATAAAACCAATCGATAAAACTTATTCGCATAATGTTTAACGCAAACAGGACTTATTTGCTATGGAAGGTCTTACGACTTTGATGTACAGACACAGGTATAAGTTCTGGTCGTGTTTTGCGTTAGAATGTCTTGGCCAAACAAATTAACGTCAAATTAATTATTCTTAGTGCATCCACGTCCTTAGGGAAGTATAGCGGCGTATACATTTCCTTGCGCTCCCGAATAATCACGCTCGCGGAACCAACGCAATTTCTGCAAAAGAGTTTTTATTAACTTATTGAGTTACCCGTCACTTAATCAGCACAGTCTCAAGTTACATTGGATCCACACACAACACAGCACTATAGATGTTATAGTATATGTCTACATAGTATATGTTTTTATACTGATTTGCAATTCCTCCCAAAAGAACCTTTTTTAATTATAAGGGCGATCAATAGTTAAGCTTTGTTTGGATTCCGATGAAAAGGGAAAGGGCGTGCCTGACGTTCCTCTTTTTTGAGGCTTTATATAGCTTAACTTTCTAGTGGAAACGGAAGAACATGATAGAGAGTGGTTCTTATACATGGCCAACGTTCGACGCGTTCTGGCACTCGTCCACATCCAAGACCCGCTGCTGCTGCTGCTATCGGGCCATGTTTCTTTTACTGTTGACTGACTCTGCTCTTGGTAGATTTTCATAAATAGACCACTTTTGCCGGAAGAATAAATCCGACTTACTTATTCGCCACGTCTAAATGAAAGGACCTTTCATCTATTGGCAGTCATAAAACGTTAGACATTAGAGATATCATATTCCAAACTGTAATTAATACAGCAGGAAATTGCCGTTAATTCGGTTTTCTTTGTCAAAGTTTTGTAGCGTGCATTAATTAGTTCCAGGTCGTCGTCAATTAAAATATTAGATCGAGCGCATTGCTTTAATCACGCCAAACTACAAACGCGTGATTCAATCAGTTGAAACAACTGACAGCGCAGCGCGCGCTGACAGCCATAAAATAGCGACAGATAAAACTTTGATGTGCAATAAATCATTTCAATTTCAAAACTTACGTAAAGTGCGTTTTTCTCCCTGTCAGTGCTGTCATCCCCTCCATGGGGTCCGCTGGAAAGTCCGGAGTTCATGTTTTTTTTTTCTAGTCAATTTATTTTAAACTTAAAATACAAACAACCGTCGCTTTTTGGTAACTTGACGGACGCCAGCAAACTGAGATAATTCACGTCAACTAGTATGATCACAACTGAAAGAAATACTAGAGGCGACCGTCAATATATATGCGCCCTGTATGGCGGTATAACGAGCCACTGTTGGAAGTTGCCGCCAGAAACCGCCCACTGGATAGGCCAACGTCGATAGGTCGGGAGTAACGGTGGACGACTGAACTTGGCTGGATTACAAGACCCAAAGATATCCTTCTTCTCCCCCACCTACAACTGCGCTAGCTCCTCGTCTCCCATCCACCACCAGTAGTCTTGTAATAAATGCAGACGCTGGTGCCAAATGTATCCTCGAAGAACATCGATTTTCCAAACCATAGCGCTAGATCGATTCTTTGCAGTTCTTCTATACCGAGAAGTGTCTACGACGCGCCAGACTTGGACTAATCATCATTCATAAGTGGAGGACAGCAAAGATGTAATGAGCACGGGCTATTATTGCTGTCCAAATGGGACCCCCATGGAAGAGAAAATGAAACCACAAAGACGTACTGTTATTGCAAATAAAGCCAAGTAGATATACCGAATTATAATAAGCCAATAAATCAGGCAATCAGCCAGGCCTCGACCTCGTCAACATATATTCTGATTTATTCAAACCCTGTCTAGACTTGACAGGATGGTCACTAATATGATCTGCCTTATCGAAATAAATACATCAATTGTATCTAGTTTTGGATTTGAATACAATCTGCATTCAATAACATTTAGTGTATTTAAAAGTGAAATATGGCGTTCAGTACAAACTGATTTTTACGCTTCAAATCAAAGATGATAAACCAAATCATTTAACAATATCTGCTGGAAGTAGCTCTTAAACTGCACTGTCGACTCTATCAAACTTTTACCTATTCATTAAAAATTTAAAAAAACGCAACTATATATATAGCCTCTCTCATTCTACGCGGTAGGCAGTCATGTTTTCCGGACATATTTGGAGTGGCATACGCCTGTAGCCCATGCGCACTTATCCATTAATCTACATGAACTTGACTTACCAAAAGGCGTATACCCGCCTAGGCTAGCTTTCGCAGTTAAAACCTATTCCTATTAATTTGTTCATTTCTAAATGTTTCGACAGATTAATTGAAACAATATAGACATATCTTTAAAGATCACAGCAGTAGACTATTAGCACGAACCAAATGTCAAATATTTTTTATGTGCATTCAATCGAAATTCCTTTTGCAATTTCCTAGTGGTCCTCCTTCATCATCATCACGTCTGATACATGTGACCCTTGACGAAATAGGAAGCAGACTAGTTCCGCCAGCTCAACTTCTGGCCACTCGTACGCTCGAACGCCACGGTTATTTTTTTTTTTTTCGGAGAAAAGTACTATGACATTTCCTGGAATGGCTCGCTGCATGTTCAGACTTGCGCACTTGCGAAGGAAGATCCACCAATGGACGGCCATCATTAAAAGTCAGAGTTGTTAAATTAATTACGGCTTTAAAAAGTTATGCATGAAACCAGGATTGATCCATTTTCCGGACAGTATCAGTAGGTTTTGATTTGCATATTATTAGATCTGGGCAAATAAAACTCAAATTAAAAATATTGTCTGTATCTATGATATTGGCAATAAATAAATTCATTTGAAAATAAATTTTCAATTAAATATACAGAGTGATGGACTCGAAGATGGATTCGAAGACAAGCTCTTGCTTTTTGCGAGCGTTGGGAGACTTCCCTCTTAAGTGGTTTCTCACTCAAGTTACTACTGGGTCCTGCTATCCTCATAGTAGGCTCCCGCTTCACTCCCAACGGGTTCCTTCACATGATACATGATATAATGATATATTCCATATTCCACAATGTGGGATCAATCCACACCTGATATGTCGTATCCCCGGTGTTAGGCAGTGATGACTTTCTCACTGGTTCCATCCATCTCTATTTTACGAATCCTCATATAGTTTAACCGACGCGCTAACCACTATACCATGCGCGTCTGTGAATACATAACCATTTTTATAAATCAACTTTTAACCCGACACTCGATTCATTGCGTTGCAAATTTTTAATATAGACAGACCTGTATATTTTTCTTTAAAGAAAATAAAAGAATAATTAAATATTTTAAATTCCCAGAGAATTTCGATCCTTGTAGGGGGTCATTCAGTTCAGTCGAGAAAGAAATTGAAAGAGGAGAAATTCGAGAAATGGATGAAAGAAATGTAAACGGACCAAATAGATCACGAGTGTTTTTGTTGAAAACGAGTTTGCTGTATTTCAATTAAGTAATGAAAAAGGATGGACGAATTTAGTATTCATGACAAATGCATAGCAATTAGCAAGTTGGACAAAAAAAATAGTTACACAAGGAGTTATTTGATTTGAGGAACAGTGAAGAGATCCTTTTAAAGGTGTTAGTACTGGAAACATTTCCCTTAAGACTAAACAGAAGGAAATTGAATTTATAAATTAGTTATTGTAGCGCTTGTTGAAAGTTTACCATCTTTGGATGAAGGACAAAATAATATTCTGTGGTTTTTATAAATAATTTCGAAAAGAAAAAAGCATTAATCAGGTAGACACGGATCTTATGGCTTAGTGTGCTGGATTATTTAAGGTTAGGGTATCTCAATTATTAGGAATTTGATCATGTTTTCAGACATATGAATCACTGCAATTATTTGATTTGTTCACGCCATTAACCTCTGAAATTTCTAAACTCAGAGTTTTGCATTTGTTTCCTTCGGTTACTGTACGATATTTCATGTTGTTTGCGTTCGAGCTGTCTTTGATGATAGCGTCTGTCATCCACTGTTGGCTCCCAAGCTACAGCCATGTAAACAGTGAAAGCCAAAGCTAAAAGGAATCTGTCCAAACTAAAAACAAAATGCCAAATCATATAAGGGGTAATAATATAGGTGTAATTGTTGGTAATAACAAAAACGGTAGTATACAATATACAGTACCTCATAAAAGGAGTGATCCAAAGCAGAACTACAATGCTCATAAACCCTGGATGACGTTTGTGTTTGTAGAGGCGTTGAAGTTCAGTTGATTTCAGATCTGAAGTCTCAGCCAGATTAAGGCAGAAATAGTAAATCTGAAACAGAAATGCATAGTTTGATGTAATATAGTATAGAAAAACACAGTTAATAAAATGTACTTACTTGTCTGATGCCAATCAGATCTGGAAGATCAAGGAGTACTGAACCTCCATATATACTAGCCCATGACAAAACATGAATTGTAGCAAAGATCCACCAAAGTAGTGAGCCATCAGTATTTAGCCGCCACAAACTATATGAGGTAATTGGAGTCCACAGTGCCATGATGATCTAAAAATAATTAATATTAGTTTAAACTAGCTGTAAGTAGTGACTTAAAAAAGTTCACAACCTGAAGAGCCACCGAAGTGAGGATGACATAAATACTTCTTGAAATAGACGAAGTGATACGGTGTCGACGCAAGTAATCTCCAATTTGACTAGTTTTCAAATAACTGTGCTGAGCAACAAATAATGCAACTAAACCCGCATTGAGCCACATAGGAAAGAAAAGACCTTGGCCAGGCTGACTATCATTTTCGCTTGATGACTGAATGGTTGATACGGACCACATCACCTTCCACATTGTAAACCCACTCAGTGTAATAACAAACGTGCAATATGCAATGGGAAAAACCGTGGAAAATGTCATCTTACTCTTGGGTAGGGCGGGCTATGAATTTTTGGTTTGTGTACAAAATGAAAAGCGAAAAGAAAAGAAAGTAACAGTTTGAATAGACGACATCTAGCGGAAAAGAAGGAAACAAAAACTTTGCCAGATTTTGACAATTGACAATAAACAAATAAATGAATAATTGGTGAATGGTGATTAGCTATTATTATAATATTATTTTGAAATTGGAATATCTGCCATTCGAGATCTAGGAGAAGAAAATAATTTATTTTTGTTGCATATAGTTTAAAATAAACGACTTGTCACTTCTCACTTGTGTCCGCTGTCCGGTAAACAACGCGATTGTGTATGCGGTATGGAGTTGTCATCCGGCAAACATTTAATTGAGAAGCGCAAGGAATATCAAATTACACTTGGGTTTTATCGTCCACTCCATGCTGGACTTCATATATGCTAAACCAACGCTTCATATATACACTGGCGACACTCTGGAAAAACCCAATTCGAATGAGCGAGAGTCGGTCTTCATATCTCTCTATAAATACACAGTAGATTTTGAGTTCCTATTCAGTTTCAAATAACAGTCGTGTCTAAATATTTTACAGTACTAGGAAATATTATCGTCTCACCGACTTTGAATAATAGAAAAGAGACTTTGAATAATATTTGGTCCATTTTGAATAATTAGAACAACATTTCAGATTTGGATAGATAACTATTCTGTTTTTCCGTGTTTTTCATTGTACTATCCGTTTTTGTCTTGTTAAACTGTTTTTTTACGTAAAACACCGAATAACCGTCATATACTTTGCATGAAATGTTAGTTATTTGTTTTTTGCGGTTTTTTGCCAATTTTGAGTGCCACATAAATAAATAAAATAAAATGCGGTTATACGTGTAACCTATTTCTAGGTGGTGACTGGTGAGATAAGTCGAAATCGAGGGTACACCGGTACACCCATAGAAACGAGATTATACAAAGCAGTTAATGCAGATGCATAATATTTTGTGGGCGTCAATGTTCAAATGGCTCTACCATTTCAGTGCCGGACTGTATGTTACGACTCCGCTTTTATGATACAAGTTATGAGAAACTGAAGATGAAACGCAGCAGCTGGTCTTTTTATAAGGTTAGGCCCTTCCCCCCTGGGGTGCGTAAAGTTTTTAATAAGAATCTAATTCCTGCAAGGCTAGTAGGCTACAGGCTTCATCCACGGACGGTCTACCAGGAGAGGTAGACAAACGCCATAAGAGCAGAATAGAGTCATGGACGTAAAACTTTTATGGTTCCCTGAAATTCCGCTTGGTGCACGAGCTTCAGGGAGGCATATAGATTCAGGATCTGTTTTTTATCAGCATTATTCAATGAAGATAAATTATAAAAAATGATAATGAATATGCCAATATTCAATAATGCCATATCATTCCCATGGTATATCACAAATGGACTACAATGAAAATGTTTGATCGAAAGTAGTATATTTTCCAAAAGAATACATTTTGTCAATATTCATTGAAGATTTCTAGGATAAATTGGGAATTCTAATAACCTCCAGCAGACTGAGGAGGGGCGCCATAAGAGGCCAGCATTGGGGCTGGCTGGTGAGATTGCGCCATAGGAAGAGCATATCCTCCGAAAAGAAGACATTGGGATCGGCCGATGATAAGATTTGGCCATCGGAGCAGGAGCAACTAAATTTACATGTAAATTCTTAATCTCTCATTTGCTATTCAACTCGACGAAAGTCACTTTTGCCTCCTCGTTTGGCTAATATTTCATCGTAATTTTCCAATGGAAATAAAAGACGCGATAAACTCTTTTTCTTGCTCATACAGATGTATTTACAAGCACCTGAAGTGTAGCCGGCGTGTAGCCGGTGTAGCAGACAGCAGTTATCACGGTTGTGTGACGTTCCTGAACAGGTTCAGTTAGTCGGTAAAATGCAAATTACAAATGTTGTTTTTACTTGTTTTGATTTCAAGTTTATTGGGACCATTTTAGTGAATCAGTTCGACCCAAGATAAATGCATCACTGACAACCTGCAGCAGAATGTAAGCAGTTTAAATTGGCAAGGAAGAAGCAGGACAAGGTGAAACGGTCACGTCGAGGGAGTGCATTAAACAACCCTTTTTATTATTAAACGTAAAACCAGAATTTCATTAAAACAGATACTACCATTATCCATTAGGGGAAAATCTTGTCGCACGGTATAGGCGATCGTACGATAACTGATCGTTGAAATTCTCTACAAGAGAGGCGATTTTATAGCCTACAGCTGCAGTTCACGGTACGTTAGACATGCCAGTCCTATACGTTTATTGACTTGTTGGTGTTCTCTATTATCATACGTAGATTAGGTGTTGGCTCTCGAAATCCCTCTGATATTGCGAATTTTTTAATACCAGTCCTGATACGGACATTTTCGTAACCCCTTGATGTTTTTGTGTGTTGCGCCAGCGTTTACATCAGAGGAAAATGCATCCGACATTCAAGATTGCGCCGAATCTTCCCAACCAATTTAGCCGGTAATAAAACGGGTTCTCTTTTATATTTGGTCAATCACCCCAGCTGAACTCTTTCAACTCGGATGTAGATTGAATTGCACTTGGAGGTATACACGATGCGCGTACGTGACTTATGCGCTTTTGTTCTAACCACTTTTCTACTATTTTAAGGGAAATGCGGAATTGCCAAAAGTCCAACATCCAGAAACTGTGTGCAGTATATAAGACGACGTCATTTGGACAATCTTTCAGAAGACATCGGTAGGGTATCCAACTAGTGACACCACTGCTGAAGCTTTTTCGACGAGAAGATGAAAAGAGTTTTACTTCTTTCTGTTTGGCTAATGTTACAACTGAGTCGGTCCTTTAGTAGCGAAGAAGATTTTTACAGACAAGATTCAGACGAGTATTTTGTCAATGCGATCGGATTCTTGCCTTATCCGTGGAACGCATTTTACTATCAGCCTATAGCTCCAGTTCTAGGTATTCGTTTTGAATTTTCTGATGTGAACCTTATTAAAAATTTGTTTGTGGGCTTGTTGATCTTCTACAGATTATTCCAGCTCGTACGAAGGTCGAACTATCAACAGGCAGCAGTCCATTGCCAATAATGCTGTGTCAGCACCCAATGAAAGTGAGTAGAGTTTATTTCATTTAAAATTCCATTTCACGAAGCTAAAATAATAAGCAAACAATAATTGTGTTTTTGTATTAAAAAGATAACGATCAGTCACCAGAAGGCCGTTTTTCCCTCGGTAGTTTGGGTACGTTCAATACCGGTATTTTCAATAATCGATTTTTACCCGGAAGTAAATGGAGACCCTTCGGCGGCCTCTCTAATCGAATTTCAATTACCTACAACCCTAACATGGAAAATTCTTTCGAAACCTTTGATTCCTGTACGTCACCGAGTCCCAGTGGTGATGCGGGAATCTGTGTACCAGGATCCGTTTGTTCCCTTTTTAGTGGTCGGCCAAGCGGGTCTTGCCCCTTAGGCAAAATTTGTTGCATCAGTAAGAATACCTATTTTTCTTTTCCGTTTTCATATTTTGTGTTTCTAATTCTTCCCTTTTGATAGATACGGTCAACAAATGTGGTGGAGCTGTCACACTCAATAACACGTATTGGCATTCTCCAACCACGCCCATATCTGATTACTCAACTTGCGCACTGACCGTGAGAACAGATTACAAGCTCGCGGAACAAATGAAAAAGCCAATTTGTCAAATTCGGCAAGTCCTTTTTGATTTCGCTTTCCTGAAAATAAAAAATCCAATTACTAATATCATTTTACCATTAGTTTGGATTTTGTATCATTCAATACCGCCCAGCCGACAGCTGGAACGTGCACGGACACTTTTCAAGTTGGCGGGGCCACAACAGTGGCACCCATTATTTGTGGCGACAACACTGGACAGCACAGTAAGCACAGATATTAATAAATGCTACTTGAAATACTTACGAACGCATTTTGTTGAATAACCTTTTATTATTTCAGTGTACCTCGACCTTCCATCGTCGGCCCTTACTCCTAGCAATGTCCAGCTCATGTTCAGTTTTGGAGCTGTGACAGCCACCCGTTCATGGAACATCAAAATTGCGATGCTCCCCTGTGGCGCCTCCTACCTAGGTAAACCAGCATTCATTCAATTAATCAAACAAAATTGCAATTGCTAATGATTATTCTATTTATTTGGTTGCTATAGCTCCCGTGGATTGTCTTCAGTATTTCACTGATCCTACTGGAAGAGTCACGTCTTTTAATTGGCAAGACGTCGCTGTTAGCGCCACCCGTCAACTAAACAACCAACATTACAACATCTGCTTCAGAACTGAGCTTGTCTCATTAAAGGTTATTATTTACAAAGCACAAATTTATCGAGTTTCATATTCAAAACATTTGTTATTTGATTGAGGTGAGACAGAGAGCGGCCCAGATGTGCTTTTCAGTCTGCTCGGTCTCGAACGGGGACGCATTTTCTATTACTACACCCACCAGCACTGCAGCCGCTCTTGCCGCCATTGCTGTTACTACAGCCACAGCAAATCTCGCAGCTGCCCAAGCTCAGCTAGCTGTTACCCAGGCCGGTATTAATCCACTTTTACCAACGGCAGCCCAGTACCTGGCCGTTATCAATGCAAACACCGCCGTGAGAGACAGTCAAGCCGCCCTTTCAGCCGCCCAAACTACTTTCGCTACAGCGACTGCTACGGCCGCTTCTCTCTCTGGTGTGGGCATAAGTGCCCCGGTGAATGGAGTTAACATGGCCACCTGCCTTTATGATTTTCTTGTCATCGCCGGTGCCAGAGACGCTGCTAATGATGAAGCCGATCGTTACTGTGGGAACGCCCTGAATCCAGCCGCTAACCCTTTGCCGACAAACGTCCAAGTTTGTAGTAAGTTTGACGTTGTTAGATTTGTTTGACAGTGAAATAATAATTTGAAAGATGAGAGATATTATTTTATTCAGCTTTGATTAAGCCGTTCAAGATCAGTTACGGGACGGATGGGACGGAAGGCGCGGTGGTTACCGGAACGAATATTCTTCCGGCACCAGCTGATACACACAACACTGGATTCTGCTTGGATTATCAAGAGAAGTAGACTGTCGACAGTGATACGATTTCATTTTGGTCTTTATAACTTGATACAGTAATTAATATTTATCTGTTATTGACAAGACGATTCCAAAGAGGTTCTGGTTTTTTGTCTTAATTTCGTAGTGGATGTGATCTGATTACCACCATTCGTACTTTTGGTCGACTTTGAATAAGCAACATTTGAGATTTGGATAGGACTATTATGTTTTCCATATTGTTCTATCCGTTTCTGTCTTGTTAAACTTTTGTTTACGTAAAACACCAAATAACCGTGCGACCTAGTTGCTTTAATACTTTAATGCATGAAATGTTAGCTAGTTGTTTTTTTTTCGAATTTCAGTGCCGCAAAAAATAAATCAAATAAAATGCGGTTATACGTTTCATCTTTTTCTAGGTGAGGCAAGTAGGAATCAATGGTGCCCCTTAGAAATGAGATTCCTATACATTGCAGAATGCCGATGCATAATATTTGTGACAACACAAATGGACTACAATGAAAATGTTTAATCGAAAGTAATATATTTAATATTTTCCAAAAGAATACATTTTGTCAATATTCATTGAAGATTTCTATGATAAATTGGGAATTCTAATAACCTCCAGCAGACTGAGGAGGGGCTCCATAAGAGGCCATTGGGGCTGGCTGGTGCGATTGCGCCATAGGAGGAGCATATCCTCCGAAAGAAGACATTGGGATCGGCTGTTGATAGGATTGGGCAGCTGGCTGATGATAAGATTGCGCCATCGGAGCAGGAGCATGATGACCCCCGCTCGATCCTCCATAACCCCCAGCTTGGCTATTACCTCCATGTCCCCCTCCGTACGGAGATGATGGAATCGGTTGCGGATGCGATTGAGCAGGTGCTGAATGAACATGAATGTGGACTGGCGCACCTCCTGAAGATCCTCCGTAACCAGGGCCTCTAGCTGATGGCCCGTGACTTCCGCCGTAGCTTCCACCTCCTCCGCCGTAAGAAGGAACGGGAGCGGGAGCAGGAATTGGTCTTGGTGCTGGTGGGCGATGGACAGGAGGTGGTGAATAGACCATCACCGGCTGTGGTGCGGGAACGTAAATGATTTGCTGAGGAGCAGCGCCGTAGCCTCCGCCACCGTGACTCATACCTCCGCCGTAGCCTCCGCCACCGTGACTCATACCTCCGCCGTAGCCTCCGCCTAATTAAAATTGTTCAAAGATTGTAATTTGAATAATAGTCTAACTTTAGGCAAATCAATTCTGGTATGGAAGGGCAGTTGAAACCAACCTCGTCCTTTTCCTTTGGTTGCATCAGTGCCATGGAGTAGCGCTAAGCCGAGCAGCACAAAACATTTAACCGAAATCATGTTAACCTATACATTTCAAACATAGATAAAATGCAAGTTTTAGCATGAAGAATATCGTAGAGTATCAGTAATTTTATCGTGTTAGTACCTTAATCATGCTGAGGGAGTAGTTTACTAACTGACACCGAGAACGATGGTCAACTGTGCTTTGAAATCGTCAACACCATTCGTTTTATACCGTTTGCTCAGTTGAATTTCCCTTGCTTGCAAGAGAAAGTAAGCATTTTGTAGACCCATGTGTGAAACTTTAGACTTCATTCTGTAAATTTATTTCGATTTAACTTATGTAGTCCGACGATTATTGTTGTTCTTTGAAAATCCTATTCGGAACGCCAAGGTAAACCTTTCCCTTTTCTACATGGCAGTATTCAATAAAGAACATTTAGGGGGAAAAACCCTATCAGGGGAAAACCTAGGGGAAACCCTTTTCCATCCAGCTTAAAAAAAATTATAGCTTCTTTCAGACCAAATTGGTGATTTCTGTAAGATGTCTCAGGGCCAACGCTACGAATGAGTGAAAGTGAGACGCACTAAACGAAGCGAATCTTTCTCTTTCGTGTTGATGTGTCCACAATCTATAATTGATTCGCATAATTACTGTAAGAACTCTTAGAAGTGTACGTTAATAAATATGTACATTAATCGGGACCACGGAGAAAACATACAGGTTAAGAATTTTGAAGACGCAATAAAAAATCGCGGTGAACTGCGCTACAATTGCCAAGTCGCGTGACAATATAGACGGCATTTTTGCAATTTCACTCTTCCCACACGTACGATATTACCGATTTACAACAAACATATATAGATTCACGTTTGCAATTCTATTACCTAGCGTCAGTCACATGCTGTTAACGTTGTATAGACGCCGGTTGATTACTTGCATTGACCTACAAACTTCATCATAAATAGATCCTAATAGATTAGATCATATCAAATGTAAGAGTGTTTCTCAATGCATAATAACATTTAACATTAACTAACTTGTATTTTGTGAACCATCAAGCTACCATCAAACAAAAGGGACAGAAAAAATCTGTGCATTAATGACAAAGACAATTATAATAAATTAATTCCAATTTCAGGAAACGAAATTATCTCTCGAATTCGCCAGGATACCTCTCTTACGCCTGAATCAAAGATGAATTCACATTTTAGTTGTGCAATCGTCCATAAAAATTCGCTTTTGTATCACTAAAAATAAGGGCAGTGGACGTGAAAAACTTGATTTGATTGCCAGATGTAAAAATTAATTAATTTTGTTATTTTAAAATTTCACTTGAAATCAAGACGAAAACGAAGCGTCTATTTCAATTTTATTTCATTAAATTTTATTTATTTCCTTCTCGCGGTCGCAGGATGGAATGGGAGAAAAAATAAGGGAAGGGGAGAAAATTTGTTCGACTTTAATTAGTTAAGAGGTGGGCATTTCCTTAAGAAAATTTGTCAATGGATGCAATTACACTTACTGAATACACGCACCAAGTTTGTAGACGAGGTTATCTAAGCCCATAACTACGATAAATGTGGAAAAAGGCGACCAACTCTGGGTGCAGATTTATTATATTGGTTCCTCGTATTTGTATGACAGCATTTACCACATGACCCATTTCACGGGTTTCATGTTGGAGAAGGAAATTGATGCGTCACTTTGAGGTTCAACTTCATCGGCGAGCACGAATCGAAAATGCGCAAAATGAACGTCGTCATGAATTCTTGGGGGGAAATTCAAGGGGAAAGGGAAGAAAATTCATTCGTGTTGCAATTCATTAAGGAGCGGGCATTTCTTTACGAAAATGTGTCAGTGTATGCAACATAACTTACTTAATACACTTACCAAGTTTCAAGGTATTATATTTGTAAAACTCTAGACGTTAAAATAAAAAAACTAATTTTGATTGCCATATTTACTAAGTACATGACGAGAAATTTGAGAGAAAATTAATTCGCTTCTAATTCGATAATGGATTGGAAGTTTTTTACAATTTTTTCCCAGTTCCATGCTCATTATAGTTGTGCATGGCTTAACTAAAATTCAAAGTTGACAGAGTTCTTGTCGTTAGTCGTTACTCCTTATTTACACAACAATCAGAACTGAATTAAGAAATAAGCAAATTTGCGAAAAGAAAAACAATCATAATTAAAATTTGCGGCACTGATACTTCACCAAATTTTACTTTTAGTTGCTCGATTTTTTTAGTTCTTCGATGTTATCCTGGTATCCATGGCGCTTTAATTCTTCTTTGACGTCAAAAAGTAGATCGTACAGCTCTTGCGTTAAATACGGGTTTCCACACGAAATCCTTTTCAGCTGCCGAATGGAACTCGGGGTGCGGACAATAGGTGCGGAATCCTTCGGCATGATGAATGTCGTATTAGACAGAGATCGACAGATATGTGATTGGGCTTATCGTCCTCTTTCTCCTCGATCATTTGGAAACGAAAATTGTCTTCCTTCATTACGTTGAACATGCGGTTGATGAGTTTGGTTTGACCAAAACCTGTGGGCTGTGGCTCCCAAAACCAGAACCGTTTTGCGCGTTTTGCGCTCCTTCGGGGGATCGAGAGATTTGTCAAAATGAACTAGGTCCTCAAAGTTTGCCATGATTTATTAGAATACCTAAATATAGGAGCAGGAAATAGAAATTAGATAGTGACCCAGAACCAAGTAAACTCATACGATCCTTTGGAAGGTGGTGTCTCTGATTTCGGCAAGGCTATACAAGGTCTTTCCGTACATCCTTTTTGGGAGTTTTGGCTGAATCTAAAAAAAAAGGCATGATTTGAATTACGTTAATTGATAATCGATAAATGTGCTACACATTACCTTATTCGGTTCAACAAAAACTCTAGCGACTCTCTTTGGTGACGGCTATCAACAAGCAACACTGACTTGCATTAACACCATGGGCTCGACGACTGAGAACGATATTCAAATAAAATGCAGTTATACGTTTCATCTTTTTCTAGGTGAGGCAAGTAGGAATCAATGGTGCCCCTTAGAAATGAGACAACATTGCAGAATGCCGATACCTAATAATGGTGACAACACAAATGGACTACAATGAAAAAAATGTTTGATCGAAAGTAGTATATTTTCCAAAAGAATACATTTTGTCAATATTCATTGAAGATTTCTATAGGATAAATTGGGAATTCTAATAACCTCCAGCAGACTGAGGAGGGGCTCCATAAGAGGCCATTGGGGCTGGCTGGTGCGATTGCGCCATAGGAGGAGCATATCCTCCGAAAGAAGACATTGGGATCGGCTGTTGATAGGATTGGGCAGCTGGCTGATGATAAGATTGCGCCATCGGAGCAGGAGCATGATGACCCCCGCTCGATCCTCCATAACCCCCAGCTTGGCTATTACCTCCATGTCCCCCTCCGTACGGAGATGATGGAATCGGTTGCGGATGCGATTGAGCAGGTGCTGAATGAACATGAATGTGGACTGGCGCACCTCCTGAAGATCCTCCGTAACCAGGGCCTCTAGCTGATGGCCCGTGACTTCCGCCGTAGCTTCCACCTCCTCCGCCGTAAGAAGGAACGGGAGCGGGAGCAGGAATTGGTCTTGGTGCTGGTGGGCGATGGACAGGAGGTGGTGAATAGACCATCACCGGCTGTGGTGCGGGAACGTAAATGATTTGCTGAGGAGCAGCGCCGTAGCCTCCGCCACCGTGACTCATACCTCCGCCGTAGCCTCCGCCACCGTGACTCATACCTCCGCCGTAGCCTCCGCCTAATTAAAATTGTTCAAAGATTGTAATTTGAATAATAGTCTAACTTTAGGCAAATCAATTCTGGTATGGAAGGGCAGTTGAAACCAACCTCGTCCTTTTCCTTTGGTTGCATCAGTGCCATGGAGTAGCGCTAAGCCGAGCAGCACAAAACATTTAACCGAAATCATGTTAACCTATACATTTCAAACATAGATAAAATGCAAGTTTTAGCATGAAGAATATCGTAGAGTATCAGTAATTTTATCGTGTTAGTACCTTAATCATGCTGAGGGAGTAGTTTACTAACTGACACCGAGAACGATGGTCAACTGTGCTTTGAAATCGTCAACACCATTCGTTTTATACCGTTTGCTCAGTTGAATTTCCCTTGCTTGCAAGAGAAAGTAAGCATTTTGTAGACCCATGTGTGAAACTTTAGACTTCATTCTGTAAATTTATTTCGATTTAACTTATGTAGTCCGACGATTATTGTTGTTCTTTGAAAATCCTATTCGGAACGCCAAGGTAAACCTTTCCCTTTTCTACATGGCAGTATTCAATAAAGAACATTTAGGGGGAAAAACCCTATCAGGGGAAAACCTAGGGGAAACCCTTTTCCATCCAGCTTAAAAAAAATTATAGCTTCTTTCAGACCAAATTGGTGATTTCTGTAAGATGTCTCAGGGCCAACGCTACGAATGAGTGAAAGTGAGACGCACTTGTGATGATGTGTCGCAAGAGTCAAACACGAGAGGTGCGGTTAAAGGTGTATTGAGAGTCAACCAAGACAACTGTAACACGATTACAAGCACAAGCGAGTGACCGTACAAGCGAGAGGTCAAATAGATCGAATGTCCGATTTATATACGGGATGATGGGCGATGGCTTGTCTGATGGTAGCCACGCCTGCTAAAGTAATTAAGGAGATGCGTATGGTAAACGCATCAACAAGTGTGAGAACTTGTCAATGGCTTTACCATATGCTGTGAATTAACATTACACTCCTCCCCCGCTTGGAGATGTTCCAAACTGGGAAGGGGCGTGATCTTTAAACATTGGCAAAGCACAGTATCACTACATGTAAGAATAAAAGCACAACATTGCTACATATAAGGTCACTAAAACAGGCAAGAATGGTAAAAATCTGCATAAAGGCAAATGGTCAATGCTACTGGTGATTATTGTTATGTTTTTCTCCCTTTTTTTTAAAGTTTGTAATCAACGATCGTCTCCATATCGACGGTTGAGGCTGCGGAGAGCGGAAAAATACCGCTGTTTCAGTTCCTCCTGGTCGATTATGAATTGTTTGTCGTACGTCTTTTCCTAGTCCGGGCCAAACGAATTGGCGTTTTACTCTCGCTAGCGTCTTTGCTATCCCTAAATGCCCTGCTAAAATATGATCATGATTCAATTCTAAAATTTCATTAATTTTCTCTTTAGGCACAACTATTTTCCCTTCATTTGTTATTAAAATACCTTCATTATTGAAACGGAATTCATTACATTCTTTCTTATTGTTTTCTTCTAGTCTCTGTATTATTTCTTTACAATAATTATCATTTCTCTGTGCTAATATTATATCATTTTGAACCTTTTCTTCTTTTACTAATATTATCGATCCTATTGATGGTAATGGAGTCCTACTTAATGCATCGGCATTTTGATTTTCCTGGCCAGGACGATGTAGGACTTTCATATCGTATGATTGCATTTCATACGACCAACGAGCTAATCTGCCATGCGGATCTTTTTTCTTCATTAATGTCTCCAATGGTTTGTGATCTGTGTATACTTTAAAACTTCTCCCGTATAAGTATGGTCTAAACTGCTCTAATGCATAAACAATCGCTAAACATTCTTTTTCTGATACATTCCAATTGCTACTCGACTCTGGATTTGCTCAGTGGATACTGGCAAATCGAGATCGAAGAAAAACATAAATATAAAACAGCTTTTATTTGTGAGTATGGCTTGTATGAATTTAACTGTATGCCATTTGGTTTGTGCAATGCACCAGGCACATTCCAAAGGGAGATGAACAATGTATTAAAGGACGTGCTGTACGAATTTACACTTGTTTACCTTGACGACATAATCGTTTTCAGTAAAACGCTTGATGACCACATAAAACATTTGGAAATTATTTTTAAGCTTCTGGCAAATGAAGGATTAAAATTAAAATTAAGTAAGTGCGATTTTTTCAAAACAAAAATTAAATACTTAGGTCACGTGATTACAGTAAATGGTTTTCATCCAGACAATAAGAAGATTACTTCAATTCTAAACTACCCCGAACCACAAAACGTAAAGCAACTACTCTCGTTTTTAGGATTAGTTAATTATTATCGAAAATTCGTTCGAAGTTACGCAGAGATAGCGCATTATTTAACAGAACTGACAAAGAAATCATCGACTTGGATTTGGGAAGAAAACGAAAGGGACGCCTTTCGACGTATCAAAAATTCGCTAACCAACAATCCACTCTTAAGGTATCCAGATTTCACCAGAGAATTTTTAGTATACACAGATGCCTCAGGATACGGGATTGGAGCTGTGTTAGAATAAGAAATCTATTTATTAAAGCTTTTTCCCATGCATCGTAATCTTCCTCATCTTGTGCTCTTTCCATATAATCACTATGCCAATCCGCAGCATCTCCTCTTAGTCTATCTGAAAAATATTTAATTTTATCTTTCTTCTCCCACCCTGCGCTTTGTGCGACTCTTTCCGCATCTTTTAACCAATTATTAACTAACTGCTCTCCTCTTTTGCCTTTAAAAATCGGGATAGATTTACGTTCGTCCTGTGAATATAATTCACGTAAATGGCTCTTAGTTATTGGTGCATCTTCGTTTCCATTGCCTAATGTCATGGTTATAATATTAGTTCTTTGGGTGGGCTTTGAATGGGTTTGCGTATCTGCTACTAGAGTTGAGTTCAAATGTTTTTGAATGTATAAATCTTTAGCTTTAAGTTCTTGTTCGAGGTCAGAGATTTTATTGGACAAGTCTCGTTTGGTTGTTTTCAAAAGTTTTATGCTTGCTTCTTTGGAGTTGGCTTCAATTTGCAATGTGTCTAGCTTCTGAGATAGTTCTTGGTTTTTATTTGTAAGTGCTGTTACGTCGTCTTCTGTTAATTTACTTGCGTTCTTCAAAGCTTCGTGTGCGTTGTCTAATAGATTGTAGCTATGGTTTAGTTGTTTTATTTTATCTTCAGTGTCTTCCTTAAGTTGTGATAGAGAATCCCTTAAATTATTTATGCAGTCGTTCTGTCCTATGATTTCGCTCTTAGCTTTTTCTAGATCGGTTTTAGCTGCCTCGTATTCTGTCAAAAATGTTTTACTCTCATCGCTTGCCTGACTTTCTTTGGGTCTATTATTAAAATCTGCTATTAAAGTTGCTTGTTTAAAATTTGTTCGGGTTAATGTCTCTACTTCTGCTGTTAAACGGGTGTTTTCTAGATAAGAATCGGCTACTTTCTTTGAAAATTCTCTCCTTACTTTATCTACCTCTTTTTCAGTCTTTTTCGTTTCGTTCGCTACGTCTTGTTCAAGATTCTTTGCATACTCATCTAATGCTAATTGTTTGAAAAGAAGTTCCCTCTTAAATATTTTAAATGCTTTATTCCGAAAATCTACTTCTCGACTATGAGCTTCTCTAACATTTTGTAACAAAGGGTTAAATTTATTGGGGTCTGCTTTTAATTCTACGAAATATGTCCCTAATTTTTCTAAAACTTTTTCTTTAGCCTCACCGGTAAGATAAACTGAAGTTCCAAACTCCTTCTTATGCAATTCAAATGTATACTGTTTCAAAAAATGATAAACTTGACCTGTGACTTCCTTTCTTTTTGCAATATAACTACTACGTGTTAAGCGTTTATCTGAGGTTTCATCTATATTACTTTTACAAAGACTTATTAAATTTGACCAATGGGTAACAAAATTGTTTCTAACTTTTAGTACACTATCAGCTAAGGAATTTACGTACGCGTCTTCTTCAAGGTCTATCTCATCAATTAAAGACTCATTAATAGCAGTAAACGAAGTGTCGCTAATTGTTGTTTGAGGATTCGTCATTCACTTACAGTTTAGAGAAAATTGATGTTGCCTTCCTCGATGTAGATGATCTCGTTGTGGGTTGTCTGGTCGTCTGGTCGTTCTGTCGTCTGGTCCTAGGTGGTGTGGCAGCTGGGGGCGATGTTCCTTCTCGTTGACTCACGGCAGGTCTTGAAGTCCAAACTGGCACGTTCACCAATTTGTGATGATGTGTCGCAAGAGTCAAACACGAGAGGTGCGGTTAAAGGTGTATTGAGAGTCAACCAAGACAACTGTAACACGATTACAAGCACAAGCGAGTGACCGTACAAGCGAGAGGTCAAATAGATCGAATGTCCGATTTATATACGGGATGATGGGCGATGGCTTGTCTGATGGTAGCCACGCCTGCTAAAGTAATTAAGGAGATGCGTATGGTAAACGCATCAACAAGTGTGAGAACTTGTCAATGGCTTTACCATATGCTGTGAATTAACATTACACACTAAACGAAGCGAATCTTTCTCTTTCGTGTTGATGTGTCCACAATCTATAATTGATTCGCATAATTACTGTAAGAACTCTTAGAAGTGTACGTTAATAAATATGTACATTAATCGGGACCACGGAGAAAACATACAGGTTAAGAATTTTGAATAAAAAATCGCGGTGAACTGCGCTACAATTGCCAAGTCGCGTGACAATATAGACGGCATTTTTGCAATTTCACTCTTCCCACACGTACGATATTACCGATTTACAACAAACATATATAGATTCACGTTTGCAATTCTATTACCTAGCGTCAGTCACATGCTGTTAACGTTGTATAGACGCCGGTTGATTACTTGCATTGACCTACAAACTTCATCATAAATAGATCCTAATAGATTAGATCATATCAAATGTAAGAGTGTTTCTCAATGCATAATAACATTTAACATTAACTAACTTGTATTTTGTGAACCATCAAGCTACCATCAAACAAAAGGGACAGAAAAAATCTGTGCATTAATGACAAAGACAATTATAATAAATTAATTCCAATTTCAGGAAACGAAATTATCTCTCGAATTCGCCAGGATACCTCTCTTACGCCTGAATCAAAGATGAATTCACATTTTAGTTGTGCAATCGTCCATAAAAATTCGCTTTTGTATCACTAAAAATAAGGGCAGTGGACGTGAAAAACTTGATTTGATTGCCAGATGTAAAAATTAATTAATTTTGTTATTTTAAAATTTCACTTGAAATCAAGACGAAAACGAAGCGTCTATTTCAATTTTATTTCATTAAATTTTATTTATTTCCTTCTCGCGGTCGCAGGATGGAATGGGAGAAAAAATAAGGGAAGGGGAGAAAATTTGTTCGACTTTAATTAGTTAAGAGGTGGGCATTTCCTTAAGAAAATTTGTCAATGGATGCAATTACACTTACTGAATACACGCACCAAGTTTGTAGACGAGGTTATCTAAGCCCATAACTACGATAAATGTGGAAAAAGGCGACCAACTCTGGGTGCAGATTTATTATATTGGTTCCTCGTATTTGTATGACAGCATTTACCACATGACCCATTTCACGGGTTTCATGTTGGAGAAGGAAATTGATGCGTCACTTTGAGGTTCAACTTCATCGGCGAGCACGAATCGAAAATGCGCAAAATGAACGTCGTCATGAATTCTTGGGGGGAAATTCAAGGGGAAAGGGAAGAAAATTCATTCGTGTTGCAATTCATTAAGGAGCGGGCATTTCTTTACGAAAATGTGTCAGTGTATGCAACATAACTTACTTAATACACTTACCAAGTTTCAAGGTATTATATTTGTAAAACTCTAGACGTTAAAATAAAAAAACTAATTTTGATTGCCATATTTACTAAGTACATGACGAGAAATTTGAGAGAAAATTAATTCGCTTCTAATTCGATAATGGATTGGAAGTTTTTTACAATTTTTTCCCAGTTCCATGCTCATTATAGTTGTGCATGGCTTAACTAAAATTCAAAGTTGACAGAGTTCTTGTCGTTAGTCGTTACTCCTTATTTACACAACAATCAGAACTGAATTAAGAAATAAGCAAATTTGCGAAAAGAAAAACAATCATAATTAAAATTTGCGGCACTGATACTTCACCAAATTTTACTTTTAGTTGCTCGATTTTTTTAGTTCTTCGATGTTATCCTGGTATCCATGGCGCTTTAATTCTTCTTTGACGTCAAAAAGTAGATCGTACAGCTCTTGCGTTAAATACGGGTTTCCACACGAAATCCTTTTCAGCTGCCGAATGGAACTCGGGGTGCGGACAATAGGTGCGGAATCCTTCGGCATGATGAATGTCGTATTAGACAGAGATCGACAGATATGTGATTGGGCTTATCGTCCTCTTTCTCCTCGATCATTTGGAAACGAAAATTGTCTTCCTTCATTACGTTGAACATGCGGTTGATGAGTTTGGTTTGACCAAAACCTGTGGGCTGTGGCTCCCAAAACCAGAACCGTTTTGCGCGTTTTGCGCTCCTTCGGGGGATCGAGAGATTTGTCAAAATGAACTAGGTCCTCAAAGTTTGCCATGATTTATTAGAATACCTAAATATAGGAGCAGGAAATAGAAATTAGATAGTGACCCAGAACCAAGTAAACTCATACGATCCTTTGGAAGGTGGTGTCTCTGATTTCGGCAAGGCTATACAAGGTCTTTCCGTACATCCTTTTTGGGAGTTTTGGCTGAATCTAAAAAAAAAGGCATGATTTGAATTACGTTAATTGATAATCGATAAATGTGCTACACATTACCTTATTCGGTTCAACAAAAACTCTAGCGACTCTCTTTGGTGACGGCTATCAACAAGCAACACTGACTTGCATTAACACCATGGGCTCGACGACTGAGAACGATATTCAAATAAAATGCAGTTATACGTTTCATCTTTTTCTAGGTGAGGCAAGTAGGAATCAATGGTGCCCCTTAGAAATGAGACAACATTGCAGAATGCCGATACCTAATAATGGTGACAACACAAATGGACTACAATGAAAAAAATGTTTGATCGAAAGTAGTATATTTTCCAAAAGAATACATTTTGTCAATATTCATTGAAGATTTCTATAGGATAAATTGGGAATTCTAATAACCTCCAGCAGACTGAGGAGGGGCTCCATAAGAGGCCATTGGGGCTGGCTGGTGCGATTGCGCCATAGGAGGAGCATATCCTCCGAAAGAAGACATTGGGATCGGCTGTTGATAGGATTGGGCAGCTGGCTGATGATAAGATTGCGCCATCGGAGCAGGAGCATGATGACCCCCGCTCGATCCTCCATAGCCCCCAGCTTGGCTATTACCTCCAGCATGTCCCCCTCCGTACGGAGATGATGGAATCGGTTGCGGATGCGATTGAGCAGGTGCTGAATGAACATGAATGTGGACTGGCGCACCTCCTGAAGATCCTCCGTAACCAGGGCCTCCAGCTGATGGCCCGTGACTTCCGCCGTAGCTTCCACCTCCTCCGCCGTAAGAAGGAACGGGAGCAGGAGCGGGAATTGGTCTTGGTGCTGGTGGGCGATGGACAGGAGGTGGCGAATAGACCATCACCGGCTGTGGTGCGGGAACGTAAATGATTTGCTGAGGAGCAGCGCCGTATCCGCCTCCGCCGTAGCCTCCGCCTAATTAAAATTGTTCAAAGATTGTAATTTGAATAATAGTCTAACTTTAGGCAAATCAATTCCGGTATGGTATGGGCAGTTGAAACCAACCTCGTCCTTTTCCTTTGGTTGCATCAGTGCCATAGAGTAGCGCTATAAGCCGAGCAGCACAAAACATTTAAACGAAATCATGTTAACCTACATTTCAAACATAAATAAAATGCAAGTTTTAGCATGAAGAATATCGTGCAGTATCAGTAATTGTATCGTGTTAGACAAGGTGTTAGAGTACCTTAATCATGCTGAGGGAGTAGTTTACTAACTGACACCGAGAACGATGGTCAACTCACTCTTAACTGTGCTTTGAAATCGTCAACACCATTCGTTTTTATACTGTTTGCTCCGTTGAATTTCCTTTACCTGCGAGAGAAAGTATATAATCATTTTGTTGACTCATGTGAAACTGTAGACTTCATTTTAAAAATTTATTTGATTTATTTAACTTACGTAGCCCGACGATTATTGTTGTACTTTATTCTATTAGGTTTTTGGGTACGCCAAGGATATCCCTTTCCTTTTTCAACATTGTAGCTTTCAATGAAGAAAATTTAGAGGGAAAATCCTATCGGGGAAAACCTAGGGGAAAAACCTTTTTCATCCAGCTCTATAATAAAAAGAATAGCTCCTTTCAGTCCAAATTGGCGAAATCTGTCAGACGTCCCAGGGCCAACGGCACATCGCTCTTACACGCAGAGAAACACACTGATGATGCCAATCATTCTCTTTTGAGTTGTATTTTTAATTTTTTATCCATTAGAATCATCCATACTTAAGTTTGGGTAGGGCGGGCTATAAATTCTTATTTTGGTTTGTGTACAAAATGAAAAGTGAAAAGAAAGTAACAGTTTGAATAGACGACATCTAGCGGAAAAAAGGAAACAAAAACTTTGCCAGATTTTGACAATAAACAAATAAATGAATAATTGGTGATTATTAGTTACTTATTATAATTCAAGTTTGATATTGAAATATCTGTCATTCGAGATTTCTGAAATATTATTTTAGTTTTTCGGGAAGAAAGGAAGGAGAACAGCAAACATTTTTTTTTTAAAGTATACTTGTGTCCGGAAAACAACGCGATAATATGCTATGCATCCCATGCATCCGGTCTCTTTTTTTTTTACTGGAGTTGCCATCCACCCGCAAACATTTAATCGATAGGAATATCAAATTACACTTGGGTTTTATCGTCCACTCCATGCTGGACTTCATGTTTTCATAGTATGTCAAACCAACACGTATGCACTGGCGATACTCTGGAAAAACCCAAATCGAATGAGCGAGAGTCGGTCTTCACATCTCTCCATAAATACAGTCAACAGTCGTGTAGTCATCAGTCGTGTAGTCAACAGTCGTGTCTCAAAATTATACAGCCAATATATCGTTAAATATCGTCTCACCGACGGGTATCTGTCCTCATTTATTTTCATCTACTATAGAAGGGTCTCTTTGCTACATATTTTTTTGTAAAGTTTATTAAAAAATTCTATTCCTACAGTTGTTAATATTAACAACACATATAATATCTCCATTTCCCTATAACTAATTTACACAGCTATACTGAATTGAAATGGCTGCGATTCCGATGAGGTCCATCTTCATTCACTTTTTGGCTTTATTTGCCGTTTGTCGTAATTGCCAATCAGAGAATCCTGGCGGGTGTTCTTCTTGGACAAAACTACAAATCTCACCGGATACTTTAAGTTCTATGAAGTATGGGAACTTTCTCATTGAAATTTATGAACATATTAATAATCACAAGGCCACGACAACTGACAGCCAGAAAAAATATTTCTACTCTCCCATTGCGCTGTTGGATCACAAAAGTGCCATTAGTACATACAATAGGGTAACGAAACAATCGGAGATGAGATTCCGTGTGGAAATGTGGAACGACAAAGTCGAAAATGAAGTTGTCAGACATTTAAACAAAATCGCCAGTCAAGAAATACAATCCGATAACGTGAGAGTCTTACCTTTCGAAAAGGTCATTCTCGTCAGCAAAAGACCCACAGCAGATTATTCGATATCGCCGGAGTGGACGAATTATGACAAGACAAAAACCCTGTGGTTTCACCTGTCTTGTTATGACCGGGAAGTCTGTGACGAACTGGCAGATGAAATGCGATCTGATCCAAAACATTTTTACCACTTTAATCTCCTCTACAGTTTGTCATCGCAGAAGTCGCAAACCAAACAAACGACCATCACCATCGACAGCGTCACTTGCGGTCAAATGGTCTCGACTCTTTTACAGAAATTCAGAGACAAAAAAGAAGTTTTCCTGACGGTCAACGACGAGAAGAAAATGTTGATGGAAACGGCCACCAACATCCGAATGGACACATTCGATGACTCCGAGGTCGTGACTCCGGAGACGGAACTTCAAATTTATAATATTTTAAAGGATTTGTTAGTCACTTCTAGGACGACCATCAAAGAGCAAAGCGACAAGACGTGGGACTCTGTTTTCTGGAATGAGGACAATTACCGACCGGACAAAACGACGAAAACTTTGAATGGAATCATTAAAAAACTGGACCCGGAAACTAAAAAAAAACTGGCGGATTTGTTTCAAAAAGCGGAGGGGCAATCAGAAATGGTAGAAAAAACACAAGAAGCGGATAAGGAACAATACACCGCCCAGAAATGGAACCTTATTGCAAAGAATAATTCGAATGCTGAACAAAATAGAAACTTAGAAAAGAAGGAGATTATCCAACATAATTACGACTCAAGTAGTTGGGTTTACGTGGACAGAATAAGTTTACAAATTTCAAAGAAAATAGCAAACGATTCCGACAGTTCTCGCCAGGTAGAAGTTTTGAAAGACGACGTGTTAATGTTATTACAAGAAAGCAGAAATCACGTCCAATGGGACGGAGATAAATTCGTACCAAAACCCCTGCAACTGAGCAGAATCAATTTGGGCAAATTTCGCGACTCTCAATCCTTTCAGGATCGCAATGTCCGTGTCCGTTACACGAACGCTGAATTGTCGGCGCCCCTTAAATTTGTGGAACATGCAGAATTGACTGTCATTAACGAATGGGACAATTTGAAGGAAGAACTCAAAGGTTCAAAACGAATTTTGAAAAAAAAAAATTAAAAATATATTTATTATTAAATTATTGTATTAAATTACTGAATTTCAGCCACTACTGAGCTCTTAAACACAACCGTGAACAACTTGTTAAAAACAAATATCGAATTAAAAGTCGCTGAAGAAAATCTAAAAAAAGATTTGAGAGGTATAAATAATTTTTTTAAATATTTGAAATGGGTTAAATTTTAATCGAATGAAGTGGTTCAGCAACTTTAAGTCATTTGGAAACCACAAAAACTAATTTGGCCTCAACGAGAACGGAATTGGGCAGTACGAATTCTGCCGTTGCGGATTTAGCAACCAAATTAAATGGTAAAATTATTTTTAAAAAAACTTTTAATTCATAAGAGAGAAATAAAGGAATTGGAATTTAACAGCCCGAACGAGTGAATTAGTTGACATCGGTCAAATGCCAACCTCCTGTGCAGATCTGCAGCAAATGGGACAAAAAGTCAACGGATTCTTTTTGGTGAAAGGATCGAAGAAGATAGAAATGGTTTACTGCAACTTTTATCCTAATAAAAATAGGGATAAAAACGGTACGACAATCCATGTCTACTTTTCCTGTTTATTGATTGTCTAATTCTTTTATTTGCACAGATTTGCAGAAATGGATCGGAAATGCCGACGTCAAATCAGCGTCCGTCCATTTCTACGTTCAGAGAAATTCTTCATTCGACACACTCAACACCCCCATTCCGTTCGAGTTGATCCGAGTGAACGAGGGAAATGCCTTTAATTTGACGTCAGGGATATTCACGGCACCACGACCGGGGACTTATTTCTTCTCGTTCACCGGACTGGCCAAGTTTCCAAATTCATCTTCATCACAAAATCGTGTTTTTTTAGGAGTTTATCTTTACCTAAACGGGGGTCGAATCGGGTTGAGTTGGGTTAAAGAGGGAAACACAGTAGACGATCAAGACGAACAAGTCACTCTCCAGTCAATGCTGAACTTGCATGCAGTCATGCAGCTCTTCCTATTGTGAAACAGATCGAGGTCGACGGCAGTTCGAAGACATTCGGAGCAAATAAGAGCAAAAATGGTTCGACCTTTCATTGCCTTTATAGGTTTATTATTAATTTTGATGAGTTGCCGTTGGACGAATTGCTCCGCTGCTGCTCTTACATTGGAAGAAAAATTTCGAGATTTAGAATTGCGACTAGAGACGACAGAGGCCAGAAGTGTCCAAGTTGAAGAAAAGGTGTCCCAACTAGAGGCTCAACTTGAACTAAATGTAAGTCTCATCAACTTGCATCAATTTGGCATTGACAACATAAAAAAAAAAAAAAAAAAATCGTAACATTTTGTTTTTTGTATACCAGAACGAAATAAGAAATAATTTGAAGTTTCAAGTAACAATTATTCACGGCACCACGACCGGGGACTTATTTCTTCTCGTTCACCGGACTGGCCAAGTTTCCAAATTCATCTTCATCACAAAATCGTGTTTTTTTAGGAGTTTATCTTTACCTAAACGGGGGTCGAATCGGGTTGAGTTGGGTTAAAGAGGGAAACACAGTAGACGATCAAGACGAACAAGTCACTCTCCAGTCAATGCTGAACTTGCATGCAGTCATGCAGCTCTTCCTATTGTGAAACAGATCGAGGTCGACGGCAGTTCGAAGACATTCGGAGCAAATAAGAGCAAAAATGGTTCGACCTTTCATTGCCTTTATAGGTTTATTATTAATTTTGATGAGTTGCCGTTGGACGAATTGCTCCGCTGCTGCTCTTACATTGGAAGAAAAATTTCGAGATTTAGAATTGCGACTAGAGACGACAGAGGCCAGAAGTGTCCAAGTTGAAGAAAAGGTGTCCCAACTAGAGGCTCAACTTGAACTAAATGTAAGTCTCATCAACTTGCATCAATTTGGCATTGACAACATAAAAAAAAAAAAAAAAAAATCGTAACATTTTGTTTTTTGTATACCAGAACGAAATAAGAAATAATTTGAAGTTTCAAGTAACAAAATTGGAGGATAAAAATGTTCAACTGGAATTTAAGATACAAGAGCAGGAAAAACTTTTAAATTACCTGCTGCGAAAAACCAGCAATCGCCCAGTTCCAATAGCTGATTCATTATCAGTTCCAAATAATCTTAAAATTCCAGTTCAATCGACTGGTAGTAGTAAGAGTGGAACCCCAAGGACATGCAAGGAACTCCGGGTGATTGATCCGTCACTTCCATCCGGAATGTATTCCATCGATCCGGACGGCCAAGGCGTAGGCGAAAACCCAATCAACGTTTACTGCGACATGACGTCAGGTATAATCAGATTTTAATTAATTTTTTTCCCTAAATGGAAACGAGGAAAAGGTTTTTATTTCTAAATATATTATGTTAGGATCGACTTCAATTCTACATGATAGCGAATCTGCCATCAACGTGGGACACTGCGCCGATCCCGGATGTTATTCACGATCCATCAAATACAACGCATCTATCGGTAAATAAAAGCTTTGGCCGAATTATCGTTTGAATGTCACCAACCGATTAAAGTCTGTCATTGGATATTTTAATCTGCACTTTAATTTAATAACAACAATTATTATTTATAAGTACGATTGTTACTACGCCCCGTTCGAGTTTAATGCCATCCCCTACGCCTGGTGGAACGACAGAGACGGAAATCCCCAATACTTTTGGGCTGGAGATAACACGGAGGGAAATCACACTTGTCAGTGTGGAATTGACGGAAATTGTGTCGATAATTACGCAAAGTGCAATTGCGATGCGGCTGTTTACGCGCAATTAGTCGATGATGGTAAGTATTATGGCGATATAATCAATAATACGATCTATAAATAAGAGAATGCATCAACAATTTGTCCTTTTGAAAATCTTCAGAAATTATGAACTGAAAAAAATGATCAAAGTCTTCTTTGAATAATAATCTCTATTCTATCCCTACTTCTACAGGAGTAATCACTAACAAAAATATTCTGCCGGTCACTCGCCTGAATTTCGGGCGAACTCAGCTCGAAACTTCGTCAGGCATCCACACGCTGGGCAGATTTGAATGTAGCGGAACGGTCGCCCTGACCAGAATGCCCACGTCTTGCGAGGATCTTTGGTTAGTCGGCCACACCCTCAATGGATTTTATTCCGTCATGGGATCGGCGATGATGGAATCTGTTTACTGTGATTTCACAAAACTCCCTGGCAATGACGGTAATGTTTATTTTTACGAATTATTCAATTCAATTCAATTATTAACATTAATTATATAATTGGGGAAAAGGTTTTCAGAAATGGATTGGATACGCCGACGTCAAATCAGCGCCCGTCCATTTCTACGTCCATAGAAATTCTTCCTTTAACTCAACTGGAATTTCGATTCCGTTCGATTTGGCGCGGGTGAACGAGGGCAATGCCATGAATTTGACATCAGGGATATTCACGGCACCGTGCAATGGAATTTATTTCTTCTCGTTTGCGGGGCATGCGCGATTTCCATCTTCATCATCAACTGTTCTATTATTAGAAGTTGATTTTTATTTGAACAACAAATTTGTCGAGATAGGTTACTTAAGTAAGTCAAACACCGTCGCTGGTCAATGGAGTCCGTTGACCCTTCAGTCGACGCTGAACTTGAAAACAGGCGATCAAGTCTGGGTGCAGATATATGGCATGTCACCGGGGGTGTATTTGTTTGACAACGTTAACCCCTTCACTCATTTCACGGGTTTCATGTTGGAGGAGGAAATTGTCGCGTCCCTTTGAGATTTGGTGTTGAACATTCAAAATGCGCAAAACGATCGTCGAACCAGACATTTTTCTTTCGAGTTTATTTAGAAGAGGGATTGGTAGATAATTCCTCCAATTCTAATTCATTAACGGACGGGAATTTCTTTGAAATATTTTGCTGTGTATATTTATCCAAATAGATTTTTTAAATACATTTATAACAACGACAAAAAATTAAAACATAAAACGAGATTATATTTTTCACTTTCTCCTTTATTTGAGCCAAATGTTTTCACAATTTCTTTTAACTTATTTTGGCAAAATATAAATTACGAATTATTTGCTTTTCGCGGGATTTCAGCTGAGGATGGGATTTTTTTCCCATATTTTTTGGAAATTAAAAAAAAAATTTGATTGTCAGACATAAAATGAATTAATATACAGCGGATAATAAAAAAAATAAATGTTAGAATACTGTTTTCTGATTTCTTTTTTTTTAGCTCTGCAAAATGATGTAATAAAAATTAACGAAATAAAATATTTAGGCGAGTCAAATGTCTTGTACCTCAATTAGTAGAGCAATATCTAACAACCCGAAAAGTATGCCAACCCGCCAAGCTTGGCCAAACTCGGCGGATTATACAACTGATTCTGAAGTGTCTTCAAATGAGTTTCCGGCAATTCCCCAATTAATTCTTCCACCCGTTTCTTAAGCATGGAATCCCAACAACGAGGATTGAACGAATCAATCATGAAAGCAAACAGGTCGTGATCTCTGTTTCTCAAACTCCAATAAATGGCACTTCTCCCCTTGGAATCCATTCGCGTTGGATCGGCACCGGCAGCCATCAGGAACATGGCCAACTGATGCCGCCCTCTATATCCAAGATATTTCGTCTATTTATTTGAGAAAAAAAAAATAATAATAAAATTTAAAACATAAAAATGAATTCAATCAATTAATGAATTTAATTTACCGCCAGATATAAAGGACATTGACTCCACGGATAGTCATCGACGGAGCCGACGCGCGAGCCAGCAGCCAACAACTTGGCGACGAGCAATGGCCTTTCTCTTTTTGTGGCCACCCTACAAAATGACGTGCATATAGAGAGAGAAAATCAGAGGTTACATGCAAATGCAAGTCGGTAATTTGGCTGGTTAATGGCGTAGTATATACAGTATACCATAGTGGGGTGTGCCCATAGAAGTCGGTCGAGTTCAAATTCGCTCCCGATCTTATGAGAAGCTCTGCCAATTCGTCGTCTTTCAGCCTGTGCATGTCACAATGTCAAGCTTCCCAATTGTGAAATCAATGTGGAAACTTTTTAGTACTCGTGCACCTTGTTGCAAATAAACTAAAACCTTTGGTTAGTTTTCGAATGAATAAATATTTTTCAATTTTTCTCCTGTTGCATTTTGAAATCACGAAAAATTAACACCATAATGAGATATGTCCACATATCTCCTTTATCTGAGCCAAATAAAATTCACTTTAACTAAATTTTGGCAATTAAGACTTATTTCCTTTACGCGGTATTTTAGCAGATACGGGACGGTAATATATATGTAATTCCCCAGAGATTTTCTGTAGGGGAGACTGGAGTAAGACGGGACGGTTTTTGTTTCCCCCCCATATCTCCCAATATAATCATCCTATTTGATTTTTTTTTACATTTTTATATATTTAACATATAGAGGTACCCCCCACATTTTTTATTTAATTTTAGAGTAAACCGTTTACCCGTAGGAAACGGCTAAAGTTTTCAAAAATTTGTGGGAGGTGCCTATTTTGGGGGGTAAATGAGGACACTAGGGTGGGTGGGGTGGGACATTTGAGTTATAAGCCTTAAAATTTGTTAAAAATTTAAAAAAAAAATTGAATTCATGTTTCCCTATATCAATTCTATATGTCTGTAAAAAAAAATTGAAGAATTATCGTGTAAATTGAGATTTAAATTTTATGAAAAAAATAGCTTAGCTACGCCCGATTTGAGGGCGGAGCTACCTGCCTATCTCAACTGCAGTAAAATTTGCTGTCCCAAATTCCCGATAATCTCTCTTTTTTTAAAATGTCCATATTTCCTAAAATAATGGGCCTAAAATTCCAATTTTTTTCTTAAACGATAAAGAAATGAACAAAGTTTCTTCCCATATAAATATATTATGTATTTTTTTTGTATTTTTTCCGGAATACCTTTTATGGCGGCGAAAAATTTTTACATCAAAAAGCTGTTTTTTTTATTTTGTCAATAACTCCCACAGTTATTGACAAAATCACACCAAACTTCAACCCCGATTAGATAACATGTTTTTACATGTTACACTAAAAAAAATTTCCAATTAATTGATATTTTCGATTTTTCCCCTCACTGTCCCTCTTGACCCGGTGTCCCAGAATACTCCAGTCTCCCCTACAGGTTTATTGGTAGGCCTACACTGGAGAAAAGTTGCCGATTTTATCTCAAATTGATGGCCTTGATATTGATTTCCCCTCTAGATGGCGTGAATGGCATGAGATGGATTTTTTATTCATTCCCTGCTCAAAAACGCTGAATTTTTTTATTTTTTATTTTTTAAACATTTTCACTGCTTAAGTCAATCAATGCAACTAACTCAATTTAAAAACGCCCCTCAACTAAATCGCCAACCAATGAACCCAAAAGAGGAAAGGTTTGAAAAATTAAAAGAGCGGCCATCATGAAGAATTCAATTTATTTTCCCTTTCCCCAAGGGAAGCCGGTTGTGTTGTGATTTGCAGCAGGAATAAAAACAGTCGGGAAAATTGGCGCATTAACAAAAATGTCAAATTGGAGATTAAAACACCACAATGAAATAATTAAGGGTATCGACTATCTGTCCTTATATTGACTGATCCGCTCGTCGATAACTTTAAAAATCATGCATCGAATAAGTTGCGCAACGCTGACAATAAATGGGGAAAAGATTGACAAAAAAAGAAGTAGAAAAAGTATTTACAGATTACCTAAAAAAAGCGAACATCTTGATATTCATTTTTTGCTCTTCTTAAAATAATTCAAACAAATCATTTCCCTTGTGGGTTTGAATGCGAATCCATCTGACAGAACAAAAGTGCGTTGAAAACAATGAAATTTTATTAAAATAATAAAATAATATTTAATGACCAACATTCATTCGTTAAATTCTTTGCACAGTAACTTACAAAACTTGCAAAAGTAACCTTTAACTTAACCTTCGAAGTTTTCTTAACTCTCCCCGGCATTTATGTCAATTTTTTGTTTGAGATGAAATAGAAGGTGACGAAGAGAGATTTAAAAAAAAAAGTATTTTGGTATTTTATGAAAACTGAATAGCCCAGACCAATAACGCCCCTTGTTTTTACTTTTGTCTCAGTTTAGTTTTGATTGCGTCGTGAGTGTGAACAGTTGTATATAGTAGTGGGACAGTGTACAATAGTAGCAGGACATCTGTGCATTTCCTTCTGGATATCATCAACATCAACAGTGTCGTCGATAATCTGCGAGGTGTATTTCTCTTTAAGATGATAAATATTTTATTACCATTATCACCGTATTTCCGATTGTCTTTTTTTTCTATTTCGATTCCACACAATTGTGTAATCAAACCGTCTTATTTCGTCTTATTATTTTTCATTAGTTTGAATTTTTGAATGGAGCGTTTGCTGCTGAATAATGTGAAATGCATCTTCTTCCATTGGGTTTCTCCTTTACCTCGACGTCCTTCGTGTACGTTCATGCGAGTGTGGATGTATTCACGAGAACGTCATTCCTTCATTTTTCTACTGAAATGCCAACTCACGAACCACATCGCGATGATGACGTCACGCCCCGTTCACTCCATTCTACTTCAAGTCGCCTAGTTCACTCCAATCAAGGTAGGATCAAACTTAAATATCGGTTCTTTATTATAAAAAAAAGAAACGCAACTGGTGGCGCAATCCTTTTAATTTATTGGGATTTATTTTGTTTCCGGTTGTTAAATTCTCTGAATATTGAAGTTTCTTACATCTTTTTTTTTTAAACACTTGAAAGAACATCGTTTGTTAAATTGCGCATGCAGACATAGAACGCGTAAAATGATGTAATTGAGCTGAAATTGATTCAGCGTTTTTAATGTATCCGTTCGTAGTCTCCTTTTCAACTGAACAATCATCTTCAAAACAGTCGTAGAAAATTATGTCACCGTCCTCTTCGTCGTGCTCTGTTGGACCTAAATGCGTCATTTCTTCAATATCTTCTATGAGTGCCGAAAGTCTTTCAGTCATAGTTTTTAACGCTCTTACATCATCCATCGTTTCGGCTATCGTTTTGCTACTTAGAGAACTAATCTGCTCTTGAAGTTCTATAATCAACGGAAACGCCCAATCCACCTGGTGATTTGACTGAAGTTGGACTCGTACGATTTCCTCCAGTTTATCCAGTTGCATCTTCCACAATTGTTTATCCTCGTCGTTTATAGGAACAGGGATTTTACAGACTGAACCCGTCCAAATAACATTTTTGACGTGACAAGCCATTTTTGAAATCTCTCTGTAAATTCCTGGTGCTGCGTAAGCTAAAATCAACCAGCTATCAACGGCGACGACAAATTTTTCAGCTACTGAATTTCTGTTATACGGGCTGTGAATGAAAGTGGTTTCATCACCAAGACAAGTCACTGATGGCTGGCCGTGCCACTCTATCGGTCGGCAATCGTGGAATGTGTCTTTATCCTGTTTCAACGGAGGAGGACTAATGTCGACCGAAGGTGATTGGGTAAACACCATCGTTTGTCCATGATGTCCATAACAGGTTATAGCATTTGTAGAATAGGAGTAACAATTACCGATTGAAACGTCGCGGTAATCAGTTTGAGAAACGTCGTCCAGTTGAGGTAATAGATCGACAGCCTCGTGATTCTGTGGGAATTGATTTGGACGAATGCTTTCGATAGGAACATCAGGCAGCCGCAGAGACACTGTGACGAAATCGAATATGGAATCAAGCGAGGCGATAGTTGCGATTAATTGACGACTAACAGTAATAGACGAAATTAAATCGATCCAACTGGCAGGTCGAGATGCGCTGGAGACCAAATAAGGGGCTGATGTTGGGTATGAATAATTAAGAGTGTTTTCATTCAGATAAGTTTCTTCTTTTGTTGATTGGCATTGGAGTGGATGAGTTGTATTTCTCGTATCCAGTAATAAGACGGAACGACGGTCTCGCTTGTTTTGAGCACGCTCCACATCACGAACGCCGATCTGTTCTGACCATCGGCTTCGTCGCGCTGGTTGTAATTTACTTTCACTGCTACTGGCTGACTTTAGAGATTGCACGTAGTCTTTAAATTGTTGTCTGTTTGGAAATTTCTTCGATCCAAGTGAAACAGCTTCTTCTTGAGAAAGCGGAATCGTATCCAGTTTCCGAATATATAAATCGACCTTTTCTTTGCCAAATTCATACAAGCGACGGAAATCCAGAATGCTGTTCAGGTTTCCTTTATTGTTTTCTGATTTCAATTCCTTGAATTGAATGTACGCATCGTTCCATAGTTTAGGGAGGAACTTCGCTTCATTATCCAGCATGTTTGAGAAGGAATTCTTTTTGGACGCAAAATACCACTGGCCATCAGTAATGTCTCTATAGAGAATAGGTGTGCTGAAAGTGATCGGCAGACCCTTGGAATGCATTACATTGTTGTGATGTCCTGTGAAAGCCAAGTAATCCTCGTAACGAATAACAGTGTCGTATTCGGCAGCCAAATCATCCTCAATCTGCTTGAGTCTAAGATTTTTCTTTATTATGTCTTGTATTGGTTCTTTATTTATCTCTTTAATTTCCTCAAAATTGCCATTATGATCCTTCCGGTATATATTTTCCAAGGGAACGATTGCACCATCTTTTGGATGTAAAACATTTCCACTTTTGTCGAACAATTCCAAGGCACCATCCAGTTCAATGATTTTATCCAATCTATCATTTTGGTAATGGCCCTCTTCCAAGTAAATTCCAAATTGGCTGTCACGATTGTGATGAAATACCGTCATTTTTGGCTCATGTTTTCTGTCTTTTCCTATAAAATCATAATCGTACTTGACATATATGGAACAACTCTGCAATTCTTGAGTGAAAATGAAACGTGTTTCACCAAATGGGTCGATCTGAATCTTTTCGTTCGTGTTCAGCCAATAGCCCTGAACTGAAGTAGGATCGTTTAATGATATTGGCTTGGCTATCAAACTGTAACTTGCTTGACCGTTTTCAGGATAAAGTTCGAATTTGTATGTACCCCCATTCTGAAATCCTCTAAACAATTGTTTTGGGTTTACGAGTTTCCTTGTGGAAATTGGTGAATTTTTCAGCACACTGACAGGATCTTTATTCAACTGCGCTTGCAGTTCAGTGTCAGAAAAGGCTATGGGACATTTGGAATTCGAGTTTCCTCGTTTCATGCGACGTTTTCTAAGTCCCGGGCGACATCCAAACGACCCCATCTCCCTGTCTGCAAACGCTTCGTTCTCCCGGTTTCTCATTCGATTCTTGGTATCTTCCAAAGTCTCCAGTCGATGCAACGCTACTTTCTGAGCGTCTGGCAGTTCCAACAGTTTGTTACCCGATATCTTATTGATCGAAAATTGAAGTCCGTCTTTGGAGAGGAGCAATTTGCGGGTCGTTTTTAACTGAAAAAGATTATGTTTGATCCAACGTTGAATTTTTCCCGATCGGATATTATCAAACGCCCGTCCCATGTCGAATCGCATTTTAGTCACCAATTTTGGTAGTTTCACTTTCAGCGCATTATTTGCTTTAGCTTTTAAATGACGGAATTGTTTGTTTCCCGCTTTCAGCATGTTGCGAGCGCTTGTGCCAAAAGTCAGGCCGTTCAAGAATCCTTCGTAAGTAGCAAATGAATTGGCATCCCATCCGCTAGGATCAAAATTCTCATTGGCCATACTGGTCATCAAATAGGCGGTGACAGCTGCAGCGGCTACTTTGCCTGTAAGTCCTTTAGCAATACTTTTAAGCAAAGGTTTCAGTTGCTTCAATTTGAATTTTTTCAGCATAGGAAGAAGGGACGATAACTGTTTAGGACTGTTTTTAGCCAATTTTAATATTCCGTGACCCATTTGAGTTAAATCAGTAGGTAAACCGATTCCACTGTCGACACCTTCTAGTAAGGCGTTGAGGGTATTCAGGTTGGTCCAGTCCCATTTCCAAGGTGCAAATTCTCCGTTATTGGCCGATACTGCCTTACCGTAGGCAAAGCCAGCAGCTGTAGTATAAGTTCCTCTTAAAATCGAAAATTTGCCGAGCTTCCCAAATGTATTGGCGAATTGGTGAGCCACTGCACCGCCTCCAACGATGCCCATTCCGGTGCTGATACCCTGGAAAAGTGCGTTATAAGTGCCCGGCTCATCCCACTTCCACTTGGTAAAGTCCGCATTATTGTTGGCTGCAGCCGCAGAGACGTAAGCGGTTCCAAAACCGACCGCGACGGTTGCATGGATCCCTATAGCGGCAGTTGCTGCAACAGCTCCTATGGGTATCATGGCCCCACCTATTCCTCCTCCTATTATGCCGGCCCAAGTTTTGCCACTCTTCCAATTCCACTTGCCCGGATTCCAGTTATTGTTGGCTGCAGCTCCTCCCAAGTAAGCACCGCCAACCGCAAACAAACCAATTAATAGTCCTATTAAAAGACCAAATTCTCCATCGGGATCTACTAGTGAGACGGGCGAATTGCCCACGTACTTGTACGGACTGAAGTATTGTTCGCGAGGATCCGGCTGATAGAACCGTCCAATATCCGGATCGTAAAATCGGGCGTGGTAGTTGTAAAGTCCCGTTTCTCCATCCCATTCTTGCCCGGTGTAACGATAGAAAATTTCAGCCGCCGGATCATTTCCGTAGGAGCGCATTAATTGGCCGTAAGGAAGATAATCGTAAGCGGCCACCACTTGGCCATCTCGTAAGACCAACCGGATGGAGCCGGAGTGATCGGTCCACACGCTGTGGAATGCGCCGTTGCGGACGAAGCCGAGGAGTCCGCGAGGGCCGTAGATGTAAGACGTGGACACGACAACAGCCGCTGCGTCTTTCAGTTCCGGAAGTAACGATGAACTCGTCGAGGAATAAGTAGTTCGTCGATCGAAAAGGACTTTACCTTCTGTGTCACGGGCATAATGCGCCTCGTGGATTAAATGGCCATCCTTGGCCATCACTCGTTTGAGAATTCTTTCACCATGGGCGTCGTAGGCGAAACGAACTGTCCTCCCGTCCGTCAGGTGAATGGCCGTCGTCCGCATTGATGCGTCGTTGTATTCTATCCGTTCGATGCCTTTGTGAAGCGCTTGGATGACGTTTCCACGGGTATCGTGAAGCATCGTTTTATCCGTTGCAGTATTGACATCCAGTTTTCCGATTTCTTCCACTTTAATGGAACGGATTCGATTAGCTTTGTCGTCATCGTATGAAAATTCGTAGCGATGAAAACCCGTGTAGAATTTCTTGTGGTTCCCATTTGCGTCGATATCAAACGAGGCCACGTCAAATGGATGTTCGCCCAGCGCGTAAGTGAAATGTTGGTCAAGGATGCGGATGAAATCAGCCAAATATTTCGAATACTGAGGCGCGTTGAATATTTGCCTCAACTTGACATCCAGCCAATCCGTGGTGTCTTTGGCTTTTCCCATTACCTGGTGGACTTTTTCGGCCACCCGCCTCAATTTTTCAGAATCGGCAAACGGCATTCCGTCGTCAAAGCCACTCCATTGCAGGAATATTTTCTGAAATTCGTCCAGTGTTGATAATTTATTCCGTCGTTGTCCAATTTCTTTCAAAATCATCTTTTCTATGAGATTCCGGTAAAGTTTGACGTCTTCTTGAGTGCCCGTGACAGCCGCAAGTAGAGTCTTTAAATCGTCACTGCGGGTGAAAGATTTCCCGGGATTGGCCACGGCCGTCAACCAGTCGGATTTCCTTTGATCAGACACAATGAATCCAGCGTCATCCAGTTGCTTCCAAACGTCGCGCGATTGTTGCTTGTTTAAGGCCGTTTGACGGGAAAGCGTGTCCGGCTGGAATGGAACGGCCAACTTCTCCGTCTCATCTGTAAAATATTTGGCTTTAACAAGCTCCCGGTGGTTTCCGTAAGCATAACTGTGCCCGTAAATCCTAGGCATCCGCTTTTGAGCCAATATTCGAGCCATCTGTTGGCCATTCGGTCCTCCGCACACCAGCGGCATCCAAGTCTTGCCATCGCTAATTGCGAAGTGATAATCTTTTAGAGGACGACCAGTCTTAGTCAAATAGCCGTTGCGTTTGAGAGCCTTAAAGCACAATTGAGCCGAAGAGTTTGACTCTAACATTAGCTTTGAATGATTTGTCAATTGGAACCAACGCCAGTCGGCGTTAGGGGGCCACGTAGCGTTGAATGCCGTCCGCATAACAATTCCGTCACCGGTTCCACCTTGACCGTATCCACCGTCCGTGTATGACACCAATTCGGTTAGGAAAGGATCGGATATCTGTTCTAAGAAGCCAGGCGAATTGTAATTAAAAGTTCGATTGAAACTGTGTTGGCTTCCAGGGAAAACGTGTTCACTGGCCAATTGCCCACTTCCATGGTAGTTGAACCGAACAATATCTCCAGACTGGCCATCCAAACTCAATGCAATCAGCTTCCCCAGTTTATTGTAACGATGTTCCAGTTTGATGGCCAGATTATTTTCGCCACTGACTGACGGATATTGAATTGATCGCAGTCGGTTACTGTGAGAGTAGTACGTCTTCCTGATTTCTGTGTCAGGCTGATCAAAGGAAACAAGTTGTTTAGATTCGATTAAGCGGTCTTGGCTGTCCCAGCGCATCTCTTCCACTAAAACGTTGTCGTCAAAGTTATGAGTCACAAAGGTGGCGTTACGTTCACCTCTCAACAGCGACGGATCATAGTGCCGTTCTTCCGCTTCGGTTCGATCGATTAACTGGTAAAAATTGGCGTTGGCCAGCGATCCTTCAGCTAGGGAATTTTTGAATTTTTCGCGAGACATGGGCATTTGTTCCAAAAATCCCGTACGAGCGACTGCTCGTCCGTTGTCATCGTACTCGTAAAATACGACGCTATCAATTTCGTTGGATTCTTCTGAAACGGAATGAACTTGCAGACGGAGTAGGCCATCTCGGTTATAATAATACTCAAAGTGTCCAGTGTCTGGGGTCGTCTTGTGAATAAGTAGCCCAGTATCGTCGTTATAGGTCATAAAGGTACCCAGAGTTTTCTGCAAATGAATCTCTTCAGACGAAAGTTTTGTTTTCGTCACAGGCCACAACGGTTTGGACTTCATAAAAGTGTCAGCACGTTCGTGATAGATCGGTGGAAGGATTTTGATGAGCCGGTTCTTGGAATCGTATTCATAAGTGCTAAGCAAATGATCATGGCCGAGCACGTAGATGTAAAGGGCCACTCTGTTTTCTTGTTGATCCAGGACAGCCACTCTTTTAGTTCCATTTGGCATTTCTTCCATTTTATGCCGGAAGCCTTTACTCGTCGGGAAATGATTGTCGATAACGGCGATTTCATCCCTTCCGCCGGCCGATGTTCCAAATTTCTTGGCGTACGAACCGTTGACGGTGAAATCCGGACCAGGCTGCCCTTCCACTCGTTTTTCATTCAGCGGATTAGCTTCATATTCGGTGCGAAAGTAAGGGACTCCTTTGTCGAGCGGATTTAAACGGTCCACCATCCCTCGCAGGCGATGGGTCTTCCATACTGAAAGGGAATTCTCTGGATCAATGGGTCCACTGACGAAATCCGAGTAGTAAGTCAGCAGTGGCTTTGCTTCATCTACGCTGACTCTTGTTAGTTTGGTAATGATTCCCTCTCGACCGAGCTCGTCGTAAAGGGTCTGCGACACAAGAACGGATCTATCCGACTCCAGCTGAATGGTTTGCATCTTCTCTCCCCATTCGTTCATGTATTCCATCTCGGTTCGTGGATTTCCCATGAAAATGCAATCCTCGACGAAGGTGTTTCCTTGAGCCTCAAAAGCGAAAAAAGTCCAAGGATTTTTAGCGGATAAAGAAGCAACTAGACGGTCTAGAAGAAGGACACTGTCGATCCAGATGAAGAAACGACCTCCTTCGGTCATCATTATAATTTCACCGCTATTAGGTAAGTCGGTCACGTTGGTGTGGGGTGTGTCCGGCTGGACTTGAAACGTCAAGGTGCTGGATGTCTTCTCGGATTTTCGGGCCAATCGAACTTGTCCACCTGCCATTTTCCAAGTCATGGATGCGGTGGGAGAAATCAGCGAATAATAACAGCGGATAGCTGCCGACGACGATTCCGCACCAAATAGAGTGGAAGGATCAACACTGACGAGTTGGTGAGATTGTTGATGATTGTGCCACAGTCGAGCCGGAGCTGTCGTCCAGACCGATAAATTATTTGTCGAATCATTCCAGCGGTTCTTCCAAGCGTAAGCGTCGAAAATTTCGTACAGTCCGCCATTCTCCGGATAGAAAACGGTGCGACTCCGTTTAGCTCCGTTGACGATTGACGGCGATCCATTTGGTGTGGGGATTAAACGACCGGTGTAACTTGATGTTGCCACTTGCTCCACCTGCTGTTGGCCGTTGACAGTCACGTCCGTTACAACAGCCATTTCACGGTCACGATAGTAGATGGTTCGGCTGATGGATCCGCTGGAGCCGATAACAGAAACCGGCCTTCCATTATCAGAATTGAAGACTGTTGCTTTGAAATCGTGCAAAACAGGTGAAAATCGGACGTGATCGACATCCAGAACAGCTGTATGGCCGTCAGAATGCTGGTCAGCATCGACAGTTAATTTAATGGTGAACTGGGGCGTCTTTTCTTTTTTACTTGCCAGTTGACTTTCCGCATAGAGACGCTTGACAAAGTTGAAATTGATCAACACTTCAAGGTAAGCCCAATCACCAACCGAGCGTATGATTCGACCCAGCAGTCCCACAATTTCTTCTCCCGTCTCATTGACACTAATTATTGCTTTCAAGTAAGGCGTGACTTGACTTTGCTCGGTGGTACTGACGAAATAATCGATTCCGTTGGATGGGCGAATCCAGCAAGACGCAACATAAGTAAGGTCTTGATCAGCTGGAGTGAAAACTCCTTCCAGTAGCGGATGGCTAGCGTTTAATCGCAAGTAATTCTCTCCAGTCAGTGCGAAACCCCCCTTCAATACATTCGATTCCGAAAATCGCCACCGAAATGGAGAACTGGAATTATTCATTTCATATGATTCGAATCCATAGTAAGAGGTCAATTGGTCGGTTAAATCATATGGTGAGAAGTCGCTGACAATCCGCCCGTTGCGGTCCCACAAGATGCTTTTATCGGGAGTCTTTGATGGTTCGGCAGAATTGTTCTCGGTTTTCTTTTGAACTAACTGGCCATCAGCGCCAAACATCTCCAATGACGTCTGGCTCCACCCGCCAGAAGATGAAATCTCGCGAGTCGTCCAAGTTTGTTGGATCCATCCTGCTAATTTGCGATTATTTCCGGGAATTATTGTTGCAATTACGTTACCTTCGGCATTGGTGACCCATTCATAACCCGTTGAGCGTGTCGTACTGTTATTGCTCATCTTGACCGATTTTACGGCTATTCGTTTGGCATTTTTGTTGGGATTGATTGAGCGTAAGGAACGTGTTAACAACACAAATTTTTCCGGGGCGTCTTCCTTTGATATGCCGGCCAGTGTTGTAAGCCGATCGTAGGAGCTACTTTCACCCACCAGCTGCTCGTCGGGGAACGTGAAAACCGTTCCCAACGTTTTCCCGTTGTCAGAGAAGAATATGACGGTCGTGCTGTTATACCGAGTCTCGTAAGCCAAATACACCGGATAACGACTGACGATCTTATCCGGCGGACTGATTTCCAATCGAAGAAGTGCTTGGCCAATTTTTTTATTTGAATCCATTGGATCCTGCGCGTACAACGTTAAATTTCTCATTTTATGATTTTCTTCCTGGTTGGCATCAAGAACAGTTTCCTCTAGAACGAAAGAATTCCCTATGGACATCAAAGGCAAGTCATTATTTTTGTTTTCCGTTTTGTTTGCTTTGATTTCCTCCAGTTGCCAATCACCGCCAGTCATTCGTATCAGTGTGTTGTTTCCGGCATAGAGTCCCTTTGCTGTTATCACCGTACGCTGGGCAGTCCAGTTCACTAGGAATTCAGTGTCGAACAATTTTTGAAAACTTTCCAGCGCGTTTATCTCTGTCAGGACTTCTTCCTTGCTGGGTTGTGGGCTGTTTTTCTGAGTGTCCAACCATAAGTCACCTGACACATCAACGACGGTCAACCGGAAGAAATTATCGTTCATCACTTTGTATCCCAGTTGATAACTAGTACCATTATTGTGAAATTCGTGTCTCACCTGGAGAATATTGTCGGTTTTGATGCTGAATTCTCTGCGGAGTACCACATTGTGGTCTGGATCCAAAAGAAACAAACGCATCCGCAATAACAGCTGCTGGCCATCCAACAAATGCAATGAAGTGAGAACGAAGGAATTGCTCGACAATTGCAATATGTCTTGTTTAAGAGTTTCAATTAACATTTTCTCCGTCTCGGATGGTAAGCGGAATTTTTTTACGATACTTGATCCTCCGCTGAACAGATTTGGAATTGTTTCAATAATGCGCATTTGCCATTTGCTTTTCGATCCATCTGGATGACAAACAAAAAGTTGACGGTCGTTATATCCAACAATTAAATGACCCGCCATTTCGAGACGGATTATAGACTGACTGGATGGTAATTTTAGTTTTTGTTTGATCCATTCCGATCGATCGGCTGACAATTGAAATATCAGAATGTCATTGCTGTCGACTACGGCCACGCCAGATTCGGTGTGACTTATTATCGCATCGCCATGAAACCAATAGCAGGTGAGATCTTTATTCCATTTCCGGATGCCGTCCTTGCTCTTGTGATAGAACAAACACATTTGTTTCTTATTCCCTTTTTCCGTTTCCAGTAAGACGATACAGAAGTCTGGTAAGGATGATAACACGTTATAGGAACGAATTTTCCCTTCCGTCTGCGTTGTTGCTGGCAAAGGGGATAATTCGGCTAATGTCTCCAGTAATTCAGCACTCATAATCTTCACCTGAATCTTGTCGGGTAGCTGACGTTGACGGAATACCATGGCCGCATAGTCGTGACTGTAGCTGATGGCAGGTTTCTCGTCGACTGGATGCCTTACAGACGAATAAGGATCGGGCAAATCAATAGCAGCAATAGAATTATATCGAAATTGAGTTTTTAATTCACTGGGTAACTTTATTTCAGTTAACAATCGCTCTGCAGATTGGGCTTCTTCTTCGTTGTAACTAAACTGGAAGATGGATTCGCTTACCAACAAGTCGATTGGCTGCTCGATGGCAGTTAACAAGCGCCGACCCTTTTCTACTTGATAAACAAATCTGAGCGTTTGCCTGTAGTGCTCAGTAACGATTTGGCAGCCGGTCAAGTAATGGGATTCCCTCATCCGTACCGGGAAGACGAAGTTCTCGGAATCAAACGGGTGACCAAATGTTTGGTATTCCTCCTTTTCTTTGATGGCGTAATTGAAGGTGATGGCTGTTGATGACTCGACGCTGATTTGTTTCAGTCTAATGGCCGCTGTCCAGCTGGACGCTGGACGGGAATTTTTGTATTCCACTGAATCGATTTCGTAGTGATAGATAATTGATTTACCGCTTTCTTTCACCTGACGTTCGATTAAATACCAGGCGATTGGCACTCGTTTAAGCAATTTTACATCACTGCCTGATCCTCGCCATAGCGGCCAACTCAAATTCCAGCGGACGGCTTCCATATTCCTTGCTGATCCATAGGTAAACGTGCCCGTTTCAGTGGTGATTATCCAGCGCTGCTCTTTTGGGTGAAATTTTATTGTCCATTTAGGTTGTGAATATTCTTGAAAAAGCCGAACTCCATCGTCAACTTGGACGTCGGTCAAAATAGGTTTCAGTTGTAAAAAAGTTCCATCCACGGTTAAATAAAATACCGCGTCTTCAGAAAAGATACTTCCTCGATAGTCGACGGTAATGTAGTTGTCTGGCAAAGGAAGTGACCAGCCTGAGCCGACAATGTTGGACAGTGAGGCCTGTTGGCTGTGGTACGAAAGCGAAATTCGATAAGGGATAGGATCGGAGACACTCGGTTCGAAGATGGGCAAAGTGAAATCGACGGAACCTGCCACAGGATCGACTAAATTTGAAATCGATAACGACTCGGCCCACTGTTCTGTCCACCTCAAGACGACTTTCTCTGATATTGGGGTGGTCCGTTTTACTTGAGACGGGATCTTAACAGCAGAAGTCTTAGATAACGTTTGATTAGTAATATCAGGAACAGGTCTGGAATCATGAGATGTTTTTGGTGCGTTCAAGACTGTTTTAACCAAAAGATTGCCCACGAAAAGCCTCTTCTCTTCATCCAGAATGAACAAAACGGACTCCCTCTTATTAACCCCTTGGTTGACGGCATTGATGGCTCCAACAACATTGGCGAATCGGAACGGAGTGTCCAGCAGAGACGATGGGTCCAGCAGTGTTTTCCACAACAAAAGGACCGGATCGAAGGTGAGGATAGTCAGTCCTTTTGAACCAGTAAAGAGCAGGTCATCGTGGCCATCACCGTCAGCATCTACAAACCGCATCGATTCGTCATATTCCGCTATCCAGCTGTTTGTGTAAGAAAATCCAGCATGATAATGAACCAAGGTATAATCTTTGATGGCGGCAGTTGACGATTGATTAACTCCCAATTGGTACACGAACAGTCCATGCCGATTAAACTGGACAACATCAAGATAAGGTTGCCCGGTTAAATCGACAAAGAAGAATCGCTCCGTTAATAATTTAGAGGTCCAAGGGCCGTCCACAAGTGACACTTTGGCCACTTGCTGGAGCTCGAATTTGTCATTAAAGCGATGCATTTCCAATTGAGTGTCCGTTCTTAGCGCTATGCAATCTTGTCCGTTGCGCTGGACATTGGCCGTGTACAAGTTGATGGCCTCAGATATCTTTGCGACTACGCTGTTGTCTTTGTTCTTCTTCAATGGAAAAAGTGGATGCGGTTTTCGGGTCTTGAGTCGCTCCTGTGATGCTCCGTAAAATTTAACTTCCGTTTCCTTTCCGATCTTTTGGCGGCCCATAACTCCGATCAGCCGAGTATCGGAATAGAATCGAGCGACGAGGACAACGGACCGGTGGGTCTCATCCCATCCGTACAGATCACGAAAGGAGGCGTCACGCGACATACCTAGAACTTGGATTGGTCTCTCGTTTGGATGGAAACGGTAGAAACCGATTCCATCTTCGTTGCGGAGGACAATGCCGTCACTTCCGTCGTTCAGCATCGTATTGGTCACGAGCCATGGATAAGTTTGCAATGGATATGACGCCCTTTGAGCGTCATTGAAAAAACGGCGGTTCCATAGTCGCGTCCATGTTTCCGGTTTGTTAACTGAGCTGCCGCTGGATGACACGTTGAAGGCGACTACATTGGCACCGTGACGGATGTACATTCGAGAATTATTATTCTTACCTTCATTCACAGCCGAATTGATTAAGAAAATGTCATCAACTTGGCCATCCAATGGAGCACCCAGAAAAACATTTCCGATTTCGGAGATCGAGAGCAGTTCAAGAGTCGTCCTTCTTCCATCGTCTTCCATCTCCATTTACTACCTATAGGCCTACATACAATTGTGTACGAAAAACTTTAACTGATTCCAATCACCACCAAATTTATTCCCATAATAACTTTAAAAAAAAAAAATGAAATGCGACACAATTAAGTGATATTTTAAGCTAATATTGGAAATATTTCGAACTAAACGATATCGCTTATATCTCCCGCATACTCACACGATGTTATTTATTATTATTCTTACTGTAGGCTAGTAACTAGCCTAAATAAATGTACTGATATATGCCGACAATCTCCAATAATATTTTCCCATAATCAATAATTAATCGTAACTTACCTTGCCGTGAATCCAATTATAATGGTTGCTTGTTGCAGACTGCAGTATTTGACTACGAGAGTGAGTTTAAGCTAGGCCCTATCTGAGCTAACTGTATAGTAGAACAAAACAAGCAACTCCTCGCAGGGAGGGTGTAACATCAGGGTGTAACCCGATCGAGACCCATTTCTAATAAGAAATATCATCATGCGCACTATGTTTTATCAGTGTAAATGCGTAGACAAAATCAGAGCTGACTTATGATGATGGAAAAAAAAAACTATTAAAAAAAAACTATCGACCAAGATCAACATAAAAAAATAGTTATGCGCTTGATCTTTGATCAGTGGAAGAGCGCAGTTCTGCGAGCCCAAAGACCCGCAGTCGAGACTCGAGTGCATGTGCAAGCTCGAAGATAAGAGCAGACTTCGTTGATAAAAATAAATCAGTTTGGAAAAATCAGTGACCTGATGATAACTTTTCGTCGTAGGAAGCAAGGCTTGGCGATCCTTGGATTTTATTTAAGACCTTTGATGCTTGCTGGAAAACATGCGACTTTATTTGTCGATTAAAAAAAAACCATCTCATGTATTCGTTAGCTACCGAGGAAACACCACCAGTAAATTCTAGCAGGCGATTTCAACCTCAAAATGGGAAAAATAGTCAGCTGTCCATTAGTTTATTTGTTGCTGGTTCTAATTTTCATTTTTAACAAAACATCATTCATTTATTCTTCACCTTTCAACGTGTCAGGTTAGTAAACCATATACCTATATTATCGCCTATTATCAACTGTTTTTTTTTTACTATTTTGGCCTATTTGATATTTAAATTAATAATTTTATTCAATACTTGCAATAACATTTGAAGCAGATGCTGACTCATCGAAACTCTTAATCAGTTATCCAACGGTCTTCGCTATTTTTGATGGCGTTTTAAAAGGAATAGAAGATTTGGCAGTAGCGGCAGCCGCTGGTAATAAAAGGAATATAAATAACAGAAGTAAAAGGACACCATTTGAGAATTATTTTGATTTCCCCAACTCTTGTTCCTTGACGGAAAACGAGCTTGAAAAAATTACTAATTTAATTACCAAATTTTATGATGAGAAAGATAATCAGTCAACGTGTGAAGCTAAACCGACTGAAGTGTTTGTTATCAACTCAGTTGGTTCATCCAATCGCTGCAACCAGCTGATTGAATCTATCATTAGGAATGCAAAAGATGTAAAAATCGCCATCAATTGTCTTTTAAAGAAAAGTGCAGAGTCCTACGACATTCGTTACGAAAAGCTGAGAGCGACTTACAAACAAGAAATATCTAAATTGCAACAAAAACTGGACAACGCCGAAAAGCGATTTGAAAACAATTTCAAAAAGAAGATTAACGATTTGAACGAACGTGTTCAAGAGCTGGAAAAAACTTTGTGGGGAATATTGAAAGAATTAGAGAACGAGCGCTCCAAAGTCCGAATTTTGAGTTTGAAATTGATTCAAGAGTATTTGGAAAACGGCAAAATCCATTTGGCGTCGGAAACGTTCAAAAGTAATTTGATGGGACTCGACAGAAACAATATCATTACCATAACTACGAACGCCACTAACATCTCAATGAGAAACGTTATCGAATTTACGTCCGGATTGAAAGACGACGTTGACGCAATGGTCAGTGGTGTCATTAACCTTTTCCATGAGTTGGAAAAAAGAAAGAGTCTTGATCGAAACACTGCACGTCTTTTACAAGAAAAAGTTGATGACATCATTCAATATTGCCGAGATCTAGATGGGACGGACTTACAGGAAACGAAATTGAAGTTGGACAGAAATGTAACTGACGGACTCATTTTGGTTTACAATAATCTCCATTTCATTAAGAATAATCCATCATTTTATCTGTAAAGGACTAAAGGTATTATTGCACCGAACGAAAAATGCACTTCTCCCACAATGACTCACAATTTGTTGATATTATTATTAAGCTACAATAAATGTTGACACTCTTGCATGATTACAGTCATTATAGGCATCATGAAAAATAATAAAACCCGTGTTGATGCTGAAGGGTTCGTAGGAAATATGTCATGTCTGCTGTTTCTTATGAGATTCGAAATTTGGCGGAAACATGACAACAGTAATCAAATAAATATAAGCCTATAGGCCTATAGTGGTAAATATACCTCTCGCATTTGAATTTGAAATTTTGTTATTACAACGGTTTTTGAATTTGATAAAATTCTGATTATAATTCACGCGTGCAGCGTGACTTTTACTGGGGGTAATCGAATTTATGTCGGCATGGGATGGTTGAAATTACATCAAATAAGCGATGTAGCAAAATGAGCATTAAAAAAAGAAAGAGTGAAAAAAATACTGGATTAAAAAAATAGGCAATGAATATTTGAAAATGTAATAGCGAATTTTCCGGAAATTTCTTTGCTTGTAATATATCCTTATCACTGGTTCAGCGTTTCATGTTGCTCTGGGGAAAACCAAGAGGAAATCAACCTTAGTTCAAGTCAAGCTCTCTATCTATATATTCGTCAAGAATTGACCGTGCTCGGATGAGAGTAGGAAATGGCTTATTTTTCAGCAGTTACTCAAGTGTGTTTTTTTCTTTTGGCTTATTACATCTGTTTGACGGCTGCAACGGATTTGGAAAGCAGATTTTTGCACTTTGAAAAAAATTTCGTGAGTATTATTTGCACTTCATTATAATAACCTCTTACAATCGTTATTTATCAGTGCATCGTAACAATTGTATTCTGTAATATTTTCAAGGTGAATGTCAAAGAAACTTTGGAGGCTAAAGTTGTGACTTTAGAAACTAAAGTGGCTCGACTAGAGGCCAAAGTGGAACAACAAGAATCGCAAATCGCTGCCTTGATATTGAAGGAAAGAGAGAAAGACCAGAATTCTTCAACCAAGAAGTTTACGATGAGTGTTGAATTGAATCAAAATTATAAACGAAACGCCATCTTTAGGACATGTCAAGAGCTTCTCTCATCAAATCCGCTGTTGGAGTCCGGCATGTATTGGATTGATCCTGACGGCCAAGGAGTCGGCGATGATGCTATTCATGTCTTTTGTGACATGAAATCAGGTAAGCCCATCGTATTAAAGAATAAAATAAAACATTACTTTATTGAATATTTTTTTGTTCATTACATGAGGCAAAACGTTGATTGGACACGACAGTGAATCGAAAATAGATGTCGAAAAATGCGCCGAGCCTGGATGTTATTCCAGGAAAATCAATTATTACGCAACAGATAGGCAAATTGAATCTTTGATCGGATTGTCCATTGAATGCGAGCAAATGATAAGCGTATGTAGTTTTGTACATATTACAATCTAAAATAAGTTTTAGATTTTTTAAATACAAAATTTTAATGAATAATTATTTTATTTATTAATTGAACCCTAGATCGATTGCAATAATGCACCGTTAAAAGTCGGTGGTGTTGACTATTCTTGGTTTAATAGCAAAAACAACAATGAAAAGCTAACATTTCATAGCTCGTGGAACGAGAGTGTCTGTAGCTCTGGTGAAAAGACAAACGGAGGTATTAAACTAACGAGTGCTTTTATTATACGGCTAACTATTTATGTCTGCATTTATATAACTAACAAAAAATTATGCCTAATTTTAATAGTACATTCGGCACCAAAAATACCAGTCGCACGTCTAAATTTTGGCGGCACCTTAAAAGGATTTATCTATCACACGCTGGGAAAAATACAGTGTGGAGGAAAGTCAAAATCTGAGGGAATGCCCAGGTCGTGTGAAGACTTATGGAGAACAGGACACACCCTGAATGGAATTTTTGCTGTTAAGGGAAGTAAAAGCATCGAAAGTCTCTACTGTGATTTCAACAGACGGCCCAATGAAAACGGTATAGAGTAATATAGAGCACTTAATTTTATTATTCATTCATTAACCACTACTTGTTTTATGGAACTAATTGTTAATCAGGTTTCCAGAAACGGATTGGATACGCCGACGTCAAATCGGCGCCCGTCCATTTCTACGTCCAGAGAAATTCTTCATTTAACACAAAATACAGTCCGATTCCGTTCCACTTCGCGAGGGTAAACGAAGGAAATGCCATGAATTTGACATCCGGGGAGTTCACGGCACCGCGACCGGGAACTTATTTCTTTTCGTTTTCGGGAATAGCAGAGTATTCACATTTACATAAAAAACAAGTTTACATGTACATTGGACTTTTTTTGAACGGGAAGAGCATCGGATCGGATTTTACTGAAGAGGAAAGTTCCTACTATCATAGCAGTAAGCGGGGCCCGGTGTCATTCCAGTCGACGTTGAAATTGGATAAAGACGATAAAGTCTGGTTGCAGATTTATGCCTCGTCAAACGATGTATATCTGCTCGAAGACAGAGAAAACCACTTCAGTCATTTTACAGGTTTCATGTTGGAAGAGAACATTGTGGCGTCCCTTTGAGATTTGTATTGATCATTTTTAAAAAAATGCGCACGACAATAATCAGCAGACAGTTGGCACAAAATGAATTGTTGAATTGGATTACGTAAAGGTAAGAAAACGGAAGGAATAAACTTATTTGACTGTTATTCATTAAAGGCTGGGAATTTCTCTACAAAAATTTGTATTCAATTGCAGCTGTAATGTAATGATAATGATCACAGAAATTTACATGTCTATTTCTATTTCCCAAAATAAGGCAATTTGGTACGAAAAACCCGTTTTGATTGCCAGATTTAGCAAAGAAAATCAAGAAAGAATTTCTTTTTCAATTTGTCAACTGTTGCAATTTTAAATCACAAACTTGTTAAACACGAAAATGTTAAGAATACATTGCCCTATATCTCCTTCGTTCTGAAGAAATTTTCACTGTTTCCTTTGACCGCCTTTTACTTTTAAAAATGTTTAATCAGGTGTTTAATGTTACAAAAGACGAAGTGTTTCATTTTTTGTGGGTTTTCAGCAGATGCGTGCATTTTGAATATTTCCATCTGTAAAAATTTAGACGTCGAAAATAACGATAACATAATGTTGATTATCAACTTATAAAATTAAAGTAGAATGCAACGTAAAATTTTAAAAATACTGTACTTCTACTTTCTTTCATTTCTGGCAGTGAAAATGTCAAAATGAATTCGTTAAATAAATATTAAATCGAGTCAAATTTAAATTCCTAATGAATTTAAACCTATATGACTCCGCTTACTCAGACTGACGCAATTCCGGACTGCATTAACCAGCAGTTAAATTTTGTTGTCTTGAGAAATGCTAATTTGTTTCTTCTTACCGACAAGAACTTACAGCACAATAAATTTTTTCACTTGAATTTGCAGAATAAAATCTTGTGAAAGTTTCGATAACGTTCAGATATTTAGTTAGAAATTCCATTCCATTAATATTGTAAATTTTGTATTTCATTGGCAGTGTTCGTACAAAATATTGCATTACATCTCGACACTTGGAATTGGATTTTTCTCTAAAAATCACTAATATTTGCTCGTCTAAGTTTTGATACTTATGTCTTTCATGTAGCAAGGTGTTGTTTCTTCGTCGGGCAGTTCTTGATCCAACTGAAATTATATTCAAAAATAACAAATTAAAATCCCACATATTAATCATTAATTGTAATTAATTACAAGTAGAAATCGTTGAATAAGAACCGGAAGTGGAAGCCGAGGAACGAGTAGGAACAGCGAACGGTAGTTGAATTTTTGTAGCAAATGCAATCGAATCACCAGTCGACATTGCTTGGCCAAACTCGGCGGATTATACAACTGATTCTGAAGTGTCTTCAAATGAGTTTCCGGCAATTCCCCAATTAATTCTTCCACCCGTTTCTGAAGCATGGAATCCCAACAACGAGGATTAAACGAATCAATCATGAAAGCAAACAGGTCGTGATCTCGATTTCTCAAACTCCAATAAATGGCACTTCTCCCCTTGGAATCCATTCGCGTTGGATCGGCACCGGCAGCCATCAGGAACATGGCCAACTGATGCCGCCCTCTATATCCAAGATATTTCGTCTATTTATTTGAGAAAAAAAAAAATAATAAAATTTATAAAATAAAAATTAGTTCAATCAATTAATGAATTTAATTTACCGCCAGATATAAAGGACATTGGCTCCACGGATAGTCGTCGACGGAGCCGACGCGCGATCCAGCAGCCAACAACTTGGCGACGAGCAATGGCCTTTGTCCTTTTGTGGCCACCCTACAAAATGACGTGCATATAGAGAAAAAAAATCAGAGGTAACATGCAAGTCGGTAATTTGGCTGGCCAATGGCGTAGTATACAGTATACCATAGCGGGGTGTGCCCATAGAAGTCGGTCGAGTTCAAATTCGCTCCCGATCTTATGAGAAGCTCTGCCAATTCGTCGTCTTTCAGCCTGTGCATGTCACAATGTCAAGCTTCCCAATTGTGAAATCAATGTGGAAACTTTTTTAGTACTCGTGCACCTTGTCGCAAAAAAACTAACCTGCACGCGGTGTAGAGGGGTGGTTCGAGCCGGCCATTGGAGCCATGGCTCGGGAGACTGTACTAATCCAAAATCGATGCAGACGGAGTAAGTGTTCGCTGACTTGCATAAATACTTGACACCATTGCAAAAAAGGAAAGAAAAAAAGGAAAGAATAAAAATCGAACTCACCAAACGTCCGCGCCTGCGCTTAAAATCACTTGGACAAGAGCTTTGTCTTGAGAGGATATGGCCATTCCTAAAAGGGTCATCCCTCTATAGATGGCGTTGGGATCGGCTCCCGATGAAAAAAGACTTTTGACGTGCTCGACCTGTCCGACTCTGACCTAGAAAATAAAATCAGATAGATAATAAAATATGTGGTCGCTCTAACTGAATACACACACACACTGTCTGAATTCTTACGGCTAAATGTAACTCGGCTGGAGATATTCGGGCTCTCATCTTTTCCATTCAAGATGGACCGTGCGAAGCCAAAATGTCGAATGGCTTCGACTCCGACAAACTCCCAAGACGTCAGAGGGAGTGCAGCTCCTTCCAAACAAATTTAAAAATAGAAACGAAAATAATCACATCACATGCCCCTACCGTGTTATTCCGAGACTGTAAAAACGAGAAGCTCAGCTCGAAAAAGTGCAGAATCGGTCAAACCTAAGAATAAAACCCCATTTTGTTCACCTGCCAAACACCAATTCGGCGTGTGGTGGTCACTCACTTTTCATATGGATAGAAAATTTGGAATAATTCCAGAAAAAGACACGATACCAAACAAATATGTACACTAATTCTTGCCTATTGTATTGATTTTTATAACGTTTTCCGGTCTTACAAGGCCGCCATTCGTTAAAAATCACGGTTAACCAGCCCTTGGGTTGCACATATTCAACAGAGCAGGGCAGTGAACCTTATATTTTAGTTGTACTTTTTTTTTCCCATTCATCATGTTTCACAAACAAATTTGAGTCAGGAAATGAAAAATAGATTCGCAAATGCTGAGGTGGATGTCAACGATCGTGTAATGGACACAGCTGATGGAATTCTTCTTTTTTTTACTTATTACAGAGCTTGATAACATTCTAATTGGGTCTCGTATTCCGTATTCCTTTATGGGAATATTTTGCACAGATGTTAGGGAAGTTTTGTCTACGAAAAAAAAAATGAACAAGCCAAGAGTTGATGTGTTTAACCAAGCAGAGCCTTGACCTCATCGTAAAAGACGAGCACGAGAGCACCGCCAGTGCCTCGGAGGACGTTGGAAAGAGCTCCCTTGAAGAAAGCTTTGCCTCCCTCAGCTTTGTAGATCTTGGCCCAGCAGTCGATGGTGTTCTTGTACATGATGTCGGCCTTAGCACGTCCAGACTGCATCATCATACGACGACGGACAGTGTCGAAGGGGTAAGAGATGATACCGGAAGCGGTGGTCACAACCTGGGCGATCATCCACTTGATCAAGAGTGGAGTCTTCTTGGGGTCGGGCAACATGCCACTGGCAGAATCGTAGAGACCGAAGTAGGCAGCACGGTAGATGATGATGCCCTGCACGGAGACGTTGAATCCACGGTACAGACCAACAATACCGTCAGTCTTGACGGTCTTGGTTAGGCAGTTAACCAAACCACTGTACTCGCGCTCGGCAGCTCCTTTGCCGACATCAGCACCCAAACTAGTCAATAAAGCAATTAGTTAGCATATTTTGTACTTTTAGTTTTTACGTTTGATTCTGTATAATACCGGGTACGGGCGAAGTCCAAGGGGTAGACGAAGCAAAGAGAGGTAGCTCCTGCAGCACCACCAGATGCCAAGTTAGCGGCAAACCAGGCCCAGAACTGGGTCTTCTTGTCAACTCCCTTCATGAAGATGTTCTTGTAGACATCCTTGAAGGCAAAGTTGAGGGCCTGAGTGGGGAAGTAACGGATAACATTGGCAAGGTTACCACGCCAGAAGGCTGTCATGCCCTGTTCTTTGGGGATACGGACAAAGGCATCCACAATACCTGGAAAAAGAAACATACATTATTGTAAAAAACCCAGTTCACACAAGATATCACTAGGTGTTGACCCAATTATGAGTCTTATGTAAAACTCATACATGGTTACTTTCACAATCCAAAATCTTATCTTTTCAAGTCACACAATTTCAATTCCAAAACTAGCAAAAACTGGTTTACATGATTAAAAGCCCATGAGGCGAACGAACATACTAGCTGAGCATACAAGAACAATGTAAAAATATCTTTAAAACTTTGTGAAAAAAACCTAAGGATTTTTTGTGATCCAACATGGCGCCGTGCCGGCGTGAGCCGGTTCGGAACCAACGGTAGAATATCTCTCCCGATTAAGTAACTAGAGAAGGGGGGGGGAGGGGAATCAGCCATCTTACCCTTGTACTGCTTGTCGGCCGTGATCTGTTTGGAGGCATGTTGAACCTGAAGGAGCAGTTTAACTCGTTCAATTGGGGCGACGGCCGTCTTGGAAACGGCAGCCGAAACACCACCAGCGATAAAGTCCTTGGCAAAGGACAGAGGATCAGCGGTTTTACCAGACATTTTCAGTGGTTTTTTTCAACAAGCAGAAACGATGGGAGAGCCGGGCAGATTGTGCACGTGTTGAGACTTCGAGCACGAAAGGGAAGAGTACGAGTCTGGTCTCTGAGTTTCTACCTTCGGTCTTTTAACAATTCAGTGGTGCCCTCTAAGGTGCCTTGGTTACGGCCACAATTCAAAGGCCTGTCAACTCGATTGAGATTGCGCATTTAATCAAGTTTCCAGTCATGACCGCTAGGTCGGAATTGATCATAATTTACAATATCATTTCTTCACTTCTTGAAGCTTAATTGACCATTTCTCTGCCTTAATAATAATGTGCTATTTTCAAGAGAATTTTACAAATGTAATTTTTCAGTTATTTGCAGTTTTTAATTAAAATTGAATGTAGTTTTGTGCAACGCCACCTGTGATCAATTCACTTCAGTTAGCTTATATGAAAGGCCTTCGCCAATCTACTGGGACTTCGATTTTTCCAAGGACCAATCCAAAAATCCGTTAGTAACGGATTTTACAAGTGCCTTAGGCATTTTCACGTGACGGGGATAGGAAAATGCCACCCTTTTGGCGCCTTTTACTTTTTTTATGTGTTAGAAGATTATCAAATAGGGGGAGGAATCCCCATTGGGGTGTACTTCGACCCTAATGACCCTATATGAACCCGATTGATGTAATCAAGAATTATGTAATTATCTCATCTCATCGATATTGCGAAATGAATGAATTCCCGAAAATGCATAAAATGAATTCAGTTGTAAAGGGTAAAAAAATCTGGATGAAACCAAAAATGGAAAGTTTGATGGATAGTTGCCAACTCGACTGGGCCGTATAACCTACATATTTCTCTATGGAATGACGTCATCTTAATTCACACGAAATCTGGTCACGTAGATTGGCCAGTTATTCCTCTTATTTATTTATGTAAACAATTCAATGATCTTTTCTGGAATTATGTAGTCATTTAAAAATTCTTAAATAAAATAATCAAGTTGAAATTGAGTTGAAACTAAACCTGGCAACGCTGTTCATATTTACCATCAAGACAATTTTCGGCTTCCCGTCAGCCTGTTTGTGTTGATTTGATGACCGAAAAAAAGTAAAACTAAATTTGTGTTTGTTATGATTGCGTGATTCTTCTAAAGCTAGGATTTTAAAACATCCAAAATGCCAAGCAGTGATGAAGAAAACGAAAATCACAGTAGTGATGATGATGGAGATTTGAGTAATAGCCCCGATAATAATGATGACGATTCGCAATCATCTCAAGAAGACGGAGGTGGAGGAGGTAGAAGAACATCAGGATTAAACCTTACTGGGTTCCTCTTTGGTAATATTGACAAAGAGGGTAAACTTGAAGCAGATATCCTTGATGAGGAATCTAAACGTCAGCTGGGCACCCTTGGACGATTTGGCTTGATGTCAATACTTCAAAATGTCATCAGAGAAGATGATTCTGTAAGCAAAGATCAAAGTACAGATTCTGAAGATGATGGAGCAAAATCTCCAACTGCTGAAGACTATTCTGACATCAACGAACTGGCAGAAGACGAAGGAGGACCATATCTTGATGACTCAATCCTTATGCCACCACCACCTACACCAACATCCAAGAGCCTTTCGGCAAGTGAGGCAAAGAAACGATTGGAAACACCTTTGGCAGCCATGCTTCCTTCCAAATACGCTAACATAGATGTGAGAGAGCTATTCCCAGACTTTCGGCCTGACAAAGTCTTGTGCTTTTCCAGACTCTTTGGGCCTGGAAAACCCAGTAGTCTTCCTCAAATCTGGAGAGGTGTAAAGAAGAAGAGAAAGAAGAAGAAATCTCCAGATTCAGAAGACTATGTTGAAGAGGAAATTGAACATGTAGAAATCACTTTCAAATTCGGCCCACCTCCTCCTCCGGAAAAATGCAGACCAGATGACGAAGAACGTTTCTTAAAGCCTCTAGAAGATCCTAATGCTCTCAATAATATCAAGAACTCTGATGATGACAAAGGACCCAATGTAGCGGATTGGAGGTTTGGGCCGGCTCAGCTTTGGTATGACATCCTTGGAGTTCCAGAAACAGGTATAACAATTAATTAATTACTTATTTGAACTTGATTAACTTTTCCTTGCTTTTTATAGGCGAAGAGTTTGATTATGGTTTCAAAGTGAAACGGAAAGATCCTAATAATGTTGACGAAGATGGCAAAGACCTGCCCGGGTTCAAATTTCCAGACGAGGCCTTTCACATGATCACGCAGTTAAATTGGGAAGACGACGTGGTCTGGAATGGTGACGATATCAAGCACAAAGTAATGCAAAAATTGAATGCCAAAGGTGGCTTAGCCTCAGGATGGCTCCCGACGGCTACCAATCGCTTGGCTACACAGAAAGCCACCCCTGCTGCCACTCCAGCCACCGGTAAAGCAGCAACTCCTGGAGCTAAAGGTGGCGCAAAATCGGCTGCAAACAAACCCGGAGGAGCGGCCGCAGCAGCCGCTGCCGCCGCCGCTGCGGCTGCTGCTGCTGCAGCCGTTGAAGAGGCAGCCGACGACGTTTGGCATTCGATTTTCCCAGTCGAAAACGACGAGTTGGTGTTTGGCCAGTGGGAAGATGACATCATCTGGGACAGCGAAAACATGAAGGAGATGCCCAAACCCAAGATATTGACACTAGACACTAACGATGAAAACGTCATTTTGACCATTCCTGATGACATTGATCCTGCCACAAAACAAGCATACGTTCAACAGCCTGTCAAAGTCAAGATTCCTCATCCTCACGTCCGAAAATCCAAGTTACTCTTGGGAAAAGCCGGTGTCATTAACGTATTGGAAGACGATTCACCTCCTCCACCGTCGGAAAATAACGATAAAGATCCTTACAATATCTCCAATGACGAATATTATGCGGCCAAAGCGACCGAGGCGGCTATCAAAGGTAAATTTATCCATCACAACTAAATTTTAAAAACTTAATTAATTGGAATTTATGGAATATTACAGTCAGCACGGGTGGAAATATCATTCAACATTCAACGCCCGTGGTGGAACTCCAGGCACCTTTCATTCCCACTCACCTGTCGATAATGAAACTGCGCAGTTTCCATCGACCACCGCTCAAACGCTACTCCCACGGACCGTTATCGACACCTGGCCCTCATCCTGTCCACCCGCTCCTCCGCCACATCAGAAAAATGGCCAAACAGCGCGAACTCGAGCGAATGGCTGCTGGTGGTGGTGATATCTTTTTCATGCGAACTCCGGATGATCTTAGCGGTAAAGATGGCGATCTCATTCTCCTGGAATACTGCGAAGAACACCCGCCGTTAATCAGTCAAGTGGGCATGTCCTCCAGGCTGAAAAACTATTACAAACGAAAGTGAGTTTTCATTTTAATGATTAAGAGATTTAACAGGCTAATTTATTCTTTTATTTGACAGGGCTGTCAAAGACACAGGGCCACCTCAATACAAATACGGTGAAACAGCTTACGCTCACACTTCACCGTTTTTGGGTACCCTCCATCCGGGCCAGTCCATCCAGGCCATTGAAAACAACATGTACCGTGCACCAATCTACGAACATCAATTGCCGTCGACGGATTTCCTAGTTATTCGGACGCGGACAACGTACCATGTCCGTGAAGTCGATGCATTCTACACTGTCGGACAGGAATGTCCGCTGTACGAAGTTCCCGGTCCGAATTCTAAACGGGCCAACAATTTTACCCGCGATTTCCTTCAAGTATATAATTATAATACTTTTAATAATCCATGAAACATCCAACTAAAATGTTTATTTCAATTCAGGTCTTTATCTACCGACTGTTTTGGAAGAGCCCCGACACTCCACGTCGTATCCGCATGGATGACATTAAACGAGCTTTCCCAGCACATTCCGAAAGCAGTATCCGCAAACGATTGAAACTATGCGCGGACTTTAAGCGAACGGGAGTCGACTCCAATTGGTATTTCGTAGTTTAATAATTCATACTCCAACGGATGTCCAAATTGCTCATTTTTTGTATTTTTTTTTTTTTACCGACTAATTCAACAGGTGGGTATTGCGGCCGGATTTCCGGTTACCTTCGGAAGAAGAGCTTCGAGCGTTAGTGTCGCCGGAGCAATGTTGCGCCTATTTCAGTATGATCGCAGCCGAACAGCGTTTGAAAGACGCCGGTTACGGTGAGAAATTTCTTTTCGCACCTGAGCAGGATGACGACGAAGACCAGCAACTGAAAATGGACGACGAAGTCAAAGTCGCCCCATGGAACACCACCCGCGCCTACGTCCAGGCCATGAAAAACAAATGTCTCCTGCAATTAACAGGTCCGGCAGATCCTACCGGTTGTGGCGAAGGTTTCTCCTACGTCCGTGTTCCCAACAAACCGACCATCAACAAGGAAGAGCTGGAATCTCAACCTAAACGTATTGTGACGGGCACCGACGCCGATTTGCGTCGATTGTCACTCAACAACGCAAAAGCAATTTTGAGGAAACACGGCGTACCTGAGGAGGAAATCAAGAAACTCTCCCGCTGGGAAGTTATTGACGTCGTCCGAACACTTTCCACCGAAAAGGCCAAGGCCGGCGAGGAAGGCATGGACAAATTCTCCCGTGGTAATCGCTTCTCCATTGCCGAGCATCAGGAGCGATACAAGGAAGAGTGTCAACGCATTTTTGATCTTCAGAACCGAGTCCTGGCCTCGAACGAAGTTTTGTCCACCGACGAAGGCGAAAGCGAAGAGGAGGAAGACATTTCCGATATCGAAGAAATGGGTAAGAACATTGAAAACATGCTGGCCAATAAAAAGACGTCCAGCCAGTTGAGCCGAGAGCGGGAAGAACAGGAGCGTCGTGAGTTGCAAAAGATGATCCTCGGCGAAGGATCGGGCTCCATGAAGAAAGATAAGAGCCGTGTAGGACTGGACGAAGAAGACAGTTCATCCCAACCGCCGCTGGCAGGAGCCGGACAGGCCGGTCGAGTGCTCAAGATTTTCCGGACGTTCAAAAACGCCGAGGGCAAAGACTACACCCGCGTTGAATTGGTTCGCAAACCGGCCATCATCGACACTTACGTCCGGATACGGACGACCAAAGATGACGCCTTCATCAAACAGTTTGCCACGCCCGACGAGCACCAAAAGGAGGAAATGAAACGCGAGAAACGTCGAATCCAGGAGCAACTCAGACGACTCAAACGCAATCAAGAAAAAGAGAAATTGGGCATCGTTAACAATCGTCGTCGTAAAGTCAAGATGAAGCCCGATTTGAAAATGAAATGCGGAGCCTGCGGCCAGGTAACTTTCCTTGTAATTAACGGCCTTGTTTCTGTTTATTAATTATGCTAATTCATCGATAGGTGGGTCACATGAGGACCAATAAAGCTTGCCCGCTCTATCAAAACACCACCCCTTTGCCACCGATGGTTGTCGCCATGACGGAGGATCAAGAGGAGGAAATTGAAAAGCAAATCTTTAGCGAAGATGAAGAACTGGTCAATGTCGACGGTACCAAAGTGAAATTGTCCGGCAAGCTGGTCAAACACGCCGAGGAAATCAAGCGACGTTCGCTAGTTCTTAAAGGTTTGTTTATTATTGATTTTATATTTCAGGGGATTACCTGATATTGATTTTTGATTGTTCACAGTGCCCAAGGAAGCCATGTCGGGTCGAAAGAGAAGGCGAGCAGGTACAGTGACGCATTGCGACTACCTGAGCAGACATACAACTAAGACGGCAAATCGACGAAGGACTGACCCTGTCGTGACACTTTCCACCATGCTGGAGGAAATCCTCAATGAGATGAGGGAATTACCCGATGTCCAGCCTTTCCTGTTCCCGGTGAGCAGTAAAACAGTGCCGGATTATTACCGGATCGTTACTCGACCTATGGACCTTCAGACGATCCGGGAAAACATCCGGCAAAAGCGATACCAGAGCCGTGAGGATTTCCTGTCCGACGTCAACCTCATCTTGGAGAATTCCACGTTGTACAATGGAGATAAAAGCATTTTGACCACAGCTGCCAAGCGGATGCTGGATCTCTGCATCGAAAGGCTTTCCCAGAAGGAAGAGAGGTTCATGAGGCTGGAAAAGGCCATCAATCCGTTGCTGGATGACGACGATCAGGTGGCCTTTTCCTACGTCCTCGACAACATCATCAACGGAAAGTTGAAGCCTCTGCCAGAGGCCTGGCCGTTCCTCAAGCCCGTCAACAAGAAATTCGTTAAAGATTACTACACCATCGTCAAAAATCCGATGGATTTGGAAACGGTGGCCAAGAAAGTCAAGGCGCACAAGTACCACAACCGCGAAGAGTTCCTCTACGACGTCGACCTGATCCTGGAGAACAGCATCGCCTACAACGGAGAGGAGTCGCAGTTTACAGAGAAGGCCCGTGCCCTTGGACGCATTTGTCGAGATACTCTTGAAGAGGTAAATGTCATCCATTTTGGTTCTTTTCAAGAAATGCTAATTTTCCCCTTTCTATTTTTATTACGTCGCAGTACGACGACCACCTGACTCAATTGGAGAGTAATATCCGCATTGCTCAGAAGAAGGCCATGGAGCAAGCCGAAAACGATTTCCTCGACGTGGGTGAAGAAGGTTACGAGGATGAGTACATGATGGAGTCGATGGACATGATGGAAACGCCAGATCGTCCCGGTGAGGACGAATGGGATCCCGAAGCCGAATCGCCTGTCCGGCCGACTAAGAAAAGCCGGAAATCGGCCTCGAATAATTTCGCTCAACCTGGGCCTTCCGGCGCAGTGAAACCCAAGGGCAAGCGAGGTCGTCCAGCCAAAAACAAAGGGTATCACATTTTATCATCCGGAATTATTTTTCATCAATTAATGTCATTTTTATCAACAGGTCACCGACTCCAAAGGGAAATTCTCCGCGGGTCAGTTTCTCGTCTCCACGCGGATCTAAGCGGAAGGCAACCGACGTGCTGGACGACCTTCAGTACTCGGCCAGTGAAAAAGAGGAGGACGAAGACGAGGATGACGACGACGAAGAGTTGGAGGAGGTCGCCATGGACGTGGTGGACGTGGACGCCAATTACGATCCGGAAGCGGAATTCTTTTCGTGCGGGCCCAGTAAAGACGAGGACATTCGCGACGATTTGCAAGTCAGCGAGTCGGAGGAAGAAGGTGAAATTCGCGATGACCAACCTGTTGCTGCCAGCGCCAATAACAAAGGTCGTAGTCGTCACCACTCGAACCGCCCAAATTCATCCCGTGATGAGGATGACGACGGAGGTTTGTGGTTCTAAAAAAAACCAAACTAAACAATTTACAAATGTTTTACGTGCGTCTGTGCCTCGATCGCCCGTTATATTAATTGTCCATCATGTTTAAAACACAATCTTCTTTTTTCTAATTAGCATTTTCATGGGGGGTTGGAACCGCAACAACTTGTTGTTGTTGTCGGTTGTTGTGGTTGATCATGATTCTTTTCCCTCCATCCGATTTTGTGGGGTGTTTTTTGACACTCTTTTGTGTACGTGTGTGTTGTAAACGTCAAAGTTGATTTGCTGGGTGCGCGGATGCCACAGAGTGAGGCAATGCGAACGCTCGGAGCATTATTTCTCAATACAGAAATGTTTTACATTTTAAATTCCGGTCGACGGGGAAGAATGCGTTTGCGGGTGATGACTCAGCGCGAGTTGGTGCGTGCGCCTCAAGCCTTTTCTGATTTGAACGCTACTGACATTCTTTTGATCATTCCCTTTCTTCCATTTCTTTTTTTGTTGTTTCCCCCCCACTGGCGATCATTTTCGATTGCCAATGCCAAGAAAATTGCGCATTAAAAACATGGCGAGTTTCAATGCCATCTGTTGGGTTCCTACCCAACGATTTATTGGAAATGTTTTTTTTTTTATTTTTGTTTGAAAAAGAAGAAAAATGAAACGCAGTTCGCGTTGACGGGGTCATAGGAATGCGATAAACATCCGATCCATCTTTCTCTTCTTCAGTTATGGACTTTTTGAAGTGGTTTAACAAAAAAAAAAAGTAGGAAATAAAATTCTATTCGTTTGTCTTATTTTTTTAAAAAATAAAAGAGAACCGCACAGGAAACCGTACACATGCATCCGCCGGAGAAAATTCAGTCATTTTCAATGGATGACGCATTTCGTTTTTGTTTTTTACACGTTTGGCAAGAGAAAAATCAAAAGGGAGGTGTTTGCGGTCGTTAAAGTCAAGCTTTCAAACAACAATAGGTCTATACGTGAGCGTGAAATCAAATATGCACCAGGAAATTGTTTATTCATAATCAGTGTATAACAACTTATGGTTGTGGTAAACTGGTGATATTCTTTTGTTTTTTCACAAATTTTTTTGATTTTTTGCTGGATTGCATCATCACGTTCCCGCGAGTGTAACGCCCGGAGCTATCTTTTTTCCTCCTCTCGCGAGTCTATAAATTTTCTCGTTGCCAAGGTAGACGCTGTTCACGGCGCATATACACACACACACACTGTGTGTGTCTGTGGAACGAACGAAACAAAAAATTTGACATTAAAGTTCTCCACTTTTTTTCTCTTCTTCTTCTCGTTTTTTTATGGCTGTACAGTAACAGATGGATACAGCACTGTATATAGGATGAGTTGCTAGACTTTGGAGAAGGGTCCCTTTTTTGTTTGCCGTCTCACACAGAGCGTGCCGACATTACATTACGTTCAGAAAGTAAACAATGAATTTTTTTTTCTTTCCAAGAATTGCCAATTAAATTATTTCTTGGCCAAATGTCTCTAAAGGGCATTATTCTACAGGCGATAGTTTTAAAAGCTTTTCCGAGTGGGGGTATTTCTGGTTCTTTTTGGTTGTTGTTGACTTTTTCCTTATAAAGAATTTGAAAAAAAACCTTTGAACTTTTTTTTTTTTGCTATTCAAGAGCTTTTTTATTTTATTTTATTTTATTTTCCTGTTAATATTACGAGCGGGTCGTGTCTGCGAATGCGATTCACTTGTTTTGATCCTGGCCAGACGAGTGAGCAGTCCAGGACACTCGAAAATCACCAACGAGACGCGAAAAAATTCAAATTCTCTTCCAACATGGCGCCATTTCTATTTCGCCAAACCACAATCTCGTTTGCCCTTGATGTAGACGAAAAAGGCGTAACTATATATATACATGTACGACGGAATCAAAGAAAAAAAAATCTCGTCGGCATTTGTAATTAAAGCTGACGTCATTTTTTGGAAAGATAAAAAAAAAAGGAGAAAATTAAATTTGTTTATTTTGCGAGTCACGTTGATACACATGTAACAATGTCGGCTTCAACGTGACCGCCACATTCGTCCGCTACATGTGCGGACAGCTTTTTATTTTTATTGACACGCAGGTGCGCCGCCGTAATCACCGTTTATTATTATTTTATGCACTTAAAAAAGATCTATTAAATCTCCTCCTTTTTGTGTGTGTGCTGCTTCTGCTGCTGCCCATCCAGCCGGATAAAATCATTTCCCCCCCGAAAGGAAAATGAGACACTTCATCATCGCCCAAGTTCTTATTTGGTTAGCTATACTATACTATGTATACACATAATCTACGCGTTAGATTATTATTTTACACCAGGTATGTAATGTTATAGAATGTTTTTTTCAAAAAATGTTGCAATAGAACCGACAGTGTGTCCTTGGCATTTTGATAAAAAAAAAAGATCGCCTGATATTCTCCTTTTTTTCTGGTCAGATAACCAAAAGTCTTCCAAGTCTCTTTCGCCGCTGTCGTCACGTGATCTGTTTTTTATTCGATCGCAACCGCACCTTGGTGCTTGCTGCACATGTATAAAATATAATACCCCTCAGGTTAAACCCGTTTCAACCGGTTTTCTTTTGCCTGATTTTTGATGTGTGCTCACGAGCTATATATACAAGATGAAACAAAAGCCGAAATTGTGTTCGCACACATGTGAAACTGTCTGAAATTTTTAATTTTTTTATCTAGTGAGATTTAAAAGATAACAAGGGTATAGAGTACATGATACTACCTCATGTTATCTGATCAATGTAAAAAACAATTTTACGCTGATGCAATTCGAATTTGAAAAAAATAAATGAATTCAGATGGACATTGACATTTGCGTCACGTGAATATCAATCGATTTTTCTCGTTTCTTTTTTACTTTTCGAAAATGGTTTTTCCTTAATCAGGATATGGGCGACGAGCGATGGTGAAAAAATATAAAACAGACGATCATTTGGGCAGATGCCATCGGACACGGTGATAAATGCGATGTTTCGACATACTTATCAGCTCTTGGAGATAATGCGCTAGCTACGACAACTCGAAAACGGAGGAATCCAATAGGACAAGAGCGGAAAGAAGAAGAAGAAGAAGTTTGGCAGAGGACAAGGACGTGGCATTGAAACGAGCTCGTTCGCAGTCATTCCTTTTCCAGCAAGGTCAAAAATTTGGTCTTTCTTTTTAATTCTTTTGCCCAGCTCGAAAAAGAAAATAGACGTTCGCTTTAGATATTTTCTCGGGGAGTAATAAAAAAGAAAAGAAGCGGACTCTTTTTCATCTCTCCGAGAGCATTAAAATGACTGTCTTGTATATTTTTTAGAAGATTATTATATGTCTTTTTAATCGAAAAGAATGCGAATGCATCCGCCGAGAGACAGGGTGTTTGAGCTTGTTATATAGCTACCTGGTGTGAATAATTTCACAACCAGTCGGAGAGAGCTTTCAGACATTTTTTTTTTTTTTTTGGTCTGATGGCCATCAGATATAACAAACCTGCCAGGAGGGATTTAACCAAATTTATTTATTTTATTTTTTCCAAGCCAAAAAAAATTTAAAAAATACATGTTATATCTGATTAGATTTTAATAACAGACTAGCTGCTATCCGCCCGCATATAATTTGTATTGGAATCTAATTAAAATTTATTTTAATTGTTATTGACTCAATTTTCTGACAAAATAAAAAAAAATTAGATTTGAATTTTTAAAATAAGCCGCCAACGAGGAAAATCCCGTTCATCTTTCTTTTTAAAATATAAGATAAGAGACGCTAGGATATATAATTTAACTACTGCGGAATGTGTTACCCGTGATGAACTGAACCCGGAGACGCTTTTATATTATCGGCATATCCTCGTCTGTATAAAACTGGAAGAAAAAGAAGAAGAAGAAAAAAAATGATTTGAAAAGAACCGAAAAAACTGCTACCTGCTGGTCATCTGATAATAGTCATTCGTTCATCTGCCGCTTCTTCTAGCTGACATCAACATAATTATTATTATTGCCAAAAATTTTCTTCTTCTATGGGCTACATGGCGCCACAGCCAAATCAAAAAGAGGCCCGGGGGATGTCACCATCGTTTTTCGTACGCTTGCTGATGCTGTGTGCCAACCGTTCAACAAAGAAGATTAACACATTGATTGAGAAAGTCCTTTTTTCTTTTTACTACGCATCTTGACCTAAATTCTCTCCTAGAGCTCTCGGTTCATCCGTATAGTATTGACCGGTTGTGTGTGTGCTGTGTGTGGGGGATCTAGTATAATATATAGTTAAAGCTTTTTAATGTACGATAATTGGCTTTCTTCCACGAAAGATCAGGAGAGCGCACCTTTTGTTAACAAAGCAAAAGAGAACTCTCTCTTTATATATTTTATTATTTCGCTGGTTGCACACGGCGGCAGCAGCAGTGGTAGTAGTGTTGCGCAAATAATTTTTTTCAAAAAACTTTTCCTGGCCTACTTAAATATTTTAACAGGCAAAACTGGCTGGCGTGACCGTATAGACGCTGTGACGACGAGCGCTCGTGTGTGGGTGGAATAAATTATTTTGAAATTTTATGTATCGAAACAAATCTAGGTTAATTTTGGAATGACTTTGGAATGAAATAATTATACCTAATATCCAGCCGCCAACACTATACACAGACGAAGGTAAAAAAACGTTCAATCACCCCAATTTTGGACTGCTGTACAACCCGTTGATTGCAGGTATAGTAGCTTGTTTACCTTGGCAACCAGTTGGTCTAATAAGTCTGTGTTGACACAATTTGCAAAACCAGCTGATACTCACAAAGGCTCTGGCTATGTTCTATTGTATTTTTTTAATTTTTATTTCTTTGGATTGTGTGTGCCTTCAACTCTACAACGACGGACCCAATTCCCTGCTGCTGGCGTCCATATAACATCGCCATTTGTGTTCAAAATGCTGGCGAAGTTGCGTAAACCCAAGTGGACGAATTCAGGACAGGGTCGACAACTTACTCCTTTTGGGAAAAAACACATTCCAATTTCACCATACAGGCCTTCCGAAGAATCATAAGAGCAACAATTCAACAAAGTTGTTATTATGAAAAACCTTGCGGTTTCTATATACTTCGGTTTTCTCGCCTGTGTAGTTTCCAAGGGAAGTGACGCGCCGTCCACAGCACAGCGACTTGTCGTAGTAAAACCGCAATGTACGCACACAACAACAACAACAGCAGCAGCACAGAGGGTACATACACAGCTCACTTCTGGTGTTTGCGTAGGAGTCCGGATTTCAATTTATAATAAAGAAATTCAGGATTATCGAAATAAACAAAATATTTTATTTGGTTAGATTTTTTTATTTTTTCAAAGATCCGGAGTCGTTGTACAGTTACACATATTATTAACACCACGATGATTATGATTGAAAAAAAATAAAAAAAATCTCGTGGAAAAATGACAAATTCATTTTCGCCGGAAAAATTCAATTTTTTTTTGTATTATTATTCGTAAGAGAAGAATGCGAAAATACCCTAAATAATTTGTCCTTTTGTGCGATGAATTAGTCACGCCAGATTTTTTGATAAATAATAAAAAAAAAAAAAGAATAAAAAACACGCCGAGTCATCTGACTTTATTGTAATATTACATCGGCGCTTCTTATGTATAAATATTCGCCCGGAAGACACTCTATAAAGTAATACGCATGACAAAAACACGGAAAGGAAAAGGTAAAACTTTTTTTAAAAATATTGAATAATTTAATTTTTGAGGACCTGAGGCGATATCATCCCGACATTTCCGTCCAACATGAAATATACTCACCCACAAAGGAAAGTGAAAATGGGTACAGGTTATACTCAGACCCTGTACGCACATCCAGTTCAGTATTATTATTTAATGATTTTAAGTAGGGGAGTAGTCGGCGTACGAGGGAAGTTGTGGCCATTAAACATTCATAAGGGTGGAAAAAACCCACGTCGAAATTATCATTAAAGTTAGAAAATTTGAGTTTTAGAAAGCTGGGCGACCAACGGTAACTTGCGCTGTGTGTGCAAATGGCGGCCATGATGAACACACCTGATAGGTATTTCAGTATTTGTGTGTGTGCTGTGTGTGTGTGTCTATCCAGTCAAACGTGTGTGTGTGTGTGAGCTGGACGCCAACATTTGATTCACTGCCAAGGAAAATCGCTTCAAACCCGAATTCATTTCCAACCTGATGCGCTTCTCTTTTATTTTATTTCCTTAGAAAATGTGAAAATGTCTCCGATCGAAAAAGGATGGCGCAACAACGTGTTATTAATCGAAAGGTCGCACGTTGCATTTTAATCAAATACACACATAGGGCCACTGTACGAAAGTACACATGGGCAAGATAGCAGCCCTAGCCCAGCAGCAGCAGCACATTGATTAGAGACCCTGCCTACGTGTGGCTATTAATCTTTACACACACATAAACAACAGTTGAAAATAGTTTGACGTCAACAATAATATCTGAAACGAAACGAAAAAAAATTTATCCTGGGGTTCAAAAGTTTTTCTTTTCTTTTATATAGATGGCCCACAATCTGTACGTATAAACACACCAATCGGTCCGCGCGCGCGTGACCCTTTTGGATGTATACACACACAGGAGTTTGTTTGTAAAATGATTTTGGCTTCGGTCGGGAGTTAGAAAACATTTTATTTTTCGCTGATTTTTTTTCTCATGTTGAGAATAAAATGAAAAGAATGTCTAAACATGAACGCCTTTTTTTTTTTTGTTTTTATTCATGGCGTCTGCAGGCGAGGAAAACACTTGTCCGCCCAGTGGGTGAAAAGACAAACAAACAGACGTCCAGGGAGGACGGCTGGGGAGGTGAACACATAACGTTTTTAGGAAAGGGGGGGGGGGCTTATGTCCTTGCTTAGATGTCGTTTTTAAAAAGGTCTGCTAGACTGTGCAGATGTGTTGCGTCTGTATCGTGCAATATATGGAAATCTCGGGACTGGATTATGTATTATATCCGATCAATATTGCATATACCAATGGTTCATGTATTTAAAAGAAAAAAGAAAATTCTTTTGACTTCATATCGGCACCTGTTGGTATAATATAACCCAAATCCTTCACACACGAGATCAAAGTTCAAAATTATAAATTTTTTTTCCGGTTGTTATAGACGTTAAAAACTTCTTTTTATACATATAAAAAAATGTTTTAACTCGACGGGCGTTTTAGCCGCCGGCCCACAACTTGGTACCCCTGACTACCAGGCACCAGGCACTACACTGTATATAGTTAGAAAATGGGAGGGCACTAATATATCAAAGAGAGAGAGAATTTTTTTTTTTTCTCCAGAGTTAGCTTTTAGTTGCTGGCTGCCGCCCACCGTGACGTCAGTCGAGTTTGGATCGTCATGAGCGCAGGTCGCTTCAAATCTCTCTCTCCTTTATAGTACACATTTCTAATATTTACTCCACCATCAAACGAATCTATATACGAAACAGATTATTCACCTTTGAATCAATCGTGGATTACTACACATTTCTCCGCACCATTTTGAAATTCAATCGAACTTCAAAAATAGACAATTTTCACCCATCTCGTGATTTCTTTTGGTGATTGCTCACGAAAAATGCTCGTCTATCCTCACAGCCCATCAGATTCGGTAAGTTTTTTTTATTTTTTAAAAATTCTTTTGGGGTTTCTTATTTTTATTTTTTGGCAAGTCTCAAACTTGTTTAACTGGAATGCCCATGTGAAAATTTTTTCTCATCGCTGATGCAGCTACAGGTGAAGCTTTCTCCTGTTCAAAAAGAAAGCCTTTGGGGGGGTTCGTGGAGAGGTTTTTTATTTTGTGTAGCTTTTTTCGGTGTTATTTCTCCGATTCTGACGTCAACAGCGACCCACTTTCTCTTTACTACTTCCCCCCTTCTTTTAGAATTGTCTTATTCCTCCCCAACCACCACCACCACCACCCCGTTTTTGATGTTTTTATCTTGTTGTTGAGGACCAAAGTTCTTGGTTCCTCGTGGTGGGCGTAGACAAAGTTGAAAATCAAAAGTTTGGAAAAGAAAAGAATTTTTTTAAACGTTGGCAAATCAAAGGGGATCGTATAAATCAGTTTTGGTCAATTTGATTGTGTAAAAATTGGTTGTTGGCTTTATATGGAATGTTGACGGCTAACAGATGGCTCAGTTGGTGCCTTGCAGCTCCACTTTCCCGCAGCCTCTGATGCAGCAGCCGCTCAATTCCGGTGCCGCCATCAACCATCAGGCAACGGTGACCACAACATTGGCGGATTTTAACACTCACCAGATCCATCAACAACAAAATTCCACTTCGTTCCTGGAAGTGCCTTACGCTACGGCCGGCGGTCAGACGGTGCCTTCGTCGCCGACATTCTCGACGTGGAATTACTCGCCTCCGTCGTACTGGTCGGATAATAATTACAACCGGTCGCCGCCTCTGGTCATCAAGAGCGAGCCGGTCGGATGCCACCAGGTGGACGAAACGGTGGCCGATTCGTCGCTGGAGGAATTGCTCGACGACTACACGTTCGATTACTACAGCAGCGACATCCAGGAGAGTCTGGAGACGGCCAGCAGCGCCATCAGCCATCAGCAGCACATCAGTAAGCCCATCATCATCAAGCAGGAAGAGGCCAGCAGCCAAGGTCACGCCCTGTTGCGCCAGTGCCTCCGCCCGGCCGCCGACGATTACCAGCAGCGCTGCCATTTGCAATTCCTCAATCAGATCGGATCGGCCATCGCAGCTCTTCCGCAACAACAACAACAACAACAGGAGATGTTGAGCATCAAAACGGAGAAATCTTCTCCGGCCAGCGGCAACGGCAACAGTGGCGGCGGCTATTGGCCCAACGGCAATCCCAACACGGCCCAGGGATTGGCTTCTGTTCTCAGTCTGGTCATGGAACAGGTCAACGAGGAAGTCCGTTCCACCTGCGAGATCCTCGGCGTTTCTCCCAGTAAGTTTTATTTTTCATTTTTCGTTCAATTCTTCTTCTCTCTGCGTTCACTTTGATTCTCCTGGTAAACGAGTTTTTATTATTATTCTGTTTTTTTGATCAAAATCTTTGCAAACGCCCTCGAGTCTTTTTGGCGTTTGATGGCGGGCCAAGGTCCCGTATATCCCGCGGCCAAAAAACTCAATCGCCTTGCGTTCCGTGCGGGAACCCCCTTTTTATTCTTTCGTCTTTTTCTTCTTCTTCTCTCCTTTTTCGAACGAAACAAAAGGGCGCCCAAAGGGAAGGTCAATCAGATGCGTGAAACCAACCAACCAGCCAGCCAACCAACGAACCCAAAAGTGAACAGATTTATATTTTTTGGCTCACGAAACCGCCCTCGTTCGACTTTTGAATAATTCATCACAGAACAAAAAAAAAAAATAAAAGATTCAGATTTTTTTGTTTTCTTCGTTCAAAATTCACGCTCGGTTACATTGTCCATCTTCTTCACGGCGAAAAAAAAAAGATGGAAGCGCTCCCGGCGGTCTATAGTGAATAAAACAGAAAAAATGGTGTCTGCAAAAGGGGATAGTCGCGTGCAAAAAAATAAAAAAAAAGCAACGCCCACTTGCACAGCTCTCTCACCCACTCTCCCCTCGAATAAGAAAAACAAAAACTGGTTCTTTATTTGTGTGGCTGTGGGATGTGATTTGAATTTTATTGAAATTTATCTATCCCAAGGTTGATGGGTTTTTTTCAAATAATTTTTTGGGGCTACTTTTGAAAATACGCGCGCATGGCCGTGACTGGTCGGTCCCTTTTTCTTTTTGCGCGCTACGTTTGCGAGGCCTTACACGGCATGAACGAGTCAAGGCTTTTTTGTCTTCTTTGTTTTTCATTCTACGTAACACACACACACAAATGGGCAAACAAATTAAATTCTAGAACCGCTCCCTTCTCTCTTTTTCTCCTCGTTTTAACCATGTCGTCATCGTCTGTTTTCGACATAACGTTCGGAAAAACCCCCCGAAAACAAAAAAGAGATTCGTACAGAATATAAACGCCCCCTAGGCGACGTGCCGTCGGTTATCCGCAGCGGTTATTCACGCCCCTCGGATATTTTAAAAATCTTAGTCTGTATGATATTGCCATCTAGCGGTGAAATAATAATTAATTGATTAATTTTTGAATGAAATAGATCCGAGCCAGTGGTCGGTGGATGATGTCAGAGCTTGGCTGTTGTGGACGTCTAGACAGTGCGCCTTGGGCCCTTTCCCGCTGGAACGATTCCACATGGAAGGAGCCGTGCTGGTGGCATTGACGGAAGAAGAATTCCGTTCCAGAGCGCCACAAGGTGGAGACACTCTCTACGCCAAATTGGACATTTGGCGCTCGGCTTGGAACCAGCGATCGGCGGCGGCGGCTGCGGCGGCCAAAGCGGCCGCCACCCCATCGACCCCCATGGGCGTGCCAACAATCCAGGTGGACGAACCCTGTGCGGATATGAGCGACCTGCTGGCGTGCTGGATCAACACCACGCAGGATCTCCAACAACCGCAACAATGCTCTTCCGGCAACAACAACATGCTCTCGGTCGGACAGCACCTGCTGGCCGTTCCCAGTCCAGCATCAACCTCATCCCAACGCGGAGCCCTTTCTCCCTATTCGGATCACACGCATTCCGGCTCGGAAGACATGGCCTCTGAAAGTACGTCGAAAAAATTTGAATTTTATAAAAAATTAAATTAAATTGAAATTAATCAATTGTTATAATGAAATTAGTGGAGGAAATTGAAGACGAGGAAGACGACGAGGAGCGGGCAGGATCATCGGCTTCGTGCCGGACGGGACAAGCCACTGCGCCAGCGCCATCTCCCAACGGTTCGCACATTCACCTGTGGCAGTTTCTGAAAGAATTGCTGTCGCAGCCGACCGTTCACGGCTCGGCCATTCGCTGGCTGGACCGACAGAGGGGCGTGTTCAAAATCGAGGACAGCGTTCGGGTTGCCAAATTGTGGGGCAAGCGTAAAAACCGGCCGGCCATGAACTACGACAAGCTCAGCCGCTCCATCCGCCAATACTATCGTAAAGGCATCATGAAAAAGACGGAGCGGTCGCAGAGACTCGTCTACCAGTTCTGCCAGCCTTACGCTCTCTAAAAAAACAAAAATTCACGCACGATAAAACCAAGACGAGAGAGAGAAAACAACCAGGGTTCCATTTTTACGTGTAGTTTTTAATTAGATTTTTTGTACCGCTCTTTAACTCGTTTGACAGTTAAAGATTACCAGCGGTTTACAAAATTTTTAAGTTCGTTTCTTGATTTTATTTTTTCAAAGATCTGGTTGTCGTCTGCTCGTCTGGTTTCTCTTTTTCCCTTAAAAAGAGAAGAAATTGTGTTGCGCTCTTAAAATTTTGCAAAACAAAATATGCCCTCAATTGTTATTTTGAACCCGTTCGTTTGTCCAGATGGAAGGTAATTTCCATCTCTTGTTTGAAACAACTTCCTCGTTTTTGTCCCGCGTCGTCGTCGCCGAATTCCCTTTTTCTGTCTCGTCTGTGTGTCGTGTTTCCAGATTTTTTTTTTTTAAATTGTTGCCCGGTTACTGACCGTTTCGTTACCCCCCAATTCTATTTTGAACGACATCCATTCGTTATTATCTCGTGACTATAGGCCAATTTCTTCCGCACGTTTTCCCCCCTTTTTGTAGCGCCGGTGTTTACTTCCATCGGCAGCTCGGGGGAGGTGAATCTGATTGGTCGATTTGCGCAAGTTTGTCACGGGAGAGAATCGATTGTCGTTTGCTTAGATGTCCGGGGGTCATCGACTGTTTCAGAATGGGCGATTTTTCTGTGTCCCATATATCTATGATATATTGCGTTCGGTAAGTTCCATGAACAACCGCATTCACTTGTGTTATAACCCCGACAAAGTTGTCCCGCATTATCTCCCAAGTGTCTTATTATATTCACATATTTTTCTGGTTTTTATTATCCACAACAATTTCGAAAATATCTTTATATTTTTCTCCTCCCCCGTCGTCATATTATATCTCGTGTGTCAAGATTGCAGTTAGCAGTCTTAACCAAATAATTTTTTTTTATTTTAAATCCATCACGATGTGTCTTTTTTAAACAAACAAAAGAAAATAATAAGTGTTGTAATATCTCTCCTTTATTATACCTCTGGACGATTTAATCCGCTCACAGTGCGAGTCAGGATTTTATCTTTATCAATTGTTATAATTTTTTAAAATTTCGTTGCCGTACGTGTGGCGATTGGAATCATCGGGGAGTGGAGCTGGAAACTTTATTTCGCCGTTTTGTTTCATTTGTGTTTTGAATTTTTTTGAAAATGTGGTGATGGTGTGCCTTTTTTTTTGTTTTCCAAACTATTTGGCCTTAACTTTTATTATGTTCTTGGAAGAAAAAATATGCGAATCTTTTTTTGTATCGTGGATGAGAAAATATCACGCAATAAAACAGATGATATAAGTATAAGCAACCAGCACGTTGTATGAGGTGTGACTAGGTCCGAACACTTCACGGTCAATAAAAATCGCACCGTTTTCCCTTTTGGACGTGTGAACGTGTTCCATTGGTAAACCGCAACTGCAGCTGTGGCTCTTAGTAGTAAGTAAAGGATATACAGTTAATTGCGGAAACGGCTCGTAACTTGCTTAATCATCCATTTTCTCAATAAAACCTGAGTGAAAGTGGGCGACAAGTGCAGCACCAGTTGAAAAAGGAACTTCTTTTCTCATTTCTATTTTGTTGTCATGGTAGCCTAGCGGCCAGTCAATGAACTGTACTCCATTCCTCTGCCCAACAATATAAAAACCTGTTTCTGTTGATATTCGTAACTTGGTGTGTGTGTTTGTGTATTCTAGACTTTCCTGTTCACATCGTCGCTGTGTGTGTATGTCTGTTATCTGCGACCGTGATCTTAAAACGAAAATTGAGGGGGGGATGTGCACCGCAGTTGCGTGTCTGGAGACCAGCTGAATATTTGTCGTAAAATACACGTAAGCTTAGTGACAGTTTAGACTTCTCCAGCCCAGTGTGTTGTCGAAACCTGTCTGACTCTCGGGTCTTTATGCGCCGGCTGTAGTCTAACTCGTCTCAGGTAGAGAATGCCCGCCATCACATTTTCGAGAAGACATCATCGCTTGGCCATTCGAATTTTACTCTTCTGTGTGGCATCTGGGCTTGTGTTGGTCTTTGTACTTTCGAAAGGGGGAGATGTTGTCAATAAGGTTGATATCGAAGGTAAAGCTGCCTGGCTCAAAGACTCGATAGCCAACTTGCCCATATATCAGGAGGATACTAGAGAATTTTGGCAGGTAAATTGTTGAATCATTTATTTACGCAGCATGTTCAAGTAACCACTTGTTTTTTAATTTGTAGAAAACACATTCCTCGAAAAAAATTGACTGGCACAACCACAAGCAAATTGAACAAGAATCCAAACAGACTGGTATAAATTGCAGAATCATTTCAAAATTGTACATTTCTAACCAATGTCTTAATACTAGGCCCTGGAGAACAAGGACTGGCCTTCTACCTTTCACCTGAAGATGAAAAAATCAAAGACTCTTTGTACAAGGTCAATGGCTTCAATGCACTTGTCAGTGATAGAATCAATCTCAACCGAACACTGAAAGACATCAGACATCCAGAGTATGTATACTTTCTCTTCATTTGTTTGCTTGGTATATTTTGGTTATATTAATAGATATTATTTGTTTTTAACAGTTGCAAGGCGCAAAATTATTTAGAAGATCTCCCAACTGCAAGTATTGTCGTACCATTCCATAATGAACACTTTTCAGTATTGCTTCGGACGGCGTACAGCGCATTGAACCGAGCTCCTGCCAATCTTTTGGAAGTCATTTTAGTTGACGACGCATCTACTAAAGGTATACCGTCTATTTTTTTTCCCCAGCAAAATTTATTAATGAGCCTCCATATATAGTAGTAGTTAATGATTTATTCATTTCTACAGAGCACAGTAAAAAACCTTTGGATGACTACGTCACCCAGCACATGCCCAGAGTAAGGGTCATTCATCTGGCCGAAAGATCCGGTCTTATCCGCGCTCGAATGGCAGGAGCTCGTCGCGCCAAAGGCGACGTCATCATTTTTCTCGATTCCCATTCGGAGGCGAATGTCAATTGGCTTCCTCCTTTATTAGGTAATCGCCCAATTACTCCTTCCCCCAATCCGTATTGTGAATTGATGGATCGATTTTGGAATATTGATTTAGATCCCATTGCTGAAGACTACCGGACGGTCGTCTGCCCTTTTATAGACGTTATCGATTTTGAAACATTCGCCTACAGGTACAAATAGGAGCCGTTTCTCATCATTACAGTGGGTTCCCCGGAAATAATATAACAGTATATATTGTAATTCAATGCCAGAGCTCAAGATGAAGGGGCCCGTGGAGCTTTCGACTGGGAATTTTTTTACAAACGACTGCCGTTGCTCCCAGATGATTTGAAACATCCTGCACGACCGTTCAAAAGCCCGGTCATGGCTGGCGGACTCTTTGCCATAAGCAAAAAATTCTTTTTCGAACTGGGCGGTTACGACGAAGGCTTGGAAATTTGGGGCGGCGAGCAATACGAACTTTCTTTCAAAGTAATGCGATTTGTTTATTTTTCCCGTCTGTTTTTTTTCTTTTCTTTTTGTGGTTGATCACTTGCTCTTTCAAGCTGCTAACTATTTATTCCAAACTATCAGATATGGCAGTGCGGTGGTCAGATGTTTGACGCCCCTTGTTCTAGAATCGGGCACATTTACCGGAAATATGCTCCCTTTCCAAACAGCGCCAAAGGCGATTTCGTCGGCAGGGTATGTTACAGTAGATGCATTTATAATTGATGGGATCCCAACAGATCTGTTAATCTTGCGGATTTGGTTCGGTTTTCAGAATTACAAACGTGTGGCCGAAGTCTGGATGGACGAGTACAAAGAATATTTGTACAAGCGGCGTCCCCAATACCGCAACCTAGAAGTCGGTGATTTATCATCCCAGACCGAAATTCGTGAGCGTCTTCAGTGCAAGGTAGACGATTCTCATGTTCTTCATGTGTGTAACGAGACGCAACGATGTAATGAATTTCGTTTGAAATTTCAGACATTCAAGTGGTTCATGACAAACATTGCCTTCGATTTACCAAAGAAATATCCGCCCATCGAACCTCCAGATTTCGCTTCCGGAGAGGTTTTTATTACATTTACGGGGAAATTATTGTTGAGCCGAAATTCATCAAGTTTTATTGGTTCTAGATTCGAAGCAAAGCCGATTCCACTTTATGTGTGGACACTCAATTCAAAAAGGAAAACGAGCGCTTTAATTTAGAGCAGTGCGTTAAAGATGGTTCTGGGAGATCAGGTGAACAGGTAAATATTTTAAAAGTTTATTCCAATAAAAAGAAAATTAAGTCTGATGTCAACTGCTCCGTGTCTTTTAGCAATTTGCTTTGACGTGGCACAAAGATATTCGACCGCACAAGAGAACCATGTGTTGGGACGTTTCGAGCCTTGATGCTCAGGCACCCGTTCTACTTTGGGGTTGTCATGGTTCCCAAGGAAATCAACTTTGGCGTTACGATCCGGTAGGAATTTGAATTAAATTAATTTTACAAATCTTTTATTAAAATACGAAATTTTTTAATGAAGGAAACTCTGCAATTGATTCATGGTGGAAATCCTCGTTGCCTGGATTGTGATCCCGGACGCAAAGAGCTTTTTGTTGCTACTTGTAACAGTGAGTCCCCGACACAGCGCTGGACGTTTGAACGGTTCAACCAAACCGCATTATTGCGCTGGAACAAAGCCGGGATAGATGAAGTTTAAATTTGAAAATGTTGCTAAACGTTTTTTGTTTGATGATTAACATTTATTTTCCTGTTTTCTCCCAAAAAATCGAAGCAGCTTGCTTCTCATTGTATTTTGCTTTTACATTCCCGTTTGTTGATATGAAGCATGTTTAAGCTAAAGGGGTGTGCCATCAGACCTTAATTAATACAGTTTGTGCCTTACAAGATTGTTGGTGGATTATGGTTTTCTCTTGGTTTGCGACTACCGATCGTTGGTCCAACTGCTAGATTTCATCAAGATAAGTTATCGTTGTCATACCAAGATTGAGAAAATTTCTAGCTCGAAAAGAACTGGGAAAAACAAAGACTGAATCCAATTAATGCGGCAGTCATATGCTTGAAGGTAATAAGACGCAGAACCGTGTGGATCGACCACTGAATACTTTATTGCCATAGAGTCTAGTATCACTATACAATTCATTAAACTATAGTTTAATAACTACGGTTTAATAACTATTTTAAAAGATGCGCATTATTAAAGACTATAATTGGTAATTTTTTAAATCCAATCCCTCGATCACAAGAGGACGAAAAACAGTGGGTGCCAACTTGCACACTACTCTAATTGCCCCACTCTCCCCAAATATTAAAATTACCAACACGGCAACACCATTCATATTTAAAAATTAGTATGTTTTAATTAAGCAGCATGAGGTATGACGCAAACGACAAGCACAAGCAGTCAAAATTCGTTAAAGCAGTACGTAATTTCTCTACTAGGTGGTGCCATGCTGATAAAGAATAATTGCGGCTTTTTTTTTAAATGGTGTCACCCACAGATGTTTGTTCATTTAATGCCAGTAATGCGGAAATGTAGGCCAAGAAAACAAAATTTTTATAAAATTTTAATTCAATGTAGTCTGAATTACGTATTCAATTCGGTGATAATTTTCGCATAAGATGAAAATCTATCGGGTAACTGTGTACGTAACGTAGCCTAACGTAAATAATGAAATAAAAAATTTTCTTATGACAATCATCACTCCAGTTTTTCCACCCGTTAGATGGAAGGAAATCAATCGAGTTCAATTAATCAATAGAATGTCGTGTGAATCAATGGAATGGAAATAAGACAAATTATAAAGGACCCTTATAAATTCGTCAGACGTTAACACTGAAAACAGGTCCAAGAGCTGAATTTATTAATTTTATTCCGAATTAACATATCCATCCATCTCAGCCACATCTGGTTTTATTCCCTTATAGATATATCTATTATTATTATCACATCGACGTATATAAGAACGATTCTTCTTCGGTTCATTTAAGATAAAAAGGAACCAAAAATGGTTCAACCCAAATCGCCTTATAATAAACCTCCCCACAAAATGTTACACATTTTATAAATAACATATATAGAGTTGCGCATGTAAAACTGATTAGTTAGGAATATCTCTGAACATGATGGGGAGGATTCTCAAGGGAACAAGAATCTACAAGAGATGAATAGATAAACCAAAAAAAAAAAATCTTCCCAATTCCAGGCCACATCATCAACAGGGCGATGTGGTCATCCCAAAAGTTCAAAACAAGTTTTCATTGGATTTATATCTCTCGTCTGAGAAGATGAGTAACAAGTTTGTTGGTTCTCGACGGCATTCATCAAATATTTCCATCGGCCATCAAATTAATTTTCTAGAAGAACAAAAAAAAAATTGGTCAACGCGACTAAAGCACAAACCAACACCTCTCCATGCCCGTTTAAAGTTGAACAAACAAGTTCTGTGCGGTTGTCCAACTGGCACGGCAAAACTTGGGTATAAGCTATAGATCCTTGAAATATATATATATACGTACATACATATTTTCTCGGATAATAAATGTAGTGTATATGTTCAGCTGCCGCAGTGTGACCTGCCAAAAGCTCGAAAATGATAAGAAGTTTTCTCCCGGATTTTTATTTCAGCGACATGTTTGCGTATAAACCCATCGCGCTAGGGCGCACACAGAACGTGAATTTTGGTGAAAACACGTACACAACCTATCACGCTCATGAATCTAGTAGACACGTATACATTAAAATAAGGGCGGAGTCCCAAGTTGACGATGTCAATTCCATACGAAATGGAAATCAAATTCCTATTCGATTCAAATGAAAAATATACAGCTCATTTAACGATGTTAATCAAGCAATGGCTTGTTGTGACGAAATTGCGCTCCTTAATGGACTACACGTGCAAGCGACGTAGGATATATGTGTGTTATGACACAATCGACTCTTATACATATAAATATATATACGATCGTTCAACAATCAACACTCTCGGAATTCTTATCTATTGGCGTCGAGAGCTGGGAATGCGTCACACCATTCACGACACCCAAAATGGCCCATTCACTCGACTGAGATTGTGAATAAGATTTACGATGGCCAGAGTGACTCCAGAAAGACCTCACAGCACGAGTTCTATATATCTAAACTGTCTTTTTAGCCTTGTCTTGGACCCTTTTTTTTCCTTTTTTTTTTTATTTTTGTGAGAGTATACAAGAACTTTGTGTCTATAATATACCATGCTGCTATTTTGTAAGATTTACCTGACTCACTGCCATGTATAACTTGCGCTCTACAGCTTGCGGTGAAGGGGAGATGTCATCAGGGCAATGACTTGAATGTATCTAGAGGTCCTTTTTGGCGTTGTCTTAACGCCCCGTAACCGTTCCGTGTTTAACAACTGACATGTTCCGCCAGCACCGTGGCCAAAATGCTTTATAGACGACGCCGTGGGCGGTCACTTATTTATAGCAAAAATATAAGGAGAGAGAAATGCTGAGAGCGACTGTACAGAGTGTCACAAGGAACCGCTTACAACGTTGAAACAGTATATACGGACAAGAAAGTTTATTTTGTTTTGATCTTAATGACTTCAATTTCGCAAATCGCTCAATAAGGGTTGAGCGTCGATTGAGCCTGAAATCATTTCAAAATCAAATCGGAGATGATCAAATGATTTAAGTATATGATAATAGGTTTTCCGCTAAATTGGAGTTGGATACATCAGCCCAAAGTTACTTATAAGCGCCTATATAAGAGAATAAAAATGTGTTAGCAGGTTGAATTAATGACGATGTGCTGACTTTTGGAGCTTTCTCTTCTTCCTACAGCCAGTTTGGGAATCCATACTATATACTAGACACAAACACGCAAGAAACTCTATGGAGACCTTTTTCTCATGGCTGCCCGGCTCTGACATGTGACAACAACATGTCAGCATGATATGCTTGCCGCGGCCAAGCACAAAGAATTCCAAATGCTCATCCAGTCGTCTCCTCTCGTCGGTATCTAGGCAGCGAAAATGCTATATATCTCGACTCATATCGATCCATCCAGCAAGATAGGTGAAAGTCACATTTTTTCGACTACCTCATTTTTAGTGGTAGCATTATTATAATGTGCGTCGTCCAGTGGGATGTACCCACTGGACGTGCTTGGCTGGCCAGCTAGATGAGGCGAGACGACTACTACATGAACCCAATCAATCTTTCTTCTAGATATGGGTGTACAATAGGGGTTTTGGGGGTTTCATTACAAAGAAAAACTGGTAAATGGCATGTTGCAATGCAACAGATTACATTTCACCAGCTGCTGCTGCTGCTGCTGAGCTGCTGTGGAGATCTAAAAAGTGAGAGGAATGTTATTTCCCAGAAACAAAAAAAAGTTGTATAGCTATAAATTCGGGAATCAAATTTTCAACATGTTTTTATATGTAGTCGGAGTTTATTTATTTTGTCAATATTTGTGTCGTCCGAACGTAACAGGAGATGTTGAATAACAACAGTATAAATTTTGTTTTATTTGAATTTTTATTTGATTTTTTTTATTAAAAAAAAGGATTTATACTTATATGGTATTAAGGACGAATTCGTATACGCGTGTACGTGCTGGCTGCAGGATAAAAAAATTTTAATTTTTGCAAATCATATCGTCCTTGAGTTGGTGGAGAATTGTTTTCATTGTTTACTTAACGTTTCGCAAGTGCTGGCCATGATGATGGTGTAAATTTGTGTACATTGGCGCATTTTGTTTGACGAGAAATTTTCCCACATTTTCAATAGTTCAAATGTGGCGCCATAGGAAATGTGTAAAGAAAACCTTCACAATCTTTTTGAAATTAAATTGACATCAATAAATCCTGAATCGAGCTTTCATTTTCTTTATTGATTTACCTTTTTTGATATTATATATTCCAGAATTACTTAAATTCTCTTAAAAATCCGAAACAAAATTACTGTTTCTAAATTTAACAATTTTCCTAGAATTCTAAAAAAAGTAATGCGCCTAGCAACAGCTTCTTAAAACATTATTACTGACGAAAGAACGCAGTTATGTAACCTCCGACTCGAGTGAACTTCCAAAATGGAACTCACGACGAGACAACACTCGAAAAAGCTAAAGAGAAAAAAAAGCTAGAGTCATCCGATATTTATACGAGACTCTTCAGAGGCCAGTTGGGTCGTTGTCTAGTATATATACATATAATACATAATAATTTGTAATTGTAAACCGTCCCAATAGTAACGGATCGGTCAGGTAGGTAGGTCACTTAGTCCACGAGATGGGGAATATAAGAAAACATTTTAAAATGGAAAAAACAAAAATTTAATCGACTGCGGTGTATAGTTTATAATGCTATGTATATACGGTTGAGCTGCACGATATCCTACTCTCCGCGGGTCGGTTGGAGAAAACGTGCGCCTGACTGCCGCGATTCCGTTTTAGGTATTTTCAACTATTTTATATAAATGTATAGGAAACACTTTTGAACCTATTGAGTGAGTCTATAATAGCTCAGGGAGGTCTCAACAACTGATGTGGATGGCGCGCGGTTGTATATACAGTTAAGATCGACTTTAGAAAACTGATATGCAAATGGCAGAGCACTCTGTCCAACTTTTGAAAAAGACAACCAAAAGAAAAACAAAAAAAAACAATGGAAATAAATAACCGGCAGCACGGGTGGGGAGGGCGATCAGACATTCATCACAAGGAGAATAAAAAAAAAAACAAAGGAAAAAAACAACTTGAATGGACAACAAAATTGGACATCTACAAAAACTTGAACTCCTAAATTTCGATAAATCGACTAGACGTTTGTTGTGTATGTCTCAACCTATTTGTCATGGCCTCGCGGGAATCATGCGACCGTGAGATACAGCCCACACTGCTGCTGCCCGGCTCGTATAAATGCGCGCGCTATATATCAGCAGTACTAAATCTGTCTAATTATAATGACGGCTAAAAGATTGTCGTCCAGAGAGTCAGCGCGCGGAGAGAACCAAATAATATACGACCAAAAAACCAGTCTTTTCAGTTCATTAGGGTCAACCAGCTGTTTTCCAGCATATGATTTCGTTTCCCTTTTTTTGTTTTGTTTTTCTCGTCCCTTTTGGTTTTATCCTGACGGACCGTCAAGTGCATCACGTGCGTTTTACCATAACTATCGCTAACGACCAGCGGTTGTTGGTTGGTTGGTCGGGTCGTTTTTTTTCGGTCGGTCGGAAATTTGTGCGACTTTTGGCGTTGCGTGACACGCGATTTGTACTCAATAAATAATAACACAACGCGCATAAGTTTCTCCGGTGCGGAATTACATCCGTCAGCTCTTTTTGACCCAGTCACGGAATCGATGAAATCACAAAAAGCACACATATGTATATAAAAAGTCATAAATATAATGCGGAGAAAATGTAGTAATGAAACAAACAAACAAACACATTCCATGACTTTTGAGCACTTGAAATCAGATGCAGTCGCCCACCGCATCAAATGGAAAAGGTTAAAAAAAAAACTTGGCCAGTTTTCTATATACTTGAATACATAAGAGGTTTTTATACGGTTGTTCGTGATTACCTCAATAACGCCCAATGGACGTGTGCTGAACCGTCCAAAAACATTTGCAAATGACGCAATATTATAATATAGTAGTATATAGCCGACATAACTGAACCGGCAAATTTGTTCGCGTTTGTCGACTATGTATTTATTATTATTTGTTCCAATGTTCCAGCTCTTAATGATATTCATAGATTTTTTTGGCTGTTTTATTCATTTTTATTAGGCGGCGACCTGCATGCAGCACCAATGTCGACCATATTTGGGTCACATATAGACCAGCAAAGACATTTCTTGTTCATTCCTTTTTTATACTTTGCCTTATCTAAATGTATTATGCTTCTCGGATGTGTGTACATTTGATTGTCAAAATGTGGTGCACTGTCATCGCCTCTATATATATGCGATTCATTGATAAGCGTTTACGTGTTAAGTATATTTCTAAAAAAAAACAAAAAAGAACATGACTAATGATTTATTCTTTACATATAGTATCATCGCCAGTGCTGCGCAATTGCGGATGAATCCAGATATGGGCAGGTTCGAATTCACGCGCGGTTTATTTAAAAAAAAACACCTTTTTTCCATTTGAAATTTTAAATTGAAATGGACAAGTCGCGCCCATTCTACTTTAATATTTCTCGGAAATATCAATTGAAAGATCAAAATATCCTTTTTATTTCTTTTGTTTTTTTTGTTTCTCGATCGATCACGCGCATTATAATTCATTTCAAACGTGTCGCATTATACCGCGCGCGGATTTTCTCCACTGATGCGTGATGTATTCACGTGACGACAGCAATGAGACTCTATATACACACGCCCATCACCAGCTGTGTAGAGCGCGGGCGCCAAAATTTGAAAAACATGTACGTCTATAAGATGAGGGAAACCGATGACGCGTGTAAAATATAAGCAGCCCTGTAACACAGGTGGACGAGAAGAGGATAGCTACGATGAAAGTTTCTTCAAGTATTATTTTTTTTTCTTTTCTAGCTCTTATCCAGAATAACTTGGCACCTATTCAAGACGCAGGCGCAAACTATTCCTTATCCCCCCCCCCCCCACGAAAATATGTAAATGATGAGAATAATAGCTCGAGCATAGCACACATATAAGAAGAAGTCATAGGTGATGATATAATAATAATACGAAAACGAGCAGCTGATGGTTGGAACTTATTGTTTGGTCAGAGTCAACATGCATACATATATAAGCGGAGCTATACGGGCCTCTCCGAATCAACCTGGCTGAATCAGCACTTATTATTTATTCTGATATTCTTGACTGTGCTGGCTGCTGCTAAAGACGCGCGGGGACGACCGTGAAGTGAAGAAGAAAAAAAAAAGATTTTTTGAGGACCGTGGAATTCCTCCGACTCTCTTTTTTAGGTTTTGTTTTTTTCTTTTGAATATAATATACGACGACTCCATTATTCCGTGAATTCTTTTCTCTCTTTCTTTCTTTTTTCTTTTCCTTCTATTATCTTTATGCCACTTTAAAATGCAGTTCTTCTTGTTCTTCATTTTCTTTTTTTGTTTTGTTGGTCTCCTAAAGTGAGTGCAAGGTAGAAAAATAGAGAGAGAGAGAGAGAGAGAGAGACAAAGATGTTGTTTTTGAGAGGGGAAAAAAAGAATAGAAAAGAAAATGAAATAAAAAGGGCCATTGGGTTTATAGAAAGTCGCGGCGCGGAGATTTATACAAAAGCCGCTTTGCGCAGCGGGCATATGACATTTATGATGGATTGGACTTGCACATCCATCACGCTGCAATCGATTATTATTATAGTATACGTGCGCCCGCGTGCATCTATCTCTCTCTCTCTCTCCTTCTTTCTCCACACTGATGCTGACCTCATCTTCGCCAAAACGGAGCGCAGATATTTTATTTATTGTTTGATGTATTCTAGCTCTTATCTTATATTTTGGTCGAAACCACACACACACACACGCACACCAAAAATATACAAAAAGGACATCCCAGCAGCACATTTCTTTCTAATAATCGTCGCGATAAATTTGTTTGTTAATGACTGGGCAAATATCTAAACAAAGCTTTCTCGCTCGTATATACATATAAAGGGCAATCTAAACGTGTCGACCCGTTAATTCTCACACGAATATAAAAGGCGAAACAAAACAGGGGGCCCATCGACACAAATCTCAAAGGAAATGAACCAGCAACACCCAGAAAAAGAAAAAAACGGACAAACGGACAAACACTCTCGAAGGAAAGATCGTCTGTTGAAAAAAACAACCTCGTCATCAACTCTCCTCGAGAAAGTCTCAACTTGACAAGAAAATATAAACTTACCCCAGCGCTATATACAAAATAAACAGAATAGGCCTATATAAATACAATTGCATATTGTAGGGAAATTATTCAAACGCCGATGTAATAGAATATCGGATAGAACCCCCCTAAACAAAAACTGTCTCAAAAAAGGAAAGTTTCGACTTATTTTTTTGAATCCGGCATGAGACACGGGCAGAATGCTTCTGAGCGCGGATGAATAATGGATGCAGCAAAGTGCGGCCGATCCGAGTGGCGCGCTTATATAGTGTGTCGTCTCTTATACATCCTATTTATCCAAAAATAAGGACTCGGCGAACGCGGAATGCCTGATTTTCTTCTCATTTCTGAGCAACACTCGGCAGCGCACAAATCTCGATACGAGACAAAAAGAAGAAGAGCCATATAAATATAGACAGGACGCGCGCGAGCGCGCTATAGGGGCCTACTTGCGCTCAAACTGTTTGTTAGAGACCAAATAGTCATCTGTGCTGTGAAAGGAAGAAAATGAAAAAAAAAAATTATTTAAGTTATGCGCCGGGATAGAGAGAAAGAGAGAGATATACTTGGCACGCATACCTAATGATACCAAAGAACACATCACATACAAGCGCGTTTTCTCTATAGATTTCAATGACGCATTATTGTATTATTACAGTCCCGTTTTTTTTTCCTTTTAAAAATGTAGCTATAAAAAGATTCACGTTGATTTGAAATACGTGCTATTTTGTTTTTCAAAAACGGATGGTGATGAGCCTTTTGTCCCGATGATATCCCCACTTTGAGTGGTTTTCTTTTCCTTGTATAGTTTCCCTTTTTTTTTTATTTTTTTTCAATTGGCTAAACGGAGAAGATATTTTTCTCCTTAAACTCAATGAAAGTCATTGTATTATATAGAAGAAGACAAGTTATATATATACCAAAATGTTGGAATTCCCTTGTCCATATTAAGAATAAGGCGATGGCCCGGCGTCCATATGGTCTTTCGACTTTCCTTCCAAAATCTCTGGTTCAGCCTACATTATACGTCCCCCTTTTGTTTCTTTCCTATTTTCGATATAACCTCAACATATTATACATCTCCGACTAAATATCAGCCGCGGTGAAATATCTAAAAAGCCCCAGCACAGCCGAGAGCACACAGCAGAGCCCATGTTGGACAACAAATTAGACATGTTGGTATATTTAATAGGATCTCTACACCCCCACCCACACAATATAACCGTCCATCTTCTTCTTCTTCTTCTTTCTTGCGTTTGATTATTAAATTCCCGCTAATCGAAATCCCAATTTATTGTGGAAAAGCCAAAAAAGAGCAACCAGACAGCGCGACTCCTTTTCGACGAGATTGATCAAGGTCCGGGTATAGACGCGGACCCACCCACTTTCTATACACTTATGCAAATGTGGTGTAAATAGTATAAACAAGCGCGCCGGGATATATTATAGAGAGAGAGAAAAAGAAATACACACTACATATAAGAAAAAAATCATTCGTAAATGATTAGCCTCTCTCCTGATCCCTTCTCCAGGAAGAAAATAACATCCGTGACGTTCGGGAATTTATATACATACGTGTGTGTGTCTGTCTGCTGTGTAGTAGTGTGGTAGTATTTCCCCATATTTTTTGGTTTTTTGTTTATGACATAGTCTCTTATCCCCTGGCCGTCGAGGAAAAGTTTGAAAACAAAACTATTTAGCCTATTCCAATTCCTATCGGAAAAGAATTTCTGGGGCTTTTTCTTCGGTTCTGTGTGGTTGTTCGTCTATTATATATATCGCGGTGATATGGACGAACGAAAGGGACTGGGGTCTGGGCATGTCTGGAGGTGGCTATAGAGTTGCCCTTGCACCACACAGCAGAGAGCTACTATTATATTGTGTGCTCGGGACTGAACATCAGAAAGTTGGCTGCCGTCTAGGCCGGCGGTCGCACGAATCCTTCGCTCATCAACTTCGTTCGTTCGTTCGTTCCGCGTTTGTTTTTCCATCTTTGATTTGCCAACAAATAACTTCTGTGCGCGTTTTCGTTTCCATGTGTGTTTTCTCGTGAAAGTTTTAGTTTTGATTTTCCGCTTGCCTTTTTCGGCAGTTCTTCGGCTCAAGTTTTGCCATTCCGTTAGATCAAAGAAAAGTAAAGAACTGTGGAAAATTAATTTCGGGAATTTTTTTCGGTGTTTTGAAATAATCATGTGTCTCTGCTCGGCTGCCGGACTTTGAAAAAGGAACAAGGTGACCGTGATATATTTTGGGGGCAATGGTGCAGCAGCAACAACAAGTGGAAGAACAATAACATCGTTTTGTTTCAAACGATTATTCCGGATTATTACCAGAGCCGTGCGGTTTTTAAACGGTAAGAACTCTACGCCCTTTTATATTTTTGTTGATTTTTGTTTTTGTGTGGGGGAAATTCTTTTCTTTTATTTATTTTCGTCGTGCTGACTTTGTTTGTTGGTTGTTGTTTCCGGACTGGATATTTTTTTTTGTTTTTGGAAGGCAGCCAAGTGTGTTATGCATACCAAATAATATCGTCAAATGCGCGATGATGGGCGACAGACGGTCGACCATCATCATGTGTGGTATTTCTCTTCGTTGACATCTTCAAGAGATAAAAGATATCAATTGAATTTTATGGCTCACGATCAACAATCTTTATTTCAAATCTCCAGCAGGCATCATCGTTGCCCCAGCACATATTTATGTCATTAGCGATTTTCCATATAGACTATAACATACGACTGTTGCTATAAATCCCGTGCAACCTGTTATAAAAGATTTGCCTATGCAAGGCTCAGGTGTTTCTGTATTTGGTGGAGTCTAAACGCGTGTGCCAAAGATAATAAAGAAACGGTTTTTTTTTTCTCCTTTTAACGACATGCTGCCAAAATGTATAATAGGCATAATAGACGGTAGGATAGTCATATATCTACTACTACTACTACTGTAACAGTTCAGGAGCGGTAGCTCTATTTATCGCGGCTCGGTGAGCGTATAATATTAGACTCTTCTAACTCTCCCGCCCAATGATGGATGGATTTGAGCCCAGCCCATGCAGTGGCGCGCTCTTAGATTTCAAACGTCAGATATCCATTAGAATTGATTCCTAAAAAAGAAAAAGAAACAAAAAGGAAAATCTGTAAATGTTATTGCTCTTGGCATTTTCTCTCTTTCTTTCTGGATAGACTACGCCACACAACTGCGTATTCAATTAACTTTATCAGATGGTAGTCGTATATATATACTGGGTAGTAGGGGGGGCTGTGTGTTATGTAGCACTACGTTTGATTGTATTTATCGCCGACGATGTGAATCGCAGCGGTTGATGAACACGTCCGAAAATCTTTTCTTTTTTTCAAATTCAACTTCTAAAGGGATTTGTTTTCTCTCTATTTTACAAAGGGCAATAAAATGCCATTGTTTTTCCTGCCGCTCTTTTTAAAAGTCTTTAAGTAAATTAAAGTCTGTGGGAGAGAGAGAGAGAGAGAGGCGCTGGTTGACACATGTCTAACCCACCCTTTCGAACAATTCCAATTCTTCTACACGGTCGTTTTCTTTTTTTCTTTTTTTTCATTATTATTTTCAAACGAGGAATCAGGAAAAGAATTCTCTCCTTTCTCTACAAGAATTATTTTTATCTAACAACCGACAACAACAACAACAACAACAACAACTTTGTGTGTGTGTGTTGTCGTTGTTTATAAGAGACGCATACCGGTTCCAGCTCTCTTCTCGCTAGTCCCTCACTTTAGATTCTGTTATTTCGTTTGGCTTTTAAATTGAAATCGAATGGATAAACATACTTTTTACACAAGCATCCCACATCAGAAGGGCGGCGAAGGGGAAGGGGGGGGGAACTACATATATATATAACCTGGTCGAAACACCTGTCTCCGCTATACTTTTATCCACATTTTTTGTTTTGTTTCGAAAAGAAAGACAAAGATAAATAAGAACACATTTCTAATCCAGAATGAAAGGAATTTTTCAATACTTTTACCCAACAAAAATATAATCACATCGATCCTCTGTGTGTGTGTGGAAATTTATTTTACCGCTAGACGATTATTTACATCCAGAGCTAAGAGAATAGGGGTTGATGTACACGCAAGAGTAATTGGTTTGTCTGACTTTTACCTATTGGGATCGATTGATTGCTCCCTATTTTCCGATTTAGATTGGATTTTTGTTTTCTTATTTTTTTTTACATAATCGAGAAAATAAAATAAAATAAATTCCAGTTGGTCGATATTATTTAAGAAGACGTACAGTATCGATTGATTTTTTTTCTTTACATTATTTGGTCGGTCAGAAAAATAGATAGAAGACTCTCGATGTGTGGAATGTGCAGATCGGAATTTTCAATCAATTCGTCCTGTATACTCATCTGGACTATACACACACACACATACACACATATATGTCTCTATGCCATGATGAAAAATATAATATTGACGGGGCCTGTGGCAGATAGATAGATATGGCTCCATCAATATTCACCACGCGGAGAGTGTCGATCGTGAGCTGTGTGTGGCCGCGGTCAGAAAGAAGGGGAATATAAAGAAAAACCACCGGGCAAGCTAGCTTTTTTTCTTCTTCTTTTTATCTATACACTCACTTACCTTCTTTTTTTTTCTCTCCCCCTATAGTGTAATATGCTAATTTATTCGAACCACACGCCTTCCCATTAACCGCCGGGCCTGATGTATTTCATTTCAATATGTCTTGTAACAACTCCCTTTCAATCAACGGGGGATAGTTCTCTTTTTCCCTTTTTTGTTGTTGTTGTTGTTGTTGTTGAAAAATATTTTCGTTTCAATTTTTCTGAACGCGGGAAAAAAAATATGGAGGGTCGTGAAAAAATAACAAATGATAAAGAAAGAAATATTTTTTTTTTTAAATTTTATTGTTGGTATCCTCCTCTTTTGTATTGTATAAAAGAAATTCTTAAAGGTGAAGCACTCTTGTCCATAAATAGTAGCCGAAACACAAAACAGTTTGAGAGCTTTACAAAACGTTCTGTCACTATCACTTTCCCTAGATCTTATTTCTATCTCTCCATATTGTATGGATATATAGTAGACGTGTCACATATAGGACGAGAGATGGCTGGAGCTCGTCTTGGTTTTTTTCCTCTCTCTCTCTCTCCATGGGCAGACGAGCGCCATTCCGTTTGAAAAACTTTGGAATTATTCACAATGATAAAAAAGTTTTCTACGCACGCGGACAGCGCAGTCTCTCCGCTCGTCGTCGTGCTGCGTGCCTGATTTTGATTATTTTTGTGTTCTCTTTTGTGAGAGAAATCAAGTCATTTCTGCATAAATTTAACGAGACTACAACCCAGCAATAGCAAATCTCTCATTTAATTTGACTAACCAAAAAAATAAAAAACAAAAAAGAATAACTGACCGAATGAACTAAATGGACGACGTGTTAAGTTGATATGGTCTTGAACCAGTTGCCGTTCGAATTTCGTGTTTGAAAAAACCCCAAAAAGAACGACTTTGTATTTCATTATTTTACCTCCGGCCAGCCGTGTGTGATTCCAATCAAGGTCGACACTCATATCAATCTGCTTTTTTGTTTGGTTTTTGTTTTAAATAAAATTAGAGAGAACACGACCTCAAAGAAAATATCAACTGATGCGGTCTGAAGGGAAACTATATAGAAGCTATAGCTCGTTTTCTTTTGAGTTTATCCTTTTATTTTTTCCACGGACATACAAAGAATAAAGAAACAAAAAAACTGTCGTGACAAAGTTGAACTTGTTGATGGGCAGGCAGCACACAGCAGCTCATGCTCATATGTTGCACCCAGCGCTCAGCAGCAGCAGCAGCAGATAGACAATATAAAAGGAAGAAGAAGAAGAAGGAAAAACGTCAAGGAGCTATGGAGACAAGCCCACCCGGATTTTTCGACGGTTGAATTAATGAGAGAGTTCGTTTCTTTCTTTTTTTCTTTTTTAATAAAAAGAGTTTGGGGGGAAAAAAATATATACAAAATACAGCAGCTCTGCTCTATAGGAAAGCAGCACAGCAGTCACAGATCGACCCCACACGCACACGCAATGTTCCACTCCCGTTCCTTTTTTTTTTGAACCGGAATCCGGATCGGAGGAGGAGGGAACCTTGGGGGAGAGAGAGGGCACGTCAATCAGTTTCACAAAAGAGTCGAGTGGGAAGCAAAGATGGAATTGGATAGATACATATACAAATGAAACATAAAACAACATCAACAACAACACACAAAAAAGAGTTGGACGAATTTTGGAAGAAAAACAAAAAGCAAAACGACCGAAAAGTTGAAAAACACGGAACAAACCAATCTGGAACGCCCAATGAAAAATGGATCATCATCATCGTCATCATCGTAACTCTTAGATTATGAATAATATATACCCAACCAGCCTGTGGATTGTATTAGGTATTAAGTATTTAAAAAGAAGAAGAAAAAAAGTAACATCCGGGGAGAAAATCTTGTTCTTCCTTTTGTTTGATATTTTACCCATTCATGGAAATGGTGGGGAATACACACAAAGTTTTACGGCGGCCCACGGATTTTGGTTTAAACTTTGTGTGGTGGGTCGACCATTAAATATGAGCGGGACTTAGTCAGACAGAACTCGTTTCCGCTAGTTTATTGGGTTCCTGAGACTTGGTGATGCATATAATACTGGTTGGAGATCATTTTATATTGTGTGTATTCATTCGTGATGAAATCCTCCTTCTACCCGGGAATGAATAATGAATCAATACCGTGAAATCCCCGCTGGCCGTTTGTCCACTTTTGTTTCATATCTGCAACTTGACGAACGTTTCCTTTTTGTTTTTGGGCTTTTTCTTCTATTTTGAATTTTCCCGGAAAGTTGATCGGCGGCTACGGCCATCTAGTGGTCAGCAATCCGACTTGATTCCATGAGCCACTTTTTTTTCGAAAAAAAAATCTGGAAAATGTTTGCCGAGATTGAGTTATAATGGAATGGAATTTCTTTTAGTGAAGGCCGTAGAAATTTTTTTTTGGGACCAAATGAAATAAATCAGCATAGTTCTTAGTGAATGCCCAAAAGGGACTCACTTGTTCACCGGGAAGGACGGAGGGAAAAAAGGTCGGATTGCAGTTTGAACATCCATTGAATCCATCCGTCCCTTCTTCTTTTTTTCAATGGAACATATTGTCAACTAAGGTTTTCTAAAAAAAATTCTTTCTCCCTAACTACCATTCTGTCTCTTATTTCAAGTCTTGAGTTTACTTTATTTTACAACTTCAAACTCAAACAAGTTAAATTTCATTCCTGCATGAAATTTTAATAAATAATAAATATACCTTTCCCTCCGTCATGTGTCATTGACCAACTTTTGAGACGTTATTATCTTCGATGTGTACAACATTTGATAAAAAGTTTGCCAGAAAATGATGGCGTCCAATCGAGTGAAAAATAAGAAGTTTTGATACATGGGCGAGCTCGAAGGGAAAAGTAGAACAGCAGAGAGAAAGGACTTGGTATTATATGTGGGTGGAGGATGAGGAGGGGGGAGAGCATTCGAATTTCAAATCTCTCTCGGATTTCGTTTGAAAAGGAAAAAAAAATGATTCGGGTTGGGTTCCTCCTCTTCCTTTTTCTACTCCGCCGCGGATGGCGCCGCCGCCAGCCCTCGGGTTCTTCTTTCAGAGTTCCATTTTGCCGTCTTTTTTTTTTAAATTCCCAAAAGCTTCTTTTATTATTTTATTTCCTCTTCTTTGAGCTGCTGGACAATATAAAATATAAGAAAATGTTCAAACTCTGACCCTCTATTTCACATTGTCCAAAACCCCCCTTATATCCGAGACATGGGGGGGGGGGGACCAGGTCCTTTTGGCGGATTTTCTTTTTCTAATGCGCACAGAGTTTTACAATCACTTGGAGATTTTGAAAGTACTTAAGACTCTATACCCTAAAGAGAGAGAGAAAAAACTAAATTTTTTATCTTCTGGATATTTCGGATGAATATACTAAAATAAAAGAAATAAAAAAAAGAAGAGAAAAACAAGAATCAAATTTCGAATGACAGGTGAAATATATTTCGTCTCTACTGGATAAGAAGTCGATTGTTTTATTTATACCGTTTGTTTTTTTGTTTGTTTTTCATTATTATTTTTAGATTTCATATTTGCCTTTTTTCTCTCTTGAGCGAAACAATTTCTTGTTTTTCCAATTTTTTTTCGAATCGGTGAGAAAAAAATCAAAAACAGTTTTCTTTTCATTGCAATCAGGAAAAGTTGACCAAAAATTTGAAACGAGCACGAAAAAAAAAACAGGACTATCGAAGAAACAAAATAAAAAAATAGTTCAAAATTAATAATAATAATAATTAAAAAAAAAAAAACGATTCAATTGATCCTCCTCCCAGGCGTCCCACCAAAAATAATTAATTAATTATTACCCATTATCATTATCACGTGGTAAATAGTTGGCCGTGTCTCACTCGCACTATTTTGTTGTTGTTTTCCCGCAATCAGCAAAAAATGGCGTGAAATTTTGGAAAAAATAGAGAGGGAAATTTAGTCGTATAAAGTCTGGGAGAAGGGGATTTAAAATAGTTTTTAAAAAAACTAAAAAAAAAACTAAATCGACCGAATTTTGTCTCATCCCCCATTTTGTTTTCCTGGTATCACATAAAGCATTTCCAACTCGAATGGAAATGCATCAAAATAATTTTTGTTTTCGTTCCTAAAATTTCCAAAAAATTGGCCAAATTGTCATCGAATGTGCCACAGTCCGAGGTTGAGGACGCTGAGCTCTGGAAGTTTCATGATTTTTTCCAATCCGGAAGTGGTGATTTTCGTGCACCCGTAGAGATCTGAAAAACGATTCAATTAAACGTTAAATATCAAATTCAAATAAAAACCTTAAAATAACAATCAAAACATTACCTATGCATCGCAATTTGCGTAAATGATCGGCGACGGCCTGGATGGACCGATCCGTAATGCGGCTGCACTGGCCAATGTTGAGCGTCTGGAGGTCGAGGAGTGACAGGGCCACCCGGATAAGACCCTCATCCGAAACGTGACAGGCGCTCAAAGATAATTGCTTTAAATGGACCAGTCCCTGGGCTACATGGACGACGGCCTGGTCGTCGATCCTGTCGCAGAACGAAACGTCCAGGGATGTGATCCTCGATCCTCCTTCGGCCAGGTAGGCCATTCCGACGTCGGAAATGTTGTCGCAGGATCGTAGATTCAACTCGGCCAGTGACGGCATTTTGGCCAAATACTTGAGCCCGCTGTCGCTGATGGACAGGCAGAAACTCAAGTTGATGGATTTGAGTTGTTTCAGACCAGTCGAGACGTGCATTAACGCATCATCAGTCAATTTCTGACAATCCTGTTTATGTAAAAAAGAAATTCAAATATTAGTTTACGCTTTATTCATGCCCTACTGGCTGTAATTTAATCATCTCCAAATTTAAAAATAAAAATAGACTTTCTAATAAAAACCAGGCGTTTGATTGTTTCAAAATAGACTATTTCCCCGGGGGGTAGATCAAATAAAAGAATAATAAAAAACCGAGCGAATAATTAAACCGAGTTGTCGATTAAAGCCGCTAGCGGTGCTGCGGGCGTCACGCGTCGTCTGCTATTATTGTTACGTCAAAAACATGGGCCAACCAGTTTCGGTTGTTTTCGACCTTCCCTCCCTCCCTCTTTTTTCCCTTTCCCTTTCCAGCAAAACAACACAAACACCAAATAGAAAAGAAACAACCTGGGAAAACAAACAAAAAACAGGTACCTGAAGTCCGAGGTGTTCGAGGGCCAAATTGCCTTCAGCGTCTGAGCCGAGTCCGGCCAGACTGGCGATGCCGAGATCGGAAACGTGCCAGCAGGATCTCAAGTTGAGGCTCTTGAGGGATTTGAGACCCCAGGCGATGAGCAAAAGACCCGCATTGGTGACATTGCAACATCCGCCCAGGTCGAGCTCCTGGAGCTGTCGGCAGTACTGGGCCAATTTGCTGAGACTCGAGTCGGTGATCTGCTTGCAGAGACTCAAATTGAGCCGTTTCAGGGTGGGCACGTCGGCCGTCAAGGCGTGAGCGATGCCAATGTCAGTGACGTTGAAGCAGCCGCTCAAGTCCAGGGACTCGATGTTGGGCAGTCCCTGCGTCACGTCCCTGAGGCTCCTCCTCAGCGAGAGGATCTGCACTCGGCGGATGCCCCGGCGGACCAGACTGGGAAACAGTGACGGATTGGCCCGTCTCAAATGCAATTTCGGCTCGCAGGATCGCCAAACCGAGCGGTGATAGGCCGCCTCCTTCCACGTCTGGCAAACCTGGGCCGCCCGCCCGCGATCCCTCACTTCCAACATGCCGAAAATGATGGCCAGGATCTCTGGGTAGAGCCGACTGATGTGGGTCCTGTCATCTTGTTGTTGTTGCAGCAACAACAACTCGTCTTCTTCCTCGGTTGTTGTCGTCGTTTGATCGGGACAGGCTGCTCCCACACTGCTGTTGTCGTGCACTTTCAACTGTTTTCGGTGATAGTTTGGGGCGTACAACTCTGTCGCCTCCATTTTGTTGTTGTTGTGTTGTTTTTTTCCCTTTCAGTTCGTCTGAAGTTGTGTGGAGAAATAGAAGAAACGGTGGCGTCTCTCATCGAGACGTGCACATGTTCACCATGGCGAGAACCAGAGCCAACTGCCTTTTCTTTTTCATCATCTTCTTCTCCTTCTTCTTCCTTCTTTTCTTCTCTCCCCTCCCCAATGTATACCACCCACCCTGAGCTACACACAACTTCCTCTGGCGGTGGATTCTTGCAGTTCGCAATGGCCGCCACTAGAGGCGCTATTTCAATTCAATATCCACCGCCGCCACGCAACTCGCAATTGATCCAATTTGGGCTTCGCTCTTTCATCTTACGCTTTTATTTCACGACTTTTTCTTATTTAATAATTCGTTTAATTAAACGCTAGACTGTGTTATTGGGCGAATTGAAATGCATTCGGTTTTCGTAGTACGTTTTGATTTTTGGGATGAAAAAGTAACAAACAAAATGCAGTTGAGAAACATTCGATAGTAGTTCCAGCACCTTACACACACTCGCAGCAGCAGGTTCTTTTTTATTTTTCCAACCCTCCCGATCCACCTCCCCTCCCCCCATTCTCCACCCGTCCTCAATTTCTCTTCCTCTCTTTCATTTTCTCTAGTTTCATCCGAGTCTTTCTTCCCCCCTCCTTTTTCTTTTATACTTCTTCTCTTCCCCCCCCCTCTCATTTCCCACCCACCACCCAGCCAATGGCCAGCGACGTTCGGGTTTCCAAGGTCTCTCTCCCCTCCCTTCTCTTTTCACCGCGTTTCGTTTTTCCATCATCTCCATCCTGTGTACGTACTTTTTTTTCGTGTTCTTAATTTCATCAACTTTAACCAATCAAAATTTTATTTTATCGTTGGGAAAATTTTAATACTCTCACGAAAAAATTCGGATTTTTCGTTCAAATTTAAGGGGGCTTAAGACAATAAGACATTAAAAGTTGTTTGAGGTTGTAGAGGAGGGAGATAACGTTAGATAATTGTTAAGTGCTCTCCAGATAATGAAATCAAACACATTTTGAAGAGCGAAACGATAAGAGATGAAATGAAAATGGAGAGATTCATTTTGTATTGTACCCGGGTCGTTGCTTGCCGGGGGGGATAGGAGGGCTTTGGAGCGGAAAAATTATATCGGAAACGTCGGATCAAAAAACGTTAAAATCCGAGATTTTGGTAAATGGATCTCACGGAGTTCCAGCAACATATACAAGCGCAGGTTATTCTAGAACATTAGAAAGTCACGATCAATTTCAATTAGCTTTTTTCTTGAATAATGCACCGAAAATCCAAACAATTGGGTCTTTTCAAAGCGATCTACTCGCCATCTAGCGGTGTCATTTACAAACCAAAATAATTTCAAATATCGATTGACAGATGGCGTTCAAATCGCAGTTGAGATTTCAAACCAGAAAAAAAAAGAATTACAAAATGAAAACAGAGGGGGAGGTGGATGGAAGGATTGGATCTAAGGTGATTTACAGCTGGATCGGGAGTAGTTTGACGGGCTGTAAATTAGTCCCTGGAAGCACACACAAAAAAACAAAAATTCGAAGGATGTAAAGCGACTCCAGTTCGACGTTGTTTCCCGCTCTCTAAGAGCCACCAGCCACACCAGTCAATCTCTAAGGGGCTGTAGCCCAGTTGTTTTGGCGACGTCGACGCCAAGCCGGGCGCCTAATAATCCGGCAGAGAAAGCAGGATGTATGTATGTACGTGGACGAGGAGGAGGGCGTGCGCTGATCTAAACGAAAGCGGCTTAAATTGGGCGCTCCGACTTCGGGGGCCATCCGTCACTCGTCGTGACGAATAATATCACGAAAAAAATGTAAACTCAAAGGCGTCACGTCTCTGCGGCCGCCAGCCAGTTTAAACTCCCGCGCTCGACCGAATTTTGTTTTTTGATAATCACCTCGGTCAGTCTTTTAATAGACGAAATCAATTCTCTTGGGAAGTCTTATATAACATGTTAGCGGGTGTGGCGTTTACATTTTATTTTTGTGAAATGACAGCGCGCGCTGTTTTTTGTTATCAGTGGGGGAACAGCAGCCAGAAATTTGTCAATCGGACGGCCCCCGCGCACCCCAGTCTGCGTGAGCGGGATAATCTGTTCGGTGGTTGCAGTTCATCGGGTGACGGTGACGGCCGGGTTCTGCACGCTGAATGAGTTGTTGCGCGATATAAAGAAGCGATTTATTCCGCACCGCAGGATTCATAGAAGTGGGCGATAGTCAGGTGCTCCATTTGTCAACCGGACAACTAACACAAAGATATTCTTTTTTTTTTCTTTTCTTTTCAGAGAGAAATATAAGCACGGGGAGACTGTTGAGTGGTTGATATACATCAAGTCGACGCAGGGAATTAAGTGGTGGCCATCAATATTATCCGAAAAAATAGGGCGAACGTATAAAGAAGGAAAACGGGGGGGGGGGGGGGGGGAAGACGGAAGCGGCGAGTTGGACAGAGTCTCAAGACTTACGACGTGGTTATTCTCTTTTTCTTCTGTTTCCTTTTGTGATGTAAAATGGCCACTGAAAATGGGGAATCAACTATTTGTCGAGTGAGTCACCCAAGGCGATTTAACAGTACAAGAAAAAGGGGGAGAGATGATGAGCTGAGAGTATTATATAAGTCCACCGGGTACTAATAAGAAAGAATAATAGGTATAAGAGGGTAATTACAGCTGTGGTACTTTCTCAGCTTTCTGCTTTCACAAGTTTCTCTGTCTCTTTCTTGCTGCTGGCCACTACTCGAAATATATGTATCCTTTTGAACAGTTTGTCATCGCTCCGCCTTTGTCTTTGGGTTATTCTATTTTTAGGAGAAATAACCCCATAAATAACAGTGTATATAATCTCCAAACCGTAAGCTTAGCAGTATGACTATTGATTTCATAAGTTTCATAGCGGTGCACTAAAAAATATTTGATTGGTGTTAAAACTTAAAACCGGAAAAACCATTGCGATACACCCATACAGTGCGGGCCGATTGCTTGAAGCAACAAGCGGAAGAAATTTCGGGGCCGATAAAGCCAATTTAAAATTTTTCCGATTGCTGCTGTATTTGAAAACGATTCTTTTTAATTTTGAAACAGTGAACTTTATGAAACTCGATGCAGATTTCATATAGAGGATGTGAAGTTGACGATTTCAATCGAGTCAAGCATTCAGTAACTGCTACTTGAACGTCGATGGTACAATCACTATTTCATCATCGCTTTCCCTTCATAACAACACGTTTAAGTACATTTATTTCAAGTTCGAGGCAAATCTACCTATAAAGAAAAAAAGTAATTAATACTATTATTAATTTCATAAGTTTTCAGGTGTTAAAGTTGCTTTGGAATTAACTTGATGAAATTGGTTAGATTGCCAAAATATAAAGTATTAAGAGATATATCATTGCGATTATGAAATCAAATAATGGTTTCATACTCATTCTTTCAGTGGTACTAGTATTATTTCTGTGACCTATTGTGTGCACAAGGCAAAAGCCATTGTAAACACAACTCATTAACAGAAAGTTCATTATTGTAACAACAAATGAAATATTTAAATAAAAAAACGATTTCCGTGAAATCCCTAGTCGCCCATGTTGTAATTTTATACCAAAGGCTGGGAGGGGTTTCTTGTGAAACGAGGCTGCGTAATAAAGATAACATCCCTTACCTATGCAATATTATCCTCGTTTGACGGTTAATGAGCACAAATGCCAATATTTAATTGTGAACTGGATTCATCTTGCATTGAATCGACGAAAGAGATCTATTTGAACGTCTACATTTGCATACGCCACTCAGCATAGTAAAATAAATAAAATCAATTCCATCAATGTAGTTCAATGATTTCGTGCATTTATAATTCACCTTTTGTTTGGTAGAGTCTTGACATCAGACATTTTATTGAGTTCCCGATTGGCTCTTCAAAATAAATCTGTTTCAAAGATAATTTCTAAACTTATGGGACAATGGTTGGAGGCTGACAATGATGAAATTGATAATCATTTTTTATCTGCGTTAGATTCATTGCAATTGAATGATTAATAATACTTTAGTATAAATGTCCATACCATTGTTATAAACGCAGCTCACTATCAAGATTTAAAAAAAAAACTGGTTTATTGACAATGATCAACATATATGTTTGATAGACAACAAATATTCCAGTCCTACTAAAAATGCATTGTGAAGGAAATAATTATCCGATATAATTATCCTTTATGATGGGTAGACTACGCGTTCCACCGTTCCTCTACTCAATAAAAAAAAATCGTCTCCAGATTTTAAATCATTTACATCCGAACCTGTCGATAGTTAACTCAGAGATAGAGCATGGATTCTGACCGAATCTGACTGCATTTCCAGAAAGGCTGATTTGTCTTCTCAATTTTCTCGTTTGGCTTTACTGCCTCGTCGCTATTGCGATTCATTTTAGCGAGCTATGTTTGTCTACGCATGATGCAATTATACACAATGGGATTTTATGGAACGCCATAGGGACACAAAATTAACTGCTCCAAAGTAAGCATTAATTTAGTGCTCTCCAAAAAAAAGAGCTCCAAAAAATTTAGTGCTCTCTCGCATCCGCCCTCTAGCGGGCGGTTCAAAATATTTTGTTTCTTCGCCTGCTTGTGAGAGAGGAGTTAGAAGCTATCGATTAAAATCCAATATTTAGCTTAACTATGGGTTTTCTAAATTCGAATGCTTGCCCTTTTTCTTGCCTCATCACCTTTGCCAACCCGGCAACCCCTTATGTTTTCCGAGAATCCTGAAATCCGTCATCCATCCATTCCGGATTCCGGCGATGCCGAACATCGGAACATGCCAGGACTAATATTGTTCCTTCTGCTGGGACTTAACCACAGGGGGGAAGAAAAAGTAAGAAGAAAAAGTATCGACGAAGTAGGCCTACTAGTCACGAAGATTACTTCGACAAAGATGGAATCATAAAAAGACACGATACAAATCACAGGACAGAAGGGTAGTGGCGGAGGTGATGGGGCAAGACGCTGATCGACGCTGATGTATTCGAAAATTAGATTTTAATCGATATTCAATTGTCAATTTTTTCATAGATAGTGAAATATTTTGAACGGCCCACTAGAGGGCGGATGCGAGAGAGCACTAAATTTTGAGCACTTATTTTTGGAGAGCACTAAATTAATGCTAACTTTGGAGCAGTTAATTTTTTGTCCCTATGGCGTTCCATAGGATTTTACTTGGAAAATGTGAGTACCCTTCAACAGAGCTGTTTCGAGCAGGGTGTTTACACTAGCTATAACTAGTACCTCAGCATATTTCTTATCGAACTTAAATTTCATTTTTTATTTCAGATGTCCGGTAAAAGCCAATGATTAAAGCTTAATTGCAGTACTGCAGCGAGCACTTCCCATTGCTGAAATTGAAGCATTCATTTACTTAAAGTTGACGTTATTTTTTAATGAGTAGGAGCACTCTCAATATAAACTGAGAACCTCGAAAAACAACGATGGTTATCTGTAACTCACTAAATGTTGGTCTATACCTGTGCTAACATCAAATTCGTGACTAATCTTGTGGTTATCACTCGTCAACTGTGTAAGAAAGACAGTTCTTTAGTTACATCCTCTATTGAGTGGATATTTACATCAATTATTATCGCTTCAAATTCATAATCTGCTGTCAAAGCAGATATGACAATTTTCTTTCTATCAAAAACTGATTAAATGCTGTGCGTCCCACAAAAAAGATTCTCACTCATTTCAACCGATTTCAACAGCAGTTGAATAAATTAAATATAGTCATCACCATACGTCACCGCCGGTCGAACTAAACATTTGAATATCAAATTTAGTACGGCGTTTGTAAAAGACAATGCATTCGGTGAATGCAATTCAATTCCACAATCCACACAGAAAAAAAGGAACGTTTCCCATCATTTAGACATGTCACTTTATATAGGCTTTAAATATTTAATCTATTTAAAAAAAGAAAAAGTGTCTCTCCCCCCTTTTAGTACATTTTTCTGGGTTTTATGGATAAGCCGATCATCGAAACGGTGATGCCGACGATTCCGTATAGGTTTTCCAACATCACATATATAAGTCTGTCCTGTCCTGTGTACCAGCTCTAAAATGGACAGACGAGGGCGCATTTGAAAGGTAACTTAAGAAGCCCATCGGTCCGGTTATAGACATTTTTGCCGGTTGTTATTTTATTAAATACATCGCTAACCCCGCCTTTATCGTGTTCTTTCCCCCCTTTACCTTCTCCTCTTCTCTCTCTCTCTTCCTCGCAGATTATAATACAGCGACCGATCGTTAATGCATTACATAATATCCCTACGACGCCTGGCTATATATATTTCTGCTTAAACCCCTTTTCTTCTTTCGTTCGTGTCGTCTTACGTATAGGCGCCAAATTGTTAAATTTTTTTTCGAATTTCATTCATTTTGTTTTTTGTTTTAATCCTAGAAGAGGGGCTTATAATAATATAACAAGCGGGTTACACTAAATATGTAAGGAAAACTGGTTCTCTCTTTTGTGTGTGTATGACCTTACAGTCTATATACACCATCATTGCACACGCCCTACGGACACATAACTTTTAAAGAAGAATTAAGGACTATAGCTACTCACCACTGGTCTTTCCTTTTTTTCCAACTAGGAGCTCGCCCATAAATATTCTTTTTTATTTTATTTTATTTATGATTTTTGTCTGGCCTCCAACGATTGTTTCAACCCAACTGCGCTCCTGAGAGAGAGAGAGTTAATGCGCGCTCCTTCCATCATGGAGAGGGGGGGTTCTGAACATTTGAAAGAATTAAAAAAAAAAAAAAAAAAACAGGAAAGAGAGAAAGAAAGAAAGAACTTGGGAGGGAATGTAGTATAACTATATACATACCGACCTGTAATCAACAGCGCCCACTTGTATATTTTTTCTTCTTCTTCTACTCTCCCATGTTTTGATGTATGGACCGTGTGGCGTGCGTTGTTAGGATGGGAATCATGACTATACAAGATGATGACTCTTGGGTGCCCCCTCTTTGGAAAGCAAAGGATCTTTTTTTTCTTTTCTGGCTATATGGCGAAAAATAAAAGAACAACCGCAGCACCAGCACCACCACCACACAGTTGCTGTTGTGTTTTTTTTTTTTAAAGGCACAAACCAATTATATGGAAATGTGTACACATATATACTTAAATTACAAGCCAACATTTCTGTGTTTATTTGGTGAGGGCCGACACAAGACGAATGTTGCAAAGGCTGTGTGTGCTGTGTGTGAAGCCGCGCCATTTTCTCTTTTAATTTTTTTGTTTTTTCGTGTAAAATACTTATTTTTTTTTTAAGAAAAGCCTCGAGAGAAAAAGAAAGAACCGCCATTTTTACAGGATAAGACGGCGCGGAGACCGTGAGAAAATTGATTCCGGCTGGTATATTATATAGCCAAGAATAAGCTAACAACTCTAGGCTGCCGCGCTTGCAGCTCGTTATACAAGACAATAATCAGCGTTTGAAAAAGAAAGAAAAAAAGGAGAATAATAATTTTTTATTCAAATAAAATGATTTTTTATGTTCCGCTAATTTCTTAACGGCGAAAAAAAAAATTATGGGAAAAATATCAGAGGGGGTTCAAGTGTTTTATTGTTTTTTACACCGGGGTTATTTATACATGCACGCGCAAGTTCGTTTGGGTATTTCAGAAAAGAAAAAAACACAATTATTAATCGTGGAAAAATCAATTTGCGGTGCGCCGAAACTAAAAAGTTCAGCGGTTGATTTTCCTTATTTGTCTAAAATCCATCTAACCTTTTTTTGTTTCTTTAATTCCTTTTCATTATTCGCGGTCTACTGGAATCGTAATATCCTCATCAGCTTATAATAATATAGCTATATACTATATGCACAGCAGATGAACTCTCTCTCTCTCTCCTTGTTCGCCAGCTCGACGATCTCACGAGTCCTCATTAAAATATTGCGGGTTCGAAAATTTGAAAGGGGGACCGCTCCCGATTTATTGTAACAGCATCGCAGCATCCACCATCAACGGTGGGCAGCTCATGATGCAGATGGATCGTTAAAAAGGGATATCAAGGATTTAGTAAGAGCTTTCTCGTGCTGCATACTATCGGATGAAATTTCTCCTGCGGAATTGTGAATTGAAATAAAAGAAAAATTTAGAAACAAAAATATAAATAAAATGGTCGGCGAAGTTTTTCTTCGCTCTTTTTTTTTTCTTTTACCGAGTTGTCGTCACATTGGGAAAGAAAAAAAGAATAAGGAGGAATCGGCGTTTATGTTTGTTCACCATTCCTGGCCCTGGCCAGCGCTGGTTATATTGCCATTTTAATAGCATGGGCATGTCGCAAGGGAAATAATAGGATAAGGCAGAACACACAAAACAAACATTTTTTTTTTTTTTTTTTTTTTGTAGCCGGGCCAGCAGCAGAGTCGACGAGTGAATTATATTTCTAGAAAGGAGGAAAGAAATAATACAATTTACTACCCTTCTTTTTTTCGTTGTTGTTTGGGAAGGAAATTTGTTTTCACCTGGGATGATTTGCTATGCGGTTTTCAAAAAATTCAAAGGGAAACCGCGCGCGGGCTTTTTGAAATTTTCGAAAAATTTCATCAGGTCAATCGCCCTTTCACTCTTCGCATTCCCCGAGATAACGCGCGTATTAACTTTGTGAGAGAGAAAATTCCCCCAGCGAAAAAATTTTCTCTAAGAAAAAAAAAAGTAAATTTGACTTCAGTTTCGTCTCTCATCCGTTGAAAGTTAATTGACGGATGGAGACGCGAGACGACCTGTGCTCGCCGCCGCTCAGATAAAAAAAAAGATGCGGGGGGCTGGAAGGCAGACATGCATCATCCGATAGATCTATACACAGAACTGGTATACAGCTATATAGCGCGACGAGCTATGTGTCTTAGCCTATACAAAACATGCACACAGCTCTGACGAGAGCAAAGGGGGCCTTGTGGCTGGCTATATATAAAGGGGGCGGACTGATGTCTACTGACGAGCAAAAGAAAGAAAGACGACTTTGGAGAGAAGGAGCACGAAAAGTCAGTCAGTCGGTGAAATAGTCCTTGTGAGGTCCTAGACGGACAAGAAAGAAGATGATGAATATAATTTATGCCATGAGGAAATGTTGCATGCGAGAGGGAGAGAGAGAGGGGGCTCCGAAGGAAAAGATATATAATGCAAATGAATATTGTTGGGTATATAGTACTATATATGCCCGTCTCTCTGGGAGCGCTGGATAGCCATCAGCACCCTCCGCTCATTTGTGGAGATACGAGATACGTCGTAAAGAATTGTTAGGTAGAAAATAGAAAATTAGAGCCCTCTGTGCTGCTGCTGTCCCTGACTTCTTCTTCTCTTCAAAAAATGTTAATAGGGGCCAGCACGTCGGAGAAACCGGTTGCTGCCCTTTTGGCTGCTGCACATATCCATATAGAAATGTATATTATAACTATACACATCCAATATTAATAGTTTGTCTGATTATATACTAACCGATATTATGCCGGTGGGTCACGTCGCTCTCCGCCATCAGCAGGCTATAGATGGACTGGGCAGCATCTGGTTGCTGGCTAATATGTACAGCAGCAGCAGCAGCTCCCTGTGAAAAGTCTAGATAATAATATATAAAATAGAAAGAAAAATGTTTTCGTGTTGGTATTTATTTTATTTTATTTTTTCGCCTGGGATGTCTACACACACACACACACACATCAGCCAGTTCTTTGTAAATGTTAGAAACTCTCTAACCCCATAACGATATGCAGCGCAGCATATAGAGAAATGTTTCCTTGTGTATCAGCGACACCTTGAACAATGCGCCGTATCGTGCCGATTCTGAACGGCTGCTGCTGCTAGCTGCTATATGGCTGCCGTGTGTAGACCTATATGAGGAGAAGTTCACAGCAGTCATTAGTTTTCTCTTATTGCCTAAAATGAACATCTGCAAAAGCCCAGCTCCTTTCGTCTCAGTTGGGAACATCTCGACGACTTCAGATTGGCTCACGAAATGTTTAAAACAATGGCGGGAGCAAGGTCGTTCGTGACCGGCATAGCTAAAAAAAAAACGAAAATTCAAGATGGAAAAGAAAAAAAAACATCTTTTCGTTACAAACCGAGAAAACCAGCCAACATGAACATTCACAGCGCGCCATTTTTCGTCTTTGTATATTTATTATAATGATAATAATATCTCCCGAGACTTACTATATACTATACTACTGCTATAAGACTATCACGGTCGATTAGGGTTTTCTTTTTTTTTTCTTTTTCTTGTTTTTATTATCAGTCCCGTTTTATTTTTCCATTTTCGTTTTTACCTGGCGGACTTTTATTTCATTCGATATATTCTGATGTATTCTTTATTATATAATGAGGTTGAGAAATATAAGAAAAAGGGAAAGATAAAAAAAAAGAGTTTGTGTTGTTGGCCTTCTGATGAACTTTCTTTGTAGAGATTTATACAAGGCGCAACATAATTCTTGTGAGATGCTTATTCTTCTATTTTTGTTTCCCTTTTTTCTCTGAATTTGTACAACTGTTTATCTTTTATCGGGCTGACTGTATTATGTAAAGAAATCTGAACCCCGACTCTTTTTTTTTCTATGAATTTATTTTACACAAGAAATAAAATTGGATGGAATTTCTCGAAGATAAATATTTTCGAGTTATAACGGGAAAAACGGAGATATAATTTGTCGGGGCAATTTTATTTATTCGTTTAATTTTTATTAATGCGTTTCGCAATTTAATATGCCGTTGAAAAGCGACTGGGCACGCTATAGCTATAGTGCGATGCGTATCGCGAGAGAGGCTTACGCAATTGCAGCAGCCTGCAGCCTTTATTACGCACTAACTTAATAATATCCCGCGTGTGGGTATTTTTTTTATCACGAAATAAAAAATAAATAATTACGCCGTGTGCTGATGCACATAACAGAGCTAGCAGCTCACCTATCGGCTATCTCAATATCGTATTTCATATATATACCGAGAGGCGCAATTGGCCAACTGGACATATATTTCACGGTGCGCTCCAAATCGACTCCCGGCGCCTGTGTGATTTCCCGAGAGTTTATTTATATAAGGTGCCCTACATTCCATCAATTAATTTTAAATAATTTTTTTTTTATGAATCAACAAAGTCATCTTATTATAAATTGCGCTAGTAAAAACAGGCCAATTCATCGACAAAAATTCCAAAAGCCCATGCGGAAATTTGATCGCCCAAAAAATCCAACAATTAAATTTTTCACAAATTTTAACTGGACGACTCCACGCATATGGAATTCAAATGTCTCTAGATAAGCTAAATAGCCTATAGGTATAAAATATATTATTCAAGATTCCTTTTGCCGACGATGTAATAATATGCTCATCACGGAGTCTCAGACTATCTAGCTGGGCTGTGCCAACCAGCCATGTGTGTGTCTGGCAACTTTCTAAGCGACGACGGTATATAAGGAATACATACCACGTGCGCACAGGGCGACATGAAATCGGGAATTGGATTATATGTAGTATAATATATATATGGGAAGGGAGCCCCCCCCCCCCCTTCTTATTTTTTTAGGGCGTGTGGAATCTTGACGTCTTTCCCGAAGCTCTCCGCTATACTCTCTCTCTCTGGTTTCGCCTTTATAGTACATATACCATTCGATGAAGAGATGAGAAACTATGCGGATAATTGCATTTTCAATTTCAAACAACAGTTTCCAGCACGTTCAATATCTCTCTCTCTCTCCTGCCTATATTACACACAGCAGAGAGAATGTCTTCCTTTGATCATCTGATGTACATTATTAAACAACGTCTTGATTGCCATCATTCCTCGACATCTACACGCAGTCAAATATCCGAAATATTTCACGGCGAATAGAAATTATTGTGAATCAAATTCATATTATTAGAATGACGCGCGCGCCGAATTACGTGTGTATATTATTAATCATCGCACCTTATGCCTCGATATCTATTCACCCGATTAGACCTCGCCCTCTCACCTACATTACACACGGATATACGCCAGCAGGTGGGCATTCGTTGAAACTATTCGGCATAATATTTTATATCAAGCGGAGAGAGAGAATCAAAGCGAACGAAAGCGAATCAAAGGGAATACGCGGAAAAGTGTCTGTGCTGAGAAGCTTTCGGAATGTTTTGTTGGACCGCGCGTTGTAATTTCGCTTTGTCTGCGCTGAATAGGAAACAGAGAGATAAGAAAAACAGACGAGAGAGAAAACAAGACACAGTGTAGTATATTTAGTGCCGTGTATTGTATACACACACATCACCATATTTGTCGATTATAAAAGGGGGGAAAAGCGACGACAGCTATAGCGGAAAACAGCACCGTCGCTTTATATTGCACCCAGCAAATCGCGTCCCTCACCCAACAGCCCAGCACCAGCACACACATTGGCGTGATCGGAATTTCGATTCGCGCGCGTGATGCATAGACAATTTCGGATATGTGTGTATATACACACGCTATACAGAACGTGCCTATCTATCTCAAGTGGTTTCATCTCCGGAATGGATAAAATATACATTGAACAAATCGCTCTCTCATCGCCATTATATACATAGCTATAAGATGTAATGTTACAATAAAATCAAGTTTGACCAGCAGATCCGCAGCAGTCAATTTTGGTAATAGAGGGAAACAATTTTTATTTTATTTTCTTTCCGTATATATTTAGGTTGCTCTCCGGTATTATACATAAATATCCATTACGAATATATCTCCCCCCCTTTTTCCTTTATAAAATAACATTTTTCACACAATGATCCTAGCTCCGACATGTCATCATTTCTGATCTTGTGTAGACGTGATGATTCAACATCATCATTACCACCCAGCCAGCTCCAGCCAGCCATCTATACACACTTTCTTCTCTATAGCTTATCGCTAATAGCCCTTACACCGCGCGAGCAGAGGCCATCCGTAACACAAAGTATGTGGGAAAAGGGAAAAATCTAATGTAATACAGCGGACAACTATAAATCATTCACGCGCGCATAGGGGGTATATAGAAGCGCGCATATCCAACACACACAGCAGACAGCACACATTCCCCGATGTCAAATCCTGGTAAATCTATTGCGGTCTCAAAATGTGATATCGTAATAGTATATAGAGATGTGTATAGGCCTATATAGAAAATATCTATCTAATAATATATAAAAAAGAAAGATAAGCCGCCTATTATATAAAAAGAGAGAGAGACTGGGTGGCGGCGGCGGCGGCACTTGACGGCTTAGATATATTTTCTCTCCTTGATGATAGAGGGAAAAACTAGCGGAGAGAGCTGGAATAATGACATATAGGCTGGCCTCTCTCTCCTTCTATATACCATGTAATCTTTTATTTTTGTCAAGATCGGAAGGGGAGAAGAAGAAAAGATGCCGACATATGTGAAAAGCTTCTTAGAGCGTTCCTTGAGAATTGAGGGATAAAAGCGAGCTCTATAATATCATTGACGCACGTCTGGTAGAGAGTAATACGATGGCGGTCGCGTATATACCACCAGCAGCACGTCGTCTGTTGTGTTATAGAGAGTCGATCCCCTTTTGTCTCTATTGGTTTTGCGTCAATAACGACATGTTTGGCGGCCAATCGAAACATCGACCTATAAATATCGCCTATAGTACATGGTTGTATATAGTCCCTTATAGATGCTTGTGTGCTGTTCCTCTTGTAGTACTTCCCACGTATTATATATAAAGAAGCATGCTTCGTCGAACAATTGCCTGGTTGTATAGGACAATAAGAACTGGGGAAAAATACACATATCATCTGTGTATTGATCATCTAACAGAAAGATCAAAGAGTTTTTTTAAGATATCCGATTTAAGTAATTTAATGGCCATTTATGATTTATGCAAGCGTCGAGTTACGCTGATAAAGTTCCTCTAGATTGGCACAGTCGGATGTTGATCAATTTCTAATTAAATGTTGGGATTTATGTTTTAAAGTAGTCGCCCTGATTATTTCATAAGTAGTAATCAATATTGCCCTAAAGAATAAAAATAAACAGTAGAAAGATTCTAGAATGAGTATAATGAAATTGCCGTTACGGAGGTACCCGGAGCCGGAACTTCAGTTTAGAAAAATTAATTTACCAAAATATAAAGCTTAGATTAATACAACTTTACGATAATGTAATCGATAAATAATAATCATCAACATTAAATCGTGGGCGTCAATATTGTTCGGTGATTGATTCTGTGCATAAACCCACTTATGTTGAAAAAACAGTTCGTTGTTCAGATATTTGAGTAGTGTAACACCAAATGAAATATTTAAATAATAAACGGTGTCCGTCGTAGCCCTAGTCGTCGATGATGTAATTTTATTATGCAATAGCTTTGGGGGGTTATGTAGTGATACGAAACTGCGGAATAAAAACAGGGTCACTTTCCTATACAATTTCGTCCTCGTTTGCTACGGTTTCTGATCACAATTGCGAATCTACCATGTGAACTGGATTCACCTTGCATTGGATCGACGTAAAGGATTGATCTAATCATTTTTAGTTGTATACACTCACTAAGCGAAGTAATATTGTTAATGGTATTTTACCAACTTAGTTCTAATAGCTCGCATATATATTTTTAACTTTTATTGAGTACCAATTTATCATTCCGACGAAATTGAAGAGAGGCACAAAACAATAGCAGGTCAATGATATAATTATTATCGTTCCCTCTATTTCAATTTAAATGCCTCTTACAGTCAATCGGAATCATGACTTAAATTTCATAAATATTAACCATGTTAAGAGTAGAAACGATTTAGACTTGACGATGGTGAAATCACTCGGCTAACATGTTTAGCGAAAGATACAAGGTAATTGAACTATGCACCGTACTTTGGTTTTTCATTTTTTTACTATCGATAACAACGCAGTTCACTATCAAGATTTTTAAAATTGATTTATTTAATTTGACAACAAATAAAAAACTGTATAAAAAAAATTATATTTATACTAAGAAATCATTAGCAATTGCGGTCCTATAACACCAGCACGTCGTCTAGTCGATCCCCTTTTGTGTTTGTCTCTATTGGTTTTGCGGCGGCCAATCGAAACATCGACCGATAAATATATCGCCTATACATGGATTTATATAGTCTCTTATAGATGCGTGTGCTGCTGTTCCTCTTGTATTACATCCCGTATAAGCATGGTTCGTCGAACAATTACCTGGTTATATAGGACAACAAGAGCTGGGGAGAAATACATATAGCCTCTCTTTGCTGTTATAATATGTGTACCATCAAAAGGAGAGATCAAAGAGTTTAGTTTTTTTTTGTTCCTTATTGTGCGCGCCAGCAACCTTTATTTTTTCTTTTTGAACTTTTTTCTTTTTTTACGCGCGGGTTACAATATATAATGTGTTTGTGCAGCTCAGCACGTATAATAAGTAGCTGCTTGTTATATTAGTATAAAGAGAGACTCTCGTGTACATTATTTCCTTTGTCTTTCGACTTTTTTTTTCTTTTTGTTCACCCGAAATCGTTTAGAAAACTTGAAAGGGGGAAAGAAGACAAAAAGGAAGCCAAAAAGTTAAAAGTTTTAGTTAATATAAATATGCGCGTTTTATACAATATTTCCCCCCAAAAAATATATTTTCTGTGAAAATGTCAGATGTAGTAGAATAGTCTTCTTCTCCCGCCCCTTGGGCTATTATAATAATGTTTCAAAAAGTGCCGATAGGTACAGTTCACACACTGCTGTCGTCACAGTTCACCGGACTATCTAGCGCTCACGTCTGTACCTCACATTTCCTTGTTGAGTATTATCCCTCTAGTTTGTGTGTGTGTGTACTTTCTGGGTGGGCGAATCAAACATGGAGGGGGGCACATCTCTACAACAGTAGCTACTCTAGCTACTTTATTCATATCCCCCCTCTTATATTCTTGAAAAATATAGATATGCGTCCGTGATTAGCCCCTCCATGTTATACTTATACAACCCCCTGATGGTTAGTACATGTATCCTCTTTAGTCTGCTGGAGAAAGAAGAAAAAAAAGAAAAACTCTCAGCACACTCCCCCTCGCTCATCCACCCGGTTCTAATAGATTATTTTGTAAAGAAACTTTTGCGGAGCCGAATTCAATGGATGATGTGTATATGTACACTCTGTACATAAATGCGGAGGCTTTTGTATCGAGACCCCCCTCTCTAGATATGTTGTTGTTGCTGCACTCGACGTTGTGTAGTTGAAAGTAGTACAGCAGCCAGCCAGCCCTTGAAAACGTATGCATAGGGAAACAAATTTGTATAGTTTTTTAGTAGTTTCCCCCCTCCACTTTTGTCTCAATTTTTTTTTGCTTTTATTTCATAAAAGGCCAGAGCTTTTAACATCTATTCTCCATTTCAGACTCTCTCGGATGTGTATAGTGTTTCAATGAGCGAGGGATTTATGTACATAGGAAAAGATAGACTGTCCTCTTTTGTTCTTCCATAATCTGATGGTTTATTATAGCTGAGAGATCGGGTAACAGTCAAGTGAATTGCATTTCGGTAAATGATTTGTGTTAGAACTGTGTAAATAATAATCAACGGAAGTTTTTCAACAAAAATTGTATACAAGAGCCGATTGATAATAAGCGTGACTATGTAGATCGAGTGTCGACGCTTTTGTAGCGCTGCACAGCTGCTGTTTCTATGCTGTATAAGCTTTAAATGCATTAAATAAAAAAAAGGAGAGTTTTGGGGGTTTGGGCTTGTCAAATAATATTTCCTTATGGCGGCGATGACGCTTGACATTGAAAAACAAAGGGGGATGGATAGGTACTAAATGTTATTATATTATTATTACTATTACATTTTCTTGCGTGTCGACTAGTTTTATTGGAATATGTCAAAATTCGGTGAGGCGGTTTTTTTGTGTGCACGGCCAATCATCTCACGAAATTTCAACACAAAGGGGACACCGAAATTAGATTTTTTTTTCAGTCGAAAAAAACAAAATATTTATAGGGGTTCTATATCTATCAACGTCCGCGTCTATACACGCACATATTTTTAAGTGTTGCAAGAAGGAAAAAAAAGCGGAATGGTGAAAGGAAATATAAAGGAATGCCTCCGGGACATTAACAACACTATATTATTACATTCGTACACATACAGATATATCGATGCGCTACGATATATAGAACATGAAAAAGATTTTCGATATCTATAAATGGGCCCTTCTTCTCTATATTAAATTACGTACACAAAAAGACGATTCGCATATATACAGCCAATATATATCTAGACGCAGGTAATAGAGTACAGGGCCAGAGTTTTGTTATCGGGACGATCCTTATTTTTTTTTTCTTGTCGATTATAGAAGAAGAGGGCGGAAAAAATAAGAAAAAGATATTAAGCAGCTATATTACATTTTGAGTCTTATATCAAGATTTAATTGTGTATATCTACCGGTATTGTTGTATCTATCGTGATCTGATAAAAAATGCGAATCTACCATGTGAACTGGATTCACCTTGCATTGGATCTAGGAAAGAGACCAATTTACCCATCTTTAGTTGCATACGATCACAGAGCGAAGTCAGTTTAGTAATGGTGGTTTACCAACTAAGTTCAATGAGCTCGCGTATATATTTAATTTTACTGTTATTATTAATAAAATGACTTCCCAGAGTAAGGGAACAATACTCTAAAGAATTGTTTGGAGCAGCTACTGCTCCCGCAACCTATTCTTTCGCAAGCTATTCATTCAAAGGATGTCCATGATGAACGGAAGGTTCATGTGAATTTAAATAACAAAATTAACCACATCTTATGTAGTCTCGATTGAAACCTGACGAAAGTGAAATCGTAGAACTTACGAATTTAACAGTAGATACAAGTTAATTGAATTATGCGCCGCACACTTGTTTTCAAGTCCATACAAATAATAAAAACGCAGTTCACTATCAAGATCTTAAAAATTTTAATTATTCAAGTTGATAACAAATGAAAAGCTGTATAGACAATATATATTTAAACCGATTTAAACTAAGAAATCATTAGCATCAATCAGCCAGCCGTGTGCTGTTCCTCTTGTAGTGCATCCCGTGTAAGCATGGTTCGTCGAAAAATTGCCTGGTTATCTAAGTCGGGGTCATTTTCTACGATTTTTCTGATCACAAATACGAATCTAACATGTGAACTTGATTTAACTTGCATTGGATTGACGCAATGGATTGAACTTATCATCTTTAGTTATATAAGCTCACTAAGCGAAGTAATTTTATTAATGGTATTTTACTAACTGAGTTCAATGAGCTCGCGTATTGATTAATAATTTTATTTTCAATGAATTTAACTTTCCGGTTATGATGGTGAACAATCATCCGAAGTTGAGTAGGTCTCATACTCATTCTGAGTGAAAACCACACCTCATTCAAATGAGATGGAATCACGCCTAATACTCATGAATAATGTTCCCAATACACGGAATGATGCCCTGAATTTTATTTAAAATTAACCTCTCTTTAAGTAGTGACGATTGAGACCTGACGAAAGTGAAATCGTAAGGCTTACGCATGTAGCGGTAGATACAAGTTATATGAAGTAAACGTCGCACTCTTGTTTTCAAGTCCGTACATTAGATATAAACGCAGTTCACTATCAAGATTTTTAAAATTAATTAATTTAAATTGAAAACAAATAAAAAACTGTATAAACAATAAATATTTATATTTATACTAATAAATCATTAGCAATTGCGGTCCTTTAACGACTAGTTTTATTGGAATGTCAAAATTCGGTGAGGCGGTTTTTTTGTGTGTACGGCCAATCATCTCACGAAATTTCATCTCAAAGGGGAAACCGAAATTTAATTTTTTTCCAGTGGAAAAACAATTTATTTTTTTTCCCCATTGATTGAACACGACAAAATATTTATAGGGGTTCTATATCTATCAACCTCCGCGCCTATATACGCACATATTTTTAAGTGTTGCAAGTAGGGAAAAAAAAGCGGAATGGTGAAAGGAAATATAAAGGAATGCCTCTGGGGCATTAACAACACATCTGCTCACTATATTATTACATAGGTACACACACAGATATATCGATGCGCTCCGATAGAACATGAAAAGATGACGATTTTCTTCTATAATCTATAAATTGGCCCTTCTTCTCTATATTAAATTACGTACACAAAAATACGATTGAATCGCATATACAGCCAATATATATCTACGCAGGTAATAGAGTACAGGGCCAGAGTTTTGTTATCGGGACGATCCTTATTTTTTTGCTTGTCGATTATAGAAGAAGAAAGCGGAAGAAAGAAAAAGAGATTAAGTAGCTATATTACATTTTGAGCTTATTTTATATATAAATATAAAGATTTAATTGTGTATATATCTACCGGTATTGTTGTATCTATATTGCCAGGACATCAAGCAAACAGCAGACGTTTAGAAGAAAGGAAGGAAGCGATGAAAAAATAGAATTCAATCGCATCGGTGCGTAGATATACAGGCCCCTGCGTCTATTATTATTTACCAGGCGGGGGGACAGCACACAATAAAAGGTGATTGTGTCTAAGAACCCTCCGAGATGACGACAGAAGAGGAAGAAGAAGAAGGCTCTCTTGTATGATATTATTCTCATCGTCTATTTTGTGTCAAAGAATATATCAGTTGCCGAGATATAGTACATAAATCTAACCAAAAGGGATGGACGGATGGATGGGCAGAGAGAGAGAGGGAGAGACGACCAGGTATATATAGGCCTGTATGTAGTATAAGGACAACCGTTGCCAAGGGTAACCGATGAGAAGAATCAAGCCAGACCCTCCACACAGACATTTCCCAGGGAGAGAGAGAGAGGGGAGCTATATAGACAAGAAGAAGAAGAAGAAAACTTGGAACGTATATACACGGCACAGAGTTGCTAGCCGTGGCTTCAGTCGCAAACGGGCCACCGAACGAGCCTCATCTCCGCACTACGCGCTCCGTGTTTGCCAGTTATTTTTGTTCTTTCGATTTGAAAATTTTTTAAAAAGAAAACTAAAAAATTTTTCTTTTAGATTGGTGGAATTTATTTTTTGTGGATTTATTACAGCGAAAAAATAAAGTGAGCGAATTTTTCTAAAGTGCGAAATTCAAATAGTAAAAAACAAAATTGTTGATCGTGTAGGCCTATATGAAATTTGTGGATTATTTTTTCGAATCGTGTTGTTTGATCAAGTGAAATTTTGGTTGTTGATAATTATTTGCAGGTATCAAATCTTTACGTGTTGCGAATCATCTCAAATCGATAGTAACGTAAGAATTTATCTAATAAATGGACTTTTTGGATTTTTGAATTTCAACAGAGTGACTTCATCGCAGATTGGAATTGACATGTTATTACTCTTCGCTTCGCTACGTGCAGTGACATTAGACAAAATGCCCCGACCGACGTCTATTCGTCTTCAGTGCAGTGTCGAAAAGTGATCGACTGTTCAACAACATATTCGTCTGGAATAACTTCATCCAACCGGAAAAAAAAATAACCGGACATTTGTCATTTTTCAAACCGACGGAAATAATTCTACAAAAACCAAGAAACAAATTTTTTTGACTCACAAAATGACTCGACCGCAGAAGAGGAACCAGGAATTGACGACGGACATTGAACAGTCTCCTAGAGTGCAACCACAACAACAACAACAACAACAGTGTCAAAGAAGAGTAGCAGATGAAGCAGCCCCAGACTGTCGGACCCCTTCTTGCTCGCCGTCGTCTTCGAGTTCTTCTTCCTTATTACTATTCTCCTGGACGATCCTGCTGCTGATCGCAAGCGCTCCAGCCTCTTCCAGCACGGCCATCGGCAACTGGATGTAATTATAAAATCAAAAACCATAATTTTTTTTCCCCCACCAGTTTTATTTATTATTTGTTAGAAGAAAAAAACGCATCTGCTTTTGGGTTATAACCAATTAGCCACCCTTATATAATAGGCCGGGTGTGTGTGTGTCTATGTAGGGCCAAAAATCAAAATGGAATGGTGTTACGAAAACGCTCAATGACCTGGAAGAGAATGGAAGTCCTTCCTCCTTTTTTATTTTTCTTGAAAAATAATAATTTTTTAAAAGAAATTTTTATTCATTTCACACTTTTCTCTTCTTTTTTCATTGACACGTACATTCAACATCCCCATCGAAATAAAAATAAAATAAAATAAAAGGGACCGGTCGGGTGAGATTCCAAAAAATGTTATATTGTGTCGTTGTCGTCGTGTTGTTGTTGTCTCGATATATTATTACGACCACCACCACCACCACAACAACAACAACAAGACAAAAGAGAAGAGAGAAAGAGACTGATGTCTTCTGGTCTCTTTTATATATTTTCCCAACTGACACACAGCACACACACACGGACTGGGCGCGCTGTGTGTGTGTCTCTCCGCACTCACACACAAAAAGGACTGTGATGATGGGTTATTTGGGGTCCCTTTTCTCTCTATCAACTGTTATGAGGAGAAGAAGAAGAAGAATTTGTTGTCTGTTTCATTCTTCTTCTTGGTTGTGTATTTGCCCGGGCCGTTGTTCATCCGTGAATGAGATTATATCCTCCCTTATTTCTTTTCAGTCAGCGCGGCTGTCCCTTTATATTCTCTCCTGATGTGTCGCGTCTGTTTCTGTTTCTTTCAGGGCCATCATCAACATTCATCTGATGTACACAAAATAAAACCGTCAGGGTCTGCTGGAGGCCATCGATACTGGTCCCGATAGTTGCGCAAATCAAATCCCATTTCCTATTTGATTTTTTTCAATTTGAATTTGGCGGGGTTTTTTTCGGGTGGAGAAATTTTCTATTTGATGTGTAAACCGATTGAAGACTTTCTCTATCTTCCTTTTTTTTTATAGAACAATGAACTTTAGCGAAATGAGAATTTCAACGACTTTTTATTTTATTACGCGATCGTGGAATTAAAGAGGAAAAAAACAAAACAACAGGCACACACACACAAACACACATAATAATAAGATACCGCAAGAGCACAAATAAGGCCATTTCCCTTTAAGCGCCGTTGTTGTTGTCGTCAATTTCACTCGACTTGGAAGTGATGGCGATTTTTTCCCTTTCCAACCTTTTCATTACACCAAAATCCCGCCGATTGTCTCACTCTCAGTTCAAAGAATAAGAAAAAAAAAGGGAAAATTTGGTCAAAAAGGATTATTTATCAGACAAATTCAATGTCGTTTATTTCCTTTGTTTGTTGGCCGGTTATCCGCGTCGTGTTGTTAGTCGTTGAAACGTAAAAAGAGACAAAAGATTCGGCGAGAAAACAAAAAGTTAGTTACGTAAATTCCTTCATTTTGGGTTTGCATTTAAAAAAAGTAAATAGAAAATATCAATCTATTCTCCCAAATTTGGATGGATAAAAAAAACAAAACAAAGACACTTATAGTCTATATACCTTTTGCGGGAGGGGTGAAAGGTTTTCGTGTCATTCCATTGAAATTTCCCCTAGCTCTGTATAGACGTCTAAAGTGAAATTTTATATTGATAGGCCATTAAATTATTTTGTGCGATAGAAAATAAAAGAAAGACCAAGAAATTCATTGCCTTCGATAACACAAATCTCCGATGACTCTGTCCGGTTTCGAAACCAAAGAAAAAATAATTTCCATAGTTTAAATTATTTAAAAATTTTTACATTTCTGAGTGGGTAAAAAAATAAGGGGGAGGAAGTTCTCTAGCTCAGATATATCTTAGAGGACCCGAGAGAGGCTGGTGGTAAATAACATGAAAAAGAAAAAGAAAAAAAACCTTCCAGCATATACCCCCCTCATCCATTAAGCGCCAAAAGCTAAAAGATATACTAGGCCTCTTCTTCTACCGTACATATCCCTCCTATTTTCTTTTTTTCGAAAGAGAGAGTCGGAATTTTCTTTTCGGAATTGTCCCTCTCTCTCTCTCTCCTATGTGTGTGTGCCGCCGCCTCAATCTCTTCTGATGATGCTGTATTGCTCTCTGTGTGTGTGAGAAAAAAAAGAAAGAAAACCCATCGTTTCCATCTCTTTTCATCCTCGATGAAAGTGTCTAGAGTGGAGGGGGGGGGATAAAAAAAAGGAAATTTTATTTTTTATTTTTTAATAAAATATTTCCGACTTTGATAGCGCCTCGATTTTATTTTCATATCGAATAATCACCTCGATTTTTGGTTGTTGTTGAAAGTCGACTTGAACGTTCGTAACCGATATATATTACATACACACACAACACCGCTATTGATCCTTGTATATTTACACAGTCGAGGGTTGGGAGTTGTTTGATATATTGCCCGGGAGAAATCACAAACAATTGAATTTATGCGTCCGTTTTCCACCGAAATTTTTTTTTCTTTTTTTCTTTACTGCGTGAAATTTATTTACTTTTTCTCAAACCGAAAACCGCAGAAAGCAAAGAAGAAGTACACAACTACACACACACAGCACCGTCGGTTATTGCGTAATGTGGTATATCGGGTCGCTCCACATCACCCCCCATGCGTGTGATATCCCCCCTCTTTTTTTTCTTTCCTTTTTTTTGTTTCATTTGATTTGATTTGAAACGCAATAAAAAAAAGACGAGAAAATAAAAGAAAAAGAGAGAAAAAAAAAGGATGTTAATTGTCCTCGTGTAGGTAGTAGTATCAAACCACCCGCGGCTCTAATTAGCCAACACACACGACAGTAAATTAAGAAAGAAAAAGGGGGAAGATATGGTAAAAGTTTCTTTTCCTTGAATTACATACATAGAGGAAGAAGGTGATGGGGGGGGGGGACCTACCGCGAAGTTTTAAAAATAAAAATAAAATAAGAAGCATATCATTCGAAGAGAAAATCTATTTTATTTCATTTTTTTAAATTCTTTTTTAAAGGTGGGAGGAGGGATCGGGCGTGAAAAAAAAATATATAGGCAAAGCGGCGGCGGTTGAAAATTGCTTCTGCCATTTGCTCCTCCCACTTTTTATATATATACCCACCTCATTTCAAAGTGGGTACAAATAATCCGAATGCAATAAAAAGAAAAAAAAAACCTAACAACAACAACAACAACAATAACAACCGAAAGAAAAAAGAATCAAGAACTGCTGTAATAATCATTTGCTGCTGTCGGCGGAAATGACGTTTCTCGTTCCCCTTTTTCTTTTTTATTCGCTCGTCTGGCGTCCTATTTAGATATTTTTCAATCTAAAATGGGTGTGATTATACATTTTTTCCCAAAAATTTTCATCTTATTCGGAAAAATCAATTTGTCAGTCGTCCATGACGGCACGCGCTTTTCTGATCAAATTTGATTTTTTTCCTTTTCTTATTTTCTTTTGATTTTTTAATTTTTATTTGAGAGATGAGATGGCGTGGCGGCGGCCGGTGGTGGTGATGGTGGCGCGGTGGCGAGCGGCCCCGCCGGGTTTTTCAAATTTTCGTGTCGGCGGTAGATGAGAAAAGGTGCGGCGGCTGACTGTCGGCCGCCGCCGCTGCCGCCCGCTCGAGTGCGAAAAAAAACAGCGGGGAGGGAATGAATACGTGAAGGGTAAAATGAGTTAAAAAAAAAGTTTAATTGTAAAAGAAAAAAAAAGAAATAAGAAAATTTTTTTGTATAGCCCTATCAGGTGAAAATGACGATAGCTTTTTATTTTTAAAGAACGAACTGAGTTGACCCTTTTTTTTACAATTGCTATAGACACACACACACACACATGGTATATATATATGCATGTATAGATGCGCTATTCCCAGTTGTCTTATTATTCCAATTGAACTCTGGGATTCCTCCTGCTGGAGGCCTCTCTCCAAGAGGCCCTCAAAAGAAACGGAGAAACATCAGACAAATGACTCGACCATGATATTCAACATTTTCCCAGTTGGTGTTATCTGTTCTTTCTCTTCTTCTTCTTCCCTCCCTATGGCAGTGAAATATACAAAAACAGACACCACCACACAAAAGTAACAAAAATGAGACAAAAGAGCAGAAGCTTCTGCTGCTGCTGCTGTTGCATCTCCAGCACGCACACAAAAGAAAAAAAAAAAACACCAAATTTTTCATTCAAAATTTCTGTATTTTTTGACTCGGCACCTTCGGGGTTCCCGAGTATATAGGAGTCATCCGGATATGGTGAGAAGGCACAGCTTTTTCTTATTTCAAAAAATAAGAAGAAGAAGAAGAAATTTATTTATATTTTACGACTTAACTGCTTCCCAACCACCATCACCCTATAGAGAGAAAGAAAGAAAGAGAGAGAGTCTGAGCGCTTGTCTTCGGTCTCTCTCCATATAATAAAGAAAAATGTCCAAGGATCTCTCACCTTGTGTGTATGTGTGTTGTGTAGCAGTAATTCCGCGGGACTGAGATGTTATAAAAGTGAATAAAAAAACACACACACCTTTCTCTCTCTCTCTTTTGTCAACGTGTAATAGCTTTATTTGTAAAAGTTAAAAACTTACAAAACCACAGAAAAATTCCCTTTTTCAAAACAAAAAAACAAATCGAAAATTCCATCGGAGTCGCACAAAAAAGAAAGAGAAAATAGAGAAGGACATTTGCTTTGGCTGTTATTGATTGTTCGTATGTATAGCTATTTGTGTATCAGAGAGACGAAAAGACAAAAACATTGGGAAAGAGAGATGGTCCAACAGAGATAAGCCAGCAGAGAAATAACCTGATTGAAATCAGCGAAATGTACACAAAAAAAACAAACAAAATAAAACAACATCAGTCTCCATTGTTTTTTCTGGGGAAAAAAAAGAGACAAAGTTCCTTATATACTCCCAAAAATAGAATCTAACTTATAATGACGTCAGCATTCACCAAAAAATTCCACATCAACTTTAATTTCGAATATTATTTATTTTTATTATTTTCTTGCCCAGAATTTATTTTTCCCCCCTCGTCCGCAGTTGCACGGAGATTTATGTGCAACTGCTTGTGTGTGCTGTGTGTGTGACTCTTGTTTATATTCTTTTCTGCTGCTGAAAAAGTTTGCTCTCCCCAGCACACATATATATATACACTCTTTGATTCATTCCTCCACTTCTTCTTGTAACAACAACAACAGCTAGACACACTGCCAGACGCGGCCATGGCCATCAGCTACTATATAAGAATGTTGTTTCCCCTTTTTTTCTTCTTTTTCTTTCTGAAATGTTAACGATGACCTCTTTTGCGACGTGTTTCTCGTCGACTCGACTGGCTCTTTTCACCTCTCGCTCTCTAACTTCTTCTCGAAAAAGTTGTTAAAAATAAAATAATAAAACGTCTTTTTCTTTCTTTCTATTTTCTATTTTTTTCCCCCTGACAGGAATCTCGGCGTCCAGGGCTACGAGGTGTGGCGGAATCCTCAGCTCTACATGGTGGGAGCCCAGCCGCTGTGCACGCAAATCCCTGGGCTGTCGCCTGGCCAGGCCAAATTGTGCCAACTCTACCAGGATCACATGAGCTCGGTGGGTCGCGGGGCCAGGGCCGGCATCGCCGAGTGCCAGTGGCAGTTCCGCTACAGGAGGTGGAATTGTTCCACCGTCGAAGATTCCACCGTCTTCGGACCCGTCTTACAAATCGGTACGGACGGCCAAGCAAATTTTTTTGATTTCGTATAACAGATGCCGTGTGTTACACAAGAGCATATGGTCGCTCAAAATTGCCTTTTTTTTTTCTTTTGAAAGACATCAGTCAGGAGGTTTGGAGGGGATAAGGGACGTCATCTGGCAGAGCCACTGAACGTATCAATGGGGGGGATCGGGTGAAAATAATAATAATAAAAAAAAGGGCCAATGAATAGATATTTCCGTATATAGTATATACACTATACAGTATAGTATATGCCTCCGTCGATTTTTCCGGCATTGCGATATCGTGCAGCGCATATAACATATTATATATCGTCATCTATTCATCACCCCCAGCGCACGCTGGCTGGCTGGCTGGCTGGCAGCGCGCTCCATCGATCAAAAGCCAAACTGATGATGACCCGATACTCGTGTCTGTACATCAAATGATTGTCTAGATCTTTTTTCTCTCCTTTTTCTATATTTAGACTATATAGTCGGGATTATATCAAAAGATATCACGAGAGAGAATCGGAGAGCTGCTGCTGTTGCTGTTTCTCTCCGATTGTCGAGTGGGTCATTAGCATAGAAATGGAACGGGTAGGAGGAGGAATGAGTTTCCAGCACACAGACAGACAGACAGACAGGCTACATCTACTCGCCGAATCGGAAACAATCAGACCTTTTTTAGAATTTTATTTTTCTCTCTTCTTATATAACTTTTTGTGAAGAGGATGACGGTTTTCGGTCGTATTATATTCTTAATGGCCGTAACAGATTGGGGCGCGCTCCATATTATGCGCGTTTGTAAAATTATTTGATTGAATCTAATCAGACTCGCTTGATTATGAAAATGCGAGAAGAAGAAGAAAAAACGATTCGAGATGCAGTCGGTTTGTCATTGCAAATGATGGACGAGATCATTTGCATAGGAGGGACGGACCCGCCTTGATTGTTTCCCCGGAGTTTCTTTAGACACGGAATGCTGTATCCAAGAGAAAGAAAAATGTCTGATTGAATTTGATTGCATTTTCCGTGTCTATATATAATTGAATATTTTTTTTATTTTTTGTTACTTTCCATTCGTGGGTTTTGATTACAATCATTAATTCTTCGGACATGATTCGAATTTAAAAAATGAAAAATAGGGAGCCGTGAAGCGGCGTTCGCCCATTCGATCGCCGCCGCCGGTGTCGTCCACTCGATTTCACGGGCCTGCCGAGAAGGTCAACTCTCGTCTTGCGGCTGCTCCCGAGCCCTCCGACCCAAGAATCTCAACCAGGAATGGATTTGGGGCGGCTGCGGCGATAACATTGAATATGGATACAAGTAAGTCCAATCAACAAAAATCAAATCCAATCAATCAAAAGAAAAAGAAAAAAAGAAAAAGAAATTGATTTCTATTTCCTCGATTTTTTCTCGCCGACACACAAATTCCTTTTTGACGGAATCTCTAAAGATTCACGCAAGGCTTCGTCGACGTCCGCGAACGTGAGAAGAACTACAAGCGAGGATCACGCGAACAAGGACGCAGCTTGATGAACCTACACAATAACGAAGCCGGACGTCGGGTATGTTTAGATTTCTCTCTTCCTTCCTTGATGTAACGCATTTGATGTTAAATTTTATTTTTTGAGGGTATTGAGGGGTTATAACCCCCTCTCCCATCATTTCCCCCCACAGCTGACCGTGTCACGTTTAGTCAAACAAATTCAAATGAAGAAAGAAAAAGGAGGGAATATTCTGAAATTTAAATTTGTATCTTTTTACGTATACACATCTAGGAAGTACATATAAAGAGAAAAGGAAAGAGGGGGGGGGGGGGGTGTACTGTCCAAAAATGGGCGGAATAATTAGCGATAAGGACCAATTGAAAACAAAAAATAGGAGCCGGTTTCTCTTTGAACTTTTTTTTCGTGTGTCCTTTTTAAATTGAGATATGCCCGCGCGTAGTTGTCCCCCCTGCCCCTCACCCACCCCTTTTTTGTGTGTGCTATATAGCGTTTCATTTCCGACTCATTTATAAAATAAAATAAAATCAGGGGGGAGAAAGAGAATGACAGCGGTTCTATCTCTTCTCTCCTACGTATATTTACCCGCCGCTATTTCATTTTTAAACACGTGATTATCTCAGCGGGTGGGTTTTTTTTTCCCCTCAAAAAAATAGGGGGGTACAATAAATATATATATACGTATCTCTGTGTTACCTGAGAAAAATTTTTACTCCGCCCATGTCATCCGGAGAGAGATATTTTTCCAATCCTTTCCAGTCAAAAAAATTTTTTCTACCCCTTTTTTTATTTTTTTAAAAGAGAAAATGATTATGTATACGAAATGACCGTTTTGTCGGGTCGTTTATGTCGTGTCATGTCGTATAACATTGTCGTATCTCTTTCCACAAAAGAAAGGGGATTTTTGGCGCTTTTTCTGGTGATGTTTCAATCTTTTTTTCAGCGTGTCTAACATTTTTTTTTTGTGGAACATGATTTTTCAATTCACGTTATTGTCCGCTACTCCCGCTCCCGCTATTGCTCCCGCTGCTGCTGCTGCTCCTCCTGTTGGCGACGTCTTCAAAAGGCCGTGATTAAGAAAGCGCGTGTCACATGCAAATGCCATGGAGTCTCCGGCTCATGTAAGACGAATTATGATTAGCTTTTTTCTTTCTTTCTTTCTTTCTTTTTCTTTCGTTACATCCTTGCGCTCTTTTATGTACTTTCCTTTGACTCCTTTGTAGCAGTTCACCGGCTCATTTTAAAAAATAAATGGCCAAAAAGAAAAAAACTTGTTTTAAAATGTTATTCATTTTTTTCTTATTTTTTCTTTTCGACGTATAGGCTCGTTGGTAACGTGCTGGCAGCAACTGGCGTCGTTCAGAGAAATCGGTAATTATACACAACACGACGTGGAGCTTCTCATTTTTATTCTTTTTTTGGTGGCGGGCAACTTTCCATGTCTTTGCGTCATCTCGAGATTAATGGATACGAGAGAGGGAAACGTCAATTGCAGTTGTTCCATGAGATTTCTTCTTATTTTCTATTTTTTTTTCGTCGGTCGTCCTTTCGAGTGCCGCTCGCATCGCGTGTCCGTCGAACATTTGACGCGGGGAGAGACCCGACGGACGCGGGATTTTTGTAACGGCCTCGTCGCACGCCATCTAACGATTGAGAAAGCAAATTCATAATGTCATTTTGTTCATTTATTTTATTTTATTATTTTTCGAAATGAAATTCGAAAATAATAATCATCATTTGTTAAATTTATTACCCAATTTCACATCACGTTTAAGTTCGGCCATAATAATAATAATGATAATAATAATGGCAACAAATTTCTTTTTTGATTGCAGGTGATTTCATGAAAGACAAGTACGACGGAGCCACCGAAGTGAGAGTGAACAAACGAGGCCGCCTCCAAGTGAAAAATGCCCAGTACAATTTGCCGACAGCTAACGATTTGGTTTACCTGGACGAGTCGCCGGATTACTGCCTCCGCAACAAAACAATCGGATCTTTCGGTATTCATTCAAAATAATTTAATAGTTTTAAAATTAAATTTTGAAATCATTTTGAATTCCAGGTACTTACGGCAGGCCGTGCAACCGGACGTCTGCCGGGATGGACGGCTGCAATCTCATGTGCTGCGGACGAGGTTACAACACGCTCAAGACGACGGTCAAAGAGCGTTGCAAGTGCAAATTCCACTGGTGCTGTCACGTCGAGTGCAAGACTTGCATCAAAACGGTCGACATTCACACCTGCAAGTAATTGAAAACGACAGTTATTGGCGTGGGGCAACAGACAAATGAATAACGACGACAAACACAACCAGCTATAAAAATCCTTCCCAATTCTCTAAAATAACTCTTAAAAGAAAAAAAGAAAAATTGAAACACAAAACAAATACCATTTTATTATATCAACTTTTTTGGGAATTCTTTTCTCTCACTCGATAATTATCAATTTCGTTTTGAATTTTCTACCTGGCTACATAATCCACCATTTCAGTTTTGAATAATTATTATTTGTCATCACTGTTTCTAATTTTTTTGTTTCGCCATTTATATTCGATGTGTATTATAAATATCACGTGATTTTTTCAATTTCTTTTTTTTTTCGTGTGTGAGTGTCGCTTTAATATTTTTGAGAAGGGGGGGGGGACAGAAAAATATCGATTCTTTTTTTTAATTTGTGGAAATTTTTCGTGTGTTTTTTTTTCTTCAATTATTGTCGGTTTCTAATTTTGAGGGGCTAAACAATTTTTCATCGCCGTGTTTTATTTTTAAAATCATGAATTCGATCATTTTTTTCTCCCGTTCGCGCCAATACTCGCCTTTTTGTAATTGTGTATACGCTGCCGGTGTGTATCTGTGCGTGTGTGTGTGTGTGTGTGTGTGAGAGCACCAAAATTTGATTGATTGAATCGATTATTTTTTAGGATTTTTTTTTTGTATTCGTTCCGCTCTCTTTTTTAAATTAATTATTATGTTTCCTCTTTCAACAAGCCAAACGACGAAAACATGCGATTCTCTGTGTTTTTTTTCTTTCACCACGCCCTTTGACATTATTTGACATTTTGATATTATTTTTTTTTTGTTCAATTATTTTTGTTCGTTGTCTCCAGAAATTACAAACAGACGAATGGGGAGAAAAGCAACATGCAAGAAAGAGAAAAAAAAAGAATAAAAAACAAAAAAAAGAAGAAGAAGTTCAAACTTATTACATTACAAAAAAAAACGATATGACGTCATGATCACTTCGAAATTCCTCGTCCATCAGAACAAAAAAAAAAGAAAACACAAATTGTACACCTCCCCGCATATAAGAACAAAAAGAAAAAGAAATACACTCAGTATTAACCCATATAATAATTAAAAACAGTTTGGTCTTGAATGTTTTGTTTTTTTAATCTTTTTATTTTTATTATTTATCAAGGAAATAACAAAATTCAAAAAAATCGTTCGAAACTCCCTCTCTTTTGGTTTCGGACAGAATTTCGTCTGCTGCAAGATTCAAAAATGGTTTGTTATTGTTTTATTATGTTTCAAGGGAAAAAAAAAGGAAAATCTCAAATTAAAAAATAGAAAGCAGCGAGATTTGGATGACCAGTGAAAACAATGGGAAATGATTCTCAATATTCTTGAACCTCAATACGTCAAGTTGATCGGCACATTCCGAAATGGCACGTCCAAAATACGATGATGAAGCAATTTTTTGAAATCTTAAAATATAACAACATTGGGGGCAATTAATTTCTTCCAACGAGGTCAGTGCAGATGAGTTATTACATTTCGGATACATATTTAAAAAACGACTCTGAATCAATCTCTTGATCATTACTGTAGGCCTACATCCATCATATCAGATTTCAACGTTCCAAGCCCATCAAACACATTATCATAAATTTATCAGTCCTAGATTGTACAGTCTACAAGTGAACAATTCTCTCATTTTTATTTGCAGGTGTACTCTTCGCTCTTGATAGTGCAAGTCTGGCACTTGACTTCGCAGCACCAGTGGAATTTGCAGTTGCACTGATGGGAGACGTGGTTGAACTGGTGGGTGTTGTACCCCCGTCCACAGCAGAGCAGGTTGCAGCCATCAGCACCTATTACAGAATAGAGAGAACAAGGTTTGTAAGCCACCGCTACTTGTTCTCCAGACCATGTACAGCAACTCCTAAATCTCCTTTTATTGATGTTGATTTGCCAGTTACCTGTTGAGGTTCGATTACACCTCCTGCCGACGACACCCAGCGACCCCGTCGACGGGTTCGCCTCGCAGTAGTTTGGCGAAGAGTTGAGAAACACCAGCTCCGAGAGACGGGGCTTGTTGTGCGGCTTCCTACGCAACTGCAGCGTCAACAGTTTGCGTGGCTTGCTGTCGTTGCCGCTGCGACTCTCTTTGGCGACGACGGCCTTGGCTTCACGGTACCTGTCAGCACACATTCAACATCAAAACGAGTCAGCGCTGATGGGCATATCATAATGTGTTTAACAAAACTATTCAAAAACGATGATTTACTGCTTCATCAGGGCATCGCCAATGTCCCTGAAGGCCGGCAATTTCTCCCAACAGGTTTTGAGTGAGCAACTGCCGCTGACTCCGTGGCATTTGCATTCCTTCTTCAACATCGATTTGACAATCTAGATACACACAAATGATAAAGGAACAAAAAAGAAAAGAAGGTTTATATTATAATCATTTCTAGGAAACAGTCTGAATAAAGAAGTGATAAGATATTTTAAGACTCACTTTTCTACCGGCTTTATTATTGTGCAGATTCATCAAGCTCCTATCGTCTCCTTCGGTTTCTCTCGAGTCGGCGAATCGTTTGGCCAGCGAGGCTCCCGATCGGACGTCGGCCGAACAGCCGCCCCATTTCCATCCGTTTCCACCGGCAGCCACAGGACCTCCTCCATTACCTGCGTTGGTATTAGCTCCGTTGGCGGCGTTGCGCGCCCGATGGGACCTGCGCATGGATCTGACCAGGTCCTTGCCGCCCCGTTTGGTCGGATCGCAACCGCAAGAGCTGATAGCTCCTTGGCTGCACGCCTGGGCGATAGCGTACGTCAGGCCGGAGCTCCACACTGCATACAGATAAGCCGCTTCTCGGCTTCCTGTAAGAAAAAGAAACAAAAAGGATCCACGACGGTGGTAATGATAATCAGATCAAAAAGGAGAATCCACCAAACGTTTTTTTTTACATTGGAAAATTGCCATTGGCTGGCGCAAAGGAAAATATAAAGTTGTGGCTTTTATTTTATACAATTTAGATACTGCACAGCACACAGAGTAAGAGCTGAGAGAGAGATATTTTATTTCTTCTTAGAAGACGGCCCAAAAAAGGCGAAAGCGGCGGTATTGTGTGCTGCGTCTAGATTATTTACTCTTGGGTATTTCATTGGACGACCCTATCTGATTCAAAAGGCGAATTCGCAACTTATAGATATGTATGTTCCTCTGCGTCTCCCCGCTGAGCGTCGCCCAGCGTCGTTTCAATCGAGGACGGGCACCGGGACCAGCCAGACTTTCTTCGCCGGGTATGTTATTATGTTATGTTAGATATTTGAATAGAAGAGAAAATTTTTATTTTCTATGCCGAAATAAAACAAAATTCCCCTTTTGGGCTTGACAAATATGGGAGACGATATAATTCATTGCAATTTCGTCTGTTTGTTGATAGGCATTTTTAAATTGCGCAAACATTTTCGGTTGGTTTATTCAAATTCTTTTTCATCCGGTAGAAAATTCTCGGCGACCGTTTCTTTTTCAGCGACGAAAATGTTTTTCACGACGGGCCACCCGCCCAGTTAGATTGGGCGCGGTGTAGACATACGCTATATAATAGTACCGAGCTCTCAGTTGCCATGACCAAACTTGTATTTATTTTTCTTTCTATTTCTCTCGACTGTATGAACCCGAGCCGAGCTGCGGTTTATACTTACCGTGTTTGTCACTCGAGCGTAATACACCGGGAGAGACACAAAACATTTGAATTACATTTCAGCGGTGACCACAGCTATATGGCGGGAGCCTGCCCAGACGTTTCGATTTCTTCTTCCCTCCTTTAGATTGTCCTCATTTACTTAACATAACCCCAAAAAGAAGCCGCAGACTACTATGTCCTTCTACCGCCCGCCCGCCCGTCTTTAAATTATAATTGAACGCCCGGGATTTTTCGGTTAGAAATGTTTTGTCGTTTTGTCTTTCTCTCTGCTGGGCACCGCGTTCGGCGGTTTGTTTTTACACCAATTGAGAAATTTAAAGGGGAAGTCTGAGTAGACGAAATGAGAAGAAATTTGGTTAAAAACGTTTTTCTGTTAGTTTTTTGGTTGTTTTTTTGGTTGTTTTTACCGACAACGACGACGTGACCGAATCCGTTTCGGCTGCCGATGGCCGTGCAATTCCATCGGTGGTACTTGAATTGCTCCTGACACTCGGCTAGTCCCAGTTTGGCTCCGTTGCTGATGGCCACCATGGCGTCGGGCTTGGCGGCGCAGAGCAGCCGCTGCTTGTACGTCAATCCCGGTATCTTGCCGCATATCAGGTCAGCGCTCAAAGCCATCACCGACCTGGGAGAGAAGGCAAAAAAAAAAAAAGAAAAACAAACGACGAATTAACCAAAAAGTCAAATGGAACGATGAAATAAGAAGAAGAAGAAGAATGTCATCAGCCCAACAGCTTTGGGTTCAGAGATACGGTCACGTGAAAGCTTTAAACGTATTTTCTTTTTATGACTCCCGGTACCTCGTAGGTACGTGACCAGGGCCGACACTTCTTTTGTCGCAGGGCTTTTTTTTCCCAGGTGACACCCATCACACACGAAAAAAAACTTTTCAGAAATGTAAAACAAAAAAATTTAGTTTTCTTTTTTCTTTCAGACTCAACGGGATTTCCTGTCACACACACACAACTTGTTGCTCTAAACGTCATTTTATTAGAACCAAAGTCACGTTTGTTTTAATTGCATTTGCCTAGAGTGAGAGAGAACTAGAGAGAAGAGAGAGAAGAATTTCGTGGAATGCCAAGCGCGCGCGCGCGCGCGTTCAAATCACCCGGGCTTTTATCCCTCCCCGCGCGCAGTTTGAATTTATTGGACAGTTCAATCGCGAGGAGGAGATTTCAAATGGGGTTAAGATATAGAGAAGATATATAGAAAAGAATTTATTTTTTGTTTTGTTTCTCGATCGATAATTTAACCAACAACAAAACAAAAAAGCAGATAAAAGAGGAAAGAGAGAAAAAAACAAAACATTGACAGGATGCTGATTGGAGTTTTCTCTTTTATTTTTTTTTTGAAAGAAAACAACAAAAAATCTGGAAGTGAGTGTCGAACGAGAGGGTTGCATTCTAATCAGGTGTGAAATGACTTAGCCCCTAGGCAATTCTAATCATTTTTTCAGGAAACTAAAAAAATAAAAACAAAACAGAAAAAAAGGCCTTTTTTCTTAGCTTCTTTCAAGTTTTTCGACCGCTTGTATTTCTCTCCTTGTAGAGGAATAACCCGAAAAGACTTTAGTGTTATTTCTTTTCTTTTTTTCGAAAGAAACAAGGGAAAAAAACGAAATAAACCCGCACGAACAAGGTAAAAATAACAAGAAGAAAAAAAATGTCTTATTGCTCGCGCACCGACTGATGAGTTGGGCGTGCTCCCCCCATTGGTAAAAAAAAAAAAAAAAACTTAAAAAAAAAGAAAAGAAAAGGATAAAAAAATAAGAGAAGAGGTCAGCCAGCCAAGCTATATTATGTCTCACAGCAGGAGGGGGGTTTTTCTTTTCTCCGACTGTTTGGGAGAGTTGAACCCCCCCTTCTTCAACTCGAAGAAGATAACAGCAGTTCTCACGTCGAGGAGAAAATATAACACCCGAAAAGAAACCAAAAAAAAAAATGTATACGCTTTGATGTGGTCGAAAATTGGTGGTGGTGCTTTACCTGATCAGGTGTACACAGCACGGTTTAGTACGTATATCGCGGGCTCTGTTTGTGATGTTCACATGCACATACAGACACAAAACCCCGCGCTCCGACTGGGTATATAATTTGGTTTCTTTATGTTCGCGTGATGTTCTTTCTCTTCTCATTGGTCACGGTGAAAATAATAATAATAAAACAAAAATCTTAAAAAAGAACTATCAAAAAGGCCATTTTCTATGTTGAAAAAAAAATGACCAACCAACAAAAAAAAATAAGTGATGAAGCGGTTCCTTTTCGGCGGCCTATTCTGTCATCAGTTATATTATACATCCAGGTGGCGTTATATTTCTTCCTTCCTTCCACCCCTCACCAGAAAAGAAAATTTAAAAAAAAGAAGAAATAGTTAAAGAGAAAAGACCGAAGAGGAAATCGATCGGCTCATTAGTCGAACTTGACAACTACTGCGCTCTCTTCGGAGAGGAGCTCTTGGGCTCTTAATGGGACCTCTTACGGTTATATTCCTCTCGTGTTTTGGTGCGGCCCCCCCATTTTTCTTTTTTTCTTTTTTTGTTTCTCCCAATAGGGTCGACCTCCCACTAAGAAACACTGGGCACACAGCTATTTGAGGGTGTTTCGACCGGTGACGATTCGGTTATTTATTGCACGACCGTATAATAACTGCGCCTGATTTTAGTAGTTGCCCTTTGTGTGTCTGCGACTTTTTTTCTTTTTTTTTGGCTGCTGGGCAGGTGTTGTCCGCCTTGTCATGAAGAAAAAGTGAAGAGAGCCGGCCCGTCCTACTGTGTTATTGGGGGGCTCCAACTCCAGTCCAACTCTCGGCAGCAGCAGCAGCGAACAGCAGTTGCCCGTCGACAACTGTCGATTTGATATATCTAATTGAATCCATCCTGAGGGCTGTCCGATCGAATTGGGAAAAGCACTCAAACGAACCATCCGTTCCTCTCTTACATCATCCAAAGAAGGAGATGGAACACACGGCGGGCCGGCCGGCCGACCCGGGTCCTCAACAGTCACGTATAGCATTTGTACACACATAGCGGCAGCAGCCAGTTAGCAGCCAGCCAGCACGCGCCATCATCGAGCGAAAGCGTTCGTCTCTCTCTCCACCGTTTTGGACGACATTGATCACTGATAAACCAGGGCCAGGGCCAGCAGGGGGCCTTCTTCTCCGTCCCATAAACCTTTTCTCTTTCATTTTCTTCGTCTTCTACTTCTACTTCTTGTTTCCCAGTTTTGTTTCCTTTCAAACATTCCCGAAACAAAACAAAAAGACAAAACAAAAAAAAAGGAACGACAAAGTGGAACAACCACCGACGACGACTACCGAGGACTGCTGGGCTATATAGCAGCTCGACCATTAGCGTATGTTAATGAGATTGTGCGTTTGTGTGTGTGTTTTATTTCTTTCTATTCTTATCCGAATCTATACTATATACTACTACTATAAAGCCGGGGCGAAAAACGAGTCGACTTTTTAGCGAGAACAGCGAAAAGATTACAATGATTTATGCTCAGCGCTCGCTGCTGTGGGGCAGGGTTTAATGGCGAAAAATGGTGAGTGTGTGTGTTGAATGTTGTTTTGTTTTTAGTAGTATTAGTTGTAGAGAGGTATTAGCTTTTTGTTCATTCTCCCTAAGGGTTCACTCGTAATAAATAAACGGAGGCGACATGTTTGGATAAAATATGTACATACGTCCAACAGCAAAATAGTTGAACGGGAGAACAATTTTATTTTTACCTGCTGGAAAAAGGTCCGATCGGCGTGATGAGAGAGATGAGCAAGAGGACGTGCCAGTGCCGGGCAAGTGAGAGGAGAGTGGTCGGCCCGAGCTGCGGAGACATGATCCGCCCCCACGCAAAACCATATCACAACCAACCCCCCAAAAAGATTCAAGTGCTCCTTATTTTTCTGACTAATTCCGGGCGGCGATTTTTCCTTTTTCCGGTTTGTTTTTTTCAAATTTCCCTCCACACAATTTTTTTCAAAATTTCAAAAAATTGGCGGGGTACACTCAAAAATTCACGCACTGAAATCAACCCCCAACAACCCAAAATTTCACTGTAAAATCACACCAAGAAATGAAAAATGTTCTAAAAAGAGGAGCCGAGTGAGAGAGAGAGCAAAGTTGATGGTGCGGTGCGGCTAACGTCCTCTTAAGAACTGTGTGTGTTCGGGAGCTAACCCACCGACACTAGACCGACACCTTCTACACCAACACTACCTATAGCTACACACACACACCAGCTGGCTGGCTGACTGCTGCTGCTGCTGCTGCCATCGTCCGACATCACAACTCGCCTTTATATATTCCACCTATTCTCTCTCCTTTAGACTGCTCTGTGTGTGTGTGTGTTATTTCCCTTGGTGAAATCCCTCCTCTCTTTCTCTCTCCATCAGCGAACCCTCCCCATGAGGTAAACCCAAAATGCCGAGTGTGTGTGTGTGTGTATAACCTTCATGGTGCGTTTAGCTGTAGTTGTTGTATGGATATATACATAAAATGTGGTGCCCTGTCACAATTTCTCGTTTGACTGGGTCCCCATCAGCGATGGCCGTTTCGAGACAAAACAAAATAAACTTCTCGTCTTCATTACGCAAAAAAATTCGATGGAAAAAAAAGACGACGCAATCTGTTTCGCTTGTCGCCGGGGCATTTGTATATCCTTTTCCGAGCTGCGCGTATATATCTCGAAATAGGAATTCTGGTTTATTTATTATAGAGAGAAAGAGAGAGACGACACTTTCGACAGCGATAGAGTCTATCTAATATACTTGTAGACACATTGCACTGCCACCCGGGGAATGTCATGATATTTCCTGTGTGTATTTTTATATTCATCAGAACTTGAAATTATTACCACGAGAGAGTCGAGAGCGCTGCGCTAGAGAGAGTTTCTTCTCCTTTTCGACGCAGATGGTGTTCAAATAAAAATGTGGAGTTTATGGCGTTATGCGCGCTGGAAACTTTGGTGTTGCTGGTGGCCGTCGCGCGGGGGTAGGAAATAAATAATTCAACAACAAAAAAAGACTTAGATAATAATCCTCGCGGACATGTTAACCAGCATGTCGAAGAAGGAGAGATTGCGCCCGATACTTTGCAATCAGCGCGTATATAATACGCCGTGTACATATGCGCATAAAACGTTTACCCTCTGCGCTTCCCGGCTGCTGGCTGCTGGCTGCTTCTGGTCAAATCTGGAAGCTTTTTAACTTCCTTGTTTTTCGTGTCTTTTTGTTGTTTTTTTCTTTCTTGGTTTTCTACTTGGATGCGACATTTGCGCGGTAATGGGCGCATTTAATGGATTAGGTGAATGATTCTTCCTAGATTGGGTTTCCCGTTAACCTCAAGGACACATGCGCGTGCACAATTTGGCTCTGTGTACTGGACATGGAAAATGCATGCATGGCGTGATACCGATCCCGCGGTGAAAAGAGGTTACGTACTAGACACATACCAGCATCAGCACCACCATCGCCCCCCAGCCGGAAAAGAAAAAAAAAAAAAAACAAAGTTGCGATGATCTTTAAATCGGTTTGATTTCCACAGTTGGGACGAACCTCCAAAAAATTCGAAGAGGAATTTGAAATGAAATTGACTTTCAAATGAACATGTGGTTTTTGTTTGAATCTCTCTATAGGAAATGCGGGGCGCTGTGTGGAATCGAATCGAGACGAAGAAACGGAATGAAGAAGAAGAAGAAGAAAAATACATTTTTTTTTTCTCAGCACAAAAGTTATGCGTCGTACATTATTCATGGAGACAAGATAATGAATCCCACAAGCAGTCGAGGGGGTATATCTTCCAACGAAACACACGGGTTGAATGCTATTGGTTTTTTGGGTTCAAAGAAATACTTGGACAGTTTTTGCATTATACAACTGGGCACACTTTCATATCTCCATCTAAATGGTCATTCAAGTAAATAAGGGGATATAACACGTATACAGTCAGCCGGGTCAATCGAATTTGAAACCTGAATTCAACACAAGACACCATCAGTTTAAAAAAAAAAATTCAAATTTTGTATTTTTCTCGAGATCAAATTTCAAACATTTAAAAATAATTTAACAAAGTGATTTGAACAGATTTGGTGAATTTGGTGATTAGAAAGATTTTCAAATTGAATTTGAGTGTTGAGAAGTTAAGTTTAAAGATTTCCGCGAATGCGCCTGACCAGCTGAATGTCCTGCACCTAATATTTAAAAAAAAAAGATAATTTAATTAACTCTAAGAAACGAAGAAATAAGTAGATACCATTAGAGTCAGCCGTTTGGCGTTGACCATGGTCCACACTGAATCTTCGAATAACTGAATCACCATGGCTTCGGATGCCACTTGCAGGCATTCCAGCGCCTCGCTCGTAAACCTTAGACGTATAAGTGGACTATGAATTATATATGAATATGTGCTGTTGGGGCTGTTAAGCTCTATAGTATATATTGGGTTACTATTATACCGAAACGCAGAGTTCCCCGTCAATTCTTCGCTGATCTGTTTAATGACTCGCGTAAAAGGCGATCGTGGAATTAATAACCCCGTCCCTATACAAACATCATAAAACACACTGCATTATTAAAAAAAACACAAAACATAATTTTTCTATTCTTAAATGGGAAAATCACGAAGAGAATTTAGAAAGGAATAATGTAGCGTATATATTATATGCCATTATACCTCTTTGATAATGACGAATCTCTTTGAGAGCTTTCGATCCTGGCCTGTAACGTTTCTTGCCAGCAGAGTCACGAAAACTCGAAGATTTCGGCGGAGCTTGCGCCGGGGTTTTAGCTTTAGCCCCCACAATCGAAGCTCTAGACACCACAGTTTGTGACCTTGTAATCGGAAGGTTTGATGCACATGCGCCAGCATTAGATTTTTTCAATCTAGCCATTTTCTTTTCGTTGTTGGATGATATCTCGGTGAAATTCCTGAGCTGTAACCTTCGTTGAATAATGACTTCCACGGCGACTAGATAAACGACCACTAAATGAATTCCCGTCCGTCGCACAGTGTTTTAGCAGATAATAAAGCTGGCGAAGTCTGAGAAAGGAATTTGTTTTTTGTTTCGTCTCCACTCCAGCCGGATGCCTTTACATTAAAATTTCTTCATTCGAATTTCCTGTCTTACTTGATTATTTACCTAATAACGGATTTTTTACTGGACTTGACGCGCAATCCAACTTTCTCATTTTTCTTTTTTCCACTGGTACACGATTTCTCATTTCGTAAAACGCGCCTTGACGGCAGAGCCACCTGTGAGTAGAGTCTGAAATTGCATGTATTGCCTACGTTGGCAATTGGTTTCCTTTGGTAGACGTAAGCAGGAAAGAAATGGAGTAACTTAACGTGTTTTGTTGACGTTCTTAAACGATAGCTTTTTGTACACGAAAGTATTTTGGCTTAGTTAAAATGACATCTATATTTCCCTGTGAAGACTGGAGGGATGCCGTCGTCATCAACACATCTCAGAATTTGTATTTGAAACCACTTGCTTGTGTTAGCATTTCGGTCCAGTTGCCAGCCGACATGCTAAAAACCGCGGGGAAATCCGTCTCCACTTTGGAAATAATGGATAGAATCAAAACGGCCGCAAAACCCGATGAAATCATTGGGATGAAAGTATAGAATTTTCGAAACATTGTTAACAAATACAAACCTTGTATTCCAGAAAAAAAAATGCCATCTATGTTTCTAAGGTATTGAAAAGCACGCTGCAATATGTGCGATTTGAAGCTCACCTTGACAGTAGACATCAGGTAAGAGCAACTTAACTCTACATATGCATCACAAGTTAAATGTAACAACAAACTTACTCTTTAGATAGCAGGAGTTCTTCACCGGCTTGACAGAGGCATCCTAAGATTGAACGGCTTTCCGGAACCACTGAAAATGAGAGCTTGTGAATCCAAACTAATCTACCCATCAAGACATGACTGGGACACATACTTTCAACAAAGCAAAAATATGAATGAGCTCAAACCAGGAGAACGGCCCGATACTGTTCACATCAGTCTGCTGCCATGCCAATGGTTTATGGTCCCTCAGTCAAGAGTTTCAAGCGGGTAATGAATTTCATGTGAAGCAGAAAACATGAAATTGTTTCTTTATTTGGTTTTGAATTCTTCCCCAACAGATTGGAGACAAACTGTTTCAAGATGAAGCCAAGTGAATCTATGCTCAGGGCTGTTTTTGAAGTGTTTGGACCTCTTCGCACTGTTGACATTCCCATGTTGGACCCATACAGGCCAAAAATGGTTTCTAATCCCCCAAATACTTTTGCATTCGGACAAGATGGACTATTTGAAGCATTCATTCAGTACCAGGAGTATGTTGGATTTCTTAAATGTATGACTGCCTTCAGAGGCATGAAACTACTTTACAAAGAAGGGAACAGAGCTTGGACAGCTCTTGTACAGGTGATAGATCCCATCTAAAGGTGAGTAGCATTTACATGGCCTTACTGTGTTACCTCATTTCTAGGTTGACTTTGATCGCACTCGACACCAAAGCGAAAGATCTCTAAAATTCCGGAGGATTGCCAGGGAAAGATTAATCCAGGAAGAAATTGACAAAGAGAGGGCCGACAAAGTTCGAAGGGAACTGGAAAATCTCAAACACGAAGAAAGCAGGTCAGGCTGATAGCCATTAAACAAACAAACAAAAAAAAAAACTCAAAGAGTTATCACAAGACATCGACTGCAACATGACGTTGACGCTTTTCTTCGTAGACGTCAACAGACAGAAGAACGACTGAAAGAGGAAGAGGAGTCCGCCAGAAAGAGAAAGGCTGAAGAGGAGGCCAGGGTCGTGCTCGAGGAGCGCAAGTTGGTGCTTGTCCAAAGAAGGCTGGAGAGTTTACGGTTACTGGACGCGGTTTTCGAGCGGGTTAAGGTATTTTCAATGGGAATAGTTTAACGAAATCATTTTACTTTGAGCACATTTATTCAGGCTGCACTTGAAGAGAAAGAAAGGCGCAAAAAAGACCTTTCCAGGAAGAAAGATAAGTCTTTAAAGAAGGTAACTTGCTAGTTTGATGATTTTATCTTGGAACACTTGATTTCATGACTCATTTTCTTTTAAGGACAAGGAGGCTAGACGTCAATTGAAGCTGGAAGAAGAAGAGCGAAATTTGCGCGCCAAACTACTTAAGAAATACCAGCAGGTTGGGCAGGAGCAACTTGAGGAACAGAGGGAGAGAGTGCGGCACATGCTTCAAACTTCGGCCGTCAAATTGAAAAGTACCGTCAATGTCATGTCTGAGCCCAAAATTGCTGATAAAGTTGCTCCATTTCAAGCGCAAATTCAAGAAAATCTACTTCATGTAACTGATAGGTAAGTTTGTTATTCGCCAAACTTTGGAATTGTGCAAATATTATTAATTTCATTTTAAACGTAGGGCGAATAACGGGCATTTCGTCAGACAAGATCCTTTGATGAATCAACCCATGTCTCAACGCTCAATTCCGGTGCAGCCCATTGATTTTAGGAAAGAATATGACGAACAACACGTCAATCAGCAAAACCACCACCACCGACATTCATCCTTCAACAGGAAACGATATCCACCTCAGGAGTCGTTCCATTCAGCTCCACGCCAAAATCAGAATCGAGGTGATTGGAAACGGAGTCGGTTCGACAACGGTAAAGCGAATTGGGTTTCCCAACTGGATCAAGAGTTGTGGGATGGACCCAACGTAGACAACCAACGGCAAAATGGACGCGGAGGGTACCGAAGAGGAGGTCGAGGTGGAGAATTCCACGCCCGCAGAACACGCGATTTCCCGCCGACGAAAGAAAGATACACAATGAAATCGGAAAGTAGATTTTCAGCTCCTAGTAGCTCAATGTCCGGTGAGAATACGATGGAACCTGCACTAGCCGTTGAGCGACTTACTTGAAAATTGAAAAATGTATTTGTGACATTTCTGGGACATTTCTGGATGACTTTTTCTTGTAATAAACTACGTAGGATTGACTATCGAGTCTTTTTGTTACGTTATGTTTAAAGTTTGTGGCAGGAGCCATATCTTTAGTATCAATTTAGTTTTTTTTTTTTTTTTTAAGCATTTGCTACTTATTTTTGTCATCTGGGCCAAATTAGATAAACTGCTATGTCGTATTTATATTTTCTTTTCAAAGCTACTTAAACAACGATTAATAGTGATGACGTCTAACTATGTCAATACTTGATAAAAAGAAAAGCTAAACATTTTGTTTTGAAAAGTCCAAACCTACAATCAAGCGTCCAGCTTCACACAGCAGTCTTTTTAATCACCCATACAGTTTTGTTTGGATTATAAGAGTCATGTTCTTTCTAACTGCCTTTTGTTTGGTGCTCCATTGCACGGTGCCTTTGATAACATGGGCGAAACCTCTGGGTATGTGACTGAGAAAATTTTGCCAATTATGCTAACATTAAATTTAACCCTTAATAATTATTTTTGTCAGACAGATAAAACAAATGAAATAGAATTTGCCTCGCTAGAATCGACGGATTCCGAACTCAACTTATTCGAAGGAGACATTGCCGGCATTAATGGCCTTGATGTATTAGCTGGCCAAGAGGTTATTCCATTAACATTAGAATTAAAATAGAATTTGTTTACTAACCTAAAGAGATTTGATTGAGATAGCCAAGGAATGCCATAGTGTACGAAAATCTACTTTGGCCCAACGGCATAGTCTATTACAGCATAGCGGACAACTACAGTATACTGGCTAATATTCTTATACATAACACATTTTTAAAAATAATTCAATCCTGTCTTTTCTAACAGCTGCCGTTGAACTCGACATAATTGCTCAAGCGATAAACGAGTACGAGACGAAAAGTTGCATCAGATTTGTACCACGAACGGACCAGCCGGACTATGTTTACATCGAGAAAACTGGCGCCGGGTAATAGAATGAAACATTTCGTCCAACACTAATGAGCACTTATTTTAAAAATGATTTTCTCTCAGATGTTACAGTTATATCGGCCGAATTGGTGTGGCACAGACGGTCTCACTGGACAGCGGCTGCTTAAGCGGTGGGCTTCCAGGTACTGCCATACACGAGCTATTGCATGCCTTGGGTTTCTTTCACGAACAGAGCCGCACTGATCGTGATGATTACGTTATCATCAACTACTCCAACATTCAACCTGGTATAAAATTTTGAATGAAAAGTAATTTAATGCAATTATAATTGAAAAATACTGTTGAACACTCTATAGGTACTGAAGCGAATTTCCTTTCTTATGGTCCTGACGTTATTCAATATCTGGGAGCCTCATACGATTACGGTACATTAAAAACGTTTATCTTTATTTTAATGCGAACCTTTATTTATGTTTCGTGGGATTTTGGCGCTCATTATCAAGGTTCCGTTATGCATTATGGAGCTTACAGCTTTGGTATTGATCCCAGTATTCCGACCATCATTACTCGACAGCCGGGTGTTGAAATCGGGCAGAGAAGAGGATTCAGTGAAGTATAAATTTTTCTTTCAAGTCCTTTCTTTAAAAAAAACACAACAAAAAAACAATTGAGAATTAATCAACACAAAATGCTACTATTTTCTCATTTTGATTTCAGGTGGACTTATTCAAACTGAACGCCCTTTACAAATGCAATGTGGCCTAAAATTATAGCAGTTAAAATGTAGAGCAGCTGGGGTTAATCCAAATTTATTTGACTAATGATATGCACATCACCTTATTATTCCAGCTATTATATAATAAACTTGTTTGTCGCAGTTTTTTTCTTTCTTTTCAATACTGGTTATCAATAAAAAAAAAGATAAATCGTGCGCTGTAACTTGACGGTCGTTCTGGATTGTTATTCTGTAAATAGAGTAAATACGTCTAAAAGTCAACCACGCTCAGTTATCTCGTCCGTCATTCTGTTGTCATCAGTAAGTTTACTCGCACCAGGCTGCAAAACGTTGCTGACTGTTTATGTTTTGACACTTATTGACAGTGACGAACTGACGAGCAATCAAAGTCTATGGCCTATCTTTTTAGCTTTACAAACATGCGCTATAACGATAAAAACCAAGAAAGTATAGGGCTTTGCTTGCATGCTGGACACGACAGTTTTATATGTGGTGCGCACGACACGACAGTTTTATAATTAGGAGGTGGTGCGCACGGCACCAACACGTTTGGTAATAGCTATTCAAAATCGAGGTGTATCACCATTTTGGCTAGAGATTAAAAAATGGAAACAAATAATAAAACATTGATTGGTGGCGAGCGTTTACTATAAAATTCGACCGGTAACCAAATACACTCGTCGAGTCAAGTGAAAATGCAGACACGTCTAGCCACATTCGCTCTTCTTCTTTCTTTGGCAGTCACCCTAGGATGGGCTGGCCCTATAGGTATTATTTTAATTAATTCCATATTTGGTTTTAAGAAAGACAATATTAATTACCGATGAATAAATTTTTTCCCCATAAACAGGAAAGGCCCTTGTCGAAAGGGATCCGGAGTACAACCCGGACCTGTTTGAGGGAGACATTATGGGTGTGTTACCTGGAGACCAGGTAATCGCTAGTTTAAAGCAAATTTATTTTGCAGTTTTGCAGTAATATTATAACGACGTCTTTTTCCTTGTATTTTGTACATCAATGAGCAGCCGAGGAACGCAGTTCGTGATCCCGATTTGCTTTGGCCCAACGGTGTTGTCTACTACACCGTCGGCTTGGGATTCAGTAAGTTTCATTTTAATTCTGTCAATTTTTGCGACTCCCTTATTTTACTTTTAAATCAACGATTTCCTTTGTATTAATTAAACTCAGGTGCCGAAGAACGTGCAACTCTTGACGAGGCCTTCGCTCTCTACGAAGCCAACACCTGCATCACTTTTGTAGAGCGTACGAACCAGAGAGATTACGTCTCCGTTCAAAAGACTGGTGGCGGGTAATAAATTGAATTCTTTTCCATATTTCGTCTAATAATATTCTAACTCTTCTTGGACGTGGCAAAAAAAAGGTGCTACAGCTACGTCGGTAGGATCGGTGGAGCTCAGACTCTCTCACTAGACGCAAGTTGTTTCCGTTGCACAGCCACCGGATGCAAAACGGGAACACCGCAACACGAATTCTTACACGCCCTTGGATTTCATCACGAGCAAAGCCGGTCGGATCGTGATGATTACGTAACTATAAACTACGACAACATTCAGCCTGGTGAGTGAAGAAATAAATTCACTGTCGCATTCAATATAAAGGCTATTCAAATAATTTGTTCAAATTGAATTCGTCGATACAGGCAAGGAAAACAACTTCAAGAGTTATAGCCAATCGGAGATCCAACATTTGGGAGCTCCATATGACTATGGTATTGTGTGATTCAGATTTTCCAAACTTTGAGTTTGATTCAATTTTCTTTGTTTTTGTTTTTTGTGGAAAATTAAGGATCCGTGTTGCACTACTCAGCATACGCTTTCGCCGTTGATCCCAGCATTCCGACTATTATTGTACCGGACGGCGTCTCCATTGGACAGAGAGAAGGATTTAGCGAGGTATATAAAACTTACAAAACCTGCAATCGCAGAAACTGAACCTGCAATCGCCATCAGCGATAACATAAACGCTTTACAATTATTTTTTATAGGTTGATATATTCGAAGTGAACACCTTGTACGAATGCGCTGCTAAAAACCAGGTACTCAAATTATTTTGATTAATAATACAAATTTTTCAAAAGAAGGAACAATAATCAATTGACACATTTATCTTTGTCCTACGTATGTGAAAAAAATCATAGAAAAAATAGGCCGGACCCGGACTCGTTCATCAATCAATCGAATTTCTTTCCCCCTGATTTGTTTAACTGGATTAAACATATGACTTTGCATATCCTAAAGCATAACTTTCATGAGGTTTACAATACACACATATTCTATATCATAACACTATTTGATCACATTTTTGGGCTGCTCGTGTTTTTACTAGTGCGTAGATAGCAATTAAAATTCAAATGAACTGGATCAAATTTAAGTTTGATACTGCTGTTGAGTGAGTTTACTGTGGCCATGTCATTCTCGATTGTCTCCCACAAATTGACACCAATTGAAAGTAATTAAAATTTGCGTTTGCTTTTTTACATCAATCACGATCGCTGGACCATATCTTGGTAGTGGCAAATCGAGGCTTGTTCTTCAAGGATATACCGTGTACTCTCATTACCGTTAACAGCCCGTTGCAAAACGCAGATGAAGGTTAACCATCAGTCATTCAAATTCCACAGCCGCACGGATCAAATATCAAATGGAGGACAGATGGAAAACTAGCCTAAACCACAGTCTTGACTATCTATATAACAATGAATCGTTTTTGTATGAAAAAGTAAAAGTATGCAGAGTGCTGGGACATACAACGCTAAACTCATTTCCTCCTTCCGATAATTTTTTTCCCCTCTGATGCGGAAGAGGACAGCGTTTTTGGTGAAACGCATGACTGTATGCCCACAAGGACTTTAAATTGAAGGTGTTGCAAATCTAACAGCAAGAACAACACAATAAGGTTGCTATAAAAGCCATAGCCTGGCTCATTTCCAAACAATTCAACTCCTTCTCTTTCGCAGCGAACAACATCCAATTTTCAGCGAATCGACATGAATAACTCAGTAACTAATTTTTTTGGTTTTCTTTATCTTATTGCTTCTATTAATTATATGCAATTTCTCCGAAGGTGGCTTCTGTCATATGTTTTATCTTGATAGCAGTCTGTACTGTCTCTGCTCAGTATCCGACCGGTTGGAACTACAGCCCCTTGCTTTCTTATCCCTACACTGCAAAACATTTAGCCGAAGCTCGCACTTCTCATGTCAGCGCCCGAGCCAAACGTAACGTCGAGGACACACCGGAAGTAAAGGCCGCGACAATTGAACATTATCGTGCGTACAATGCCGCAGCTGCCGCAAACGGAGTGATTGCCAACCTACTGCCTGCCCGGTATTCCTCGGTGCCCTGGACCTGGAAAGTTCCTCAACAAGTTCAAGAGACTCCCGAAGTAGCCGCTGCCCGCCAAGCTCATACTGCCGCTCACGCTTTTGCTACCGCCAGTGCTGTTGCTCAGCCGCAGCCTATTCTTCTCGCCAATCAAAATCTGGCGAACTCGGTGGCTTCGGCTACAAACGGACTCATATTGGGTCTACCCAGTTTCTTTCCCCAAGTTAACTGGGGTGCTCCGGCGCAGTTCGTTCAGGACACTCCCGAAGTTCTCGAAGCTAAGCTGGCCTTCTTCCGCGCTTTCTACGAGGCATTTTTTCGGTCTAGTTAAATCTTTTTGACGAACCCTATACATATTTAAATATAAAAAAATAAAATAAAAACCTGTCTCTCTCTGATGAACAACAAAACTAACCTTTTCAACTAACTTCATCTTAAAATGTATAATTCATACTTTGACAGTTTCCGTCTACATAATAGTGAAATAAACACGAAATCTTTTTTAATTACGTTCTTTTCTTTTATCGCATACTCTGGTTTGATCTGGTTGCTAGCAGTTTTTTTTAAGTTTAAGTTATGCCGTAAGGACTAATAACCCGATGTTAACCGCGCATACAGCAGGCTTAAGTAAAACTTAAGTTATTGAACTCCCGGATGCAGCTAAGCGGGATTAAAGACTATTTTAGACCATGTTTCTTATAAAATTCGATATAAAATAGCACACGTCATTTGTTGTCTCGCGTTATCTGGCGAGAAGTCCTTGTTTTGTCCGGATCCATCCGATGATTGTTGACAGCTATAGCGTCGTTGCCGATAAAATTTTGACAGCAACAAGCCAGCCTATTCTTATATTGCATACATACATTGCGTAAAAAAACATTCGATATCCTTGTTGAATTGAAATCCGTTTCCAAATTTTGACGCGAGAATCTAAAATGCACTTCACTGGTGCATGCAGTACAAAAACGTCACGGCTAGGATAGATACCAACGACTTTTGATCATAAGTGTAAGGTAGCATCAAGACGCACTAAAGATAGCCTATGTAATTGCAGCCAATCTATGTTTGGCATTGAACTTTGGTGTCGTATATATAAAATGCGCTGTAAACTACTCGCAGACATTCAGTCAAACATCGAAAATGCTGCGTCTGACTTCCTTCGTTCTCCTCTGCTTTGCAGTTACCTTGGGATGGGCCACTCCTATTGGTAAAATTTAATTAAAAAAATATTAATATTTCAAACAATTTACTAAACAGCTAATATTTTGATTAATCAAATTATTAGGTAAGGCCCTAGGAGAAAGAGATCCGGAGTACAATTTGGACCTGTTTGAAGGAGACATCATGGGTGTTGCCCCAGGGGAACAAGTACAATTTTGGCAATAGAAACGTGACTTTTCGCACTTATAATTATTTTTTTTTCATGGGCAGCCAAGGAGTGCCGTCGTTGATCCCACTTTGCTCTGGCCTAATGGCATTGTTTATTACACCGTAGATGAGCCCGCATTTAGTAAGAACAAATTATCAATTAATCCACTATGAAAGTGTTTGAATTTTATTCTGAAGTAACAGAATATTATTGGTTTTAATTGTGTGTAGCTGCGCAAGAGCTAGCCACCCTTATGGAAGCCTTTGCCATTTATGAAGCAAATTCTTGCATCAGATTTGTCCAGCGTACAACCGAAGAATATTATGTCTCCGTTGAAAAGACTGGTGGCGGGTAGGTCAATATTTTTAACGTAAACTTTCGTATAATCATCAGTTGATTAATATAATGCTCCGTGTGGATCTCGTCAATAAAGATGCTACAGCTACATTGGTAGACGGCCAAGAATTTTGCAGCCACAGACTTTGTCTCTCGACGCAGGCTGCTTCCGTTGCACAGTCTCCGGATGCAAACCAGGAACACCGCAACATGAATTTTTACACGCCCTTGGTTTCTATCACGAGCAGAGCAGGACGGATCGTGATGATTACGTTACTATCAACTACGACAACATTCAGCCTGGTAGCGTAACGCGAATGATGTAATCAACTAAAACGTTTTTAAATATCTGCATACGATATAAATAGGTTATGAAAACAATTTCCAAAGCTACGGCACAGACGTAATCACAGATCAAGGATTTCCTTACGATTACGGTAGGCATAATCAATAACGTGATTGCTATGTATTCGGATCGTGGTATAATTTCACATACTAAATTTTTTTGTATTTAACATGGCAATCAATCCAAAGGATCTGTCATGCACTACTCAGCGTACGCTTTTGCTGTTGATCCTTCCATTCCAACAATTATCGTACCCGACGGAGTTTCAATTGGTCAGCGAGATGGATTTAGTGAAGTAATAAAGCCGCGTTTAGCAATTGGACAGGAATTCTAGCATAAGTAATTAATATTTTTTTCCCTTTTTTCTTTAGCTTGATTTGGCCGAGCTTAATAAACTGTATGGGTGTGCTGCCAAGAAATAAGAAGGTACTGAACTTATTTTGCGCCCAATTTAGTTATAAACTATAAGAAAAAATAAATAAATCAAAAATTTTATCTTATTTTAAACTTAATCGTGAATTGGCATAATTGTAGTTACGAACAAGAGGATCCTTCATTTAGTTAATGGAGAAGAACAAGAAAGACAAGGGTGAAGTTAGCTACTTAATTTTTACAGCTTTTACCAATTAATGTTATATAAGTAGTTAAATACAAATTGGACATATTAATAAATGAACTTCTAATCTCATCACTTCTACTCAACTAATATCGCATGGCTGTTTTAGAGATGATGTTAATTAGATTAGACATGGGTATGGAGAGAGTCTCGCCGTCTCGCCATAGGCTACAGTTGTAAAAATTCGCAATTTTTTTCTCTTCTCGGTGTATATTTTCATATATTTATTATAGGGCTTTTCGACATCTTTTCGACGTCTTTTTAAACATTTGTATCCATCCCGGCAACGCAGCAGTCGTTGGAATTTATCATCTGCTAAAGAGCCTCAGGCATTATGCCCCGCTTTGTCTGACCAACCCGATCCAACCTTCCACCCATCTCACCCCCTCATCTATTCAAAACCCACCAAGACAAAGTGAGGCACAATATGCCTGAGGCTCTCTAGCAGATGGTAAATAGGGTTGGTGCATGAATAAGGGATTCGTTCGAAAAAAATAACATTAGAATCAGTTTTTCACGCTGATTCTCATGGTATTTTTTAATATTTTTAAATTAATAATTCCCTCCCCCCCGTAATCTCACTTCAAAGTTGAGATTAGCTCCCCCCATTTTAAAACGGATCCCACGACATTTTTGGTGGGCGGTCCTTAAAATGGGATGAATTTCCCCCCTTTTCACCCTTTTCGTCTTTCGCCTTTCGGCCCTAAGGGCAAAAGAGGGCAAAAGGGGGGAAAAAGAGCAAACTTCATCCCATTTTAGGGAAAAATGGCGGGGTCCGTTTTGAAGTGGGAGGAGCCTAACTGAACTTTGAACACAGAATACGCTCTGAAGAAATTATTTTAAAAATATAAAAAAAATACCATGAGAATCAGCGTAAAAAACTGATTCTTATGACAGTTTTTTCAATCGAATCCCTTATTCATGCACCAACCCTATTCCAACGACGGCTCAGTTGCCAGATGGAAACAAATGTAAAAAAGATGTCGAACAGCCCTATAGAGTGGTTCGAGGTTGCCATCTTGGATGTTTTTTTCCCCAGTTTGGTGCAACCTCAAACTAAAAAGCATTGGCATTCCTTTTAAATAAATATCTTTAGAATCAGTTTTTAACGTTGATTCTCATGGTATTTTTTTTTATTTTTAAAATAAAAATTTCCCCCTATAATCTCACTTCAAAGTTCAAAGTTGAGATTAGCCCCCACCCCACTTTAAAACGGACCCCACGCCATTTTTGGTGGGCGGCCCTTTAAATGTGATGAATTTTTCTCTCTCCCCCCCCCTTTTTCACCCTATTCGTCTTTCGCCTTTAGGCCCTAAAGGTGGGGGATATAGGAAGCAAGAAAAGGGTGATTTAGATGAAGGTAAATAGTCTGAAAATTCAGGAAATGAGGTGGACAAAAATTATTAATTTTCCAAAAAAAGAACAAAATCGTATGTAGGGGCATGGCCTACTCTATGGTTAAGGCCTGTAGACTTGTATCCACTGCCATGAAGGTTAGAGGCGTGGCCAAATTCCCTAGCCCTGTCCCTGTGAGAGCCAATCAGGCGAAAAATGGAGGTTACAACTTCGCCATCTGGTGTTTTAAGATGTAAATTTCGTTGTAAACTAAATAACAAATTGTTAGATGCCACGAAATGCGTTTTTCCTACTAAGTTCAACAGCAGATGTTGAGGAAAACGATTAAATAGGGTAAAAAGGACATGTGCATAATTCCAGCAGAATTTTTCGAATCAATTATTCCGTGAAACACAACCTCTGTTGTAAACTGCAAATTAAAAATATACTTCCCGATCGAGAATTGAACGCCATGCCGTGGTATGGTGGCTGATTTCGCTATCCATACGGCTACCATTGCTATGAAATGCCCGTAGAAAAACTTAATATATCTAGCTACCTAGCATTCTAACGAGATAGCAGTATTGAACGCCAGATGGCGAAGTTGTACCCTCCATTTTTCGTCCGATTGGCTCTTGCCCGGGGAAAGGATAGGGAATTTGGCAGATCCTCTCGCCTTCATGGGGCAGGATTCAAGTTTACAGGCCTTAACCATTAAGTAGGCCATGGTAGGGGCCAGGAGATAATGGGGAAAACCGAAGGTGTACAAAGTGGGAACAGTCTCCCCTACTAGTGACATGCTTTTTTAGGATATGATTTTTTTCCTTAACGTCCAGGAAAATTATCGATTTTAACCAAAGTTTGGATTTCGTTTGAAATTCACATTATTGACCCGAAATTTCACGTAGATCACAATTTTTTTGTTCAATTTGACTACAGAAAATTTTTTATGGCGCAATAGTTTACTAAAACCATCAATTCTTAAATTTATATCTGTTTTGGGAATATAATATTTGCCACTTTATTTATTAACCCAATCACTGAAATTTTAAACGTTGAATTTCCATTTTGGTATTGCGTATTTGTACCGCGGCATAGTCGAAAAGTATTGTGTAATCGAAACATGTGTATGTCTTCTTGCATGACCATAAATAAATGACCGATGTTTTCGGCTCCGCATTCGCACTTCCGTTACCAGCCACTTCGGAAACAATCCGTATTTTGATGTCAAATCCAATGAAATTTTGAATTTTCCTAAAATATTTTTTTAAACAGAGCAAAGCTGTTGTAATTACTTTTGTACATGACCGCCAAGTACAACAATTTTTACCTCATTTTGTTGAAAACAAAATCCTGAAGTTCAGTGAAATTTGTGCGAGGAACACGTTGTCTTTTGGATCTTCTGCAGATAAGGGTAACTAACAATTCCGGTTGTAATGAGAGAGTTCGTACTGGACATGAGATCTTTGCCGATCTGTTGAAAGAACTTCTCGGATACCCAGTTTCGTGGCATCTCGAACACATTTTTTCTTGTCCTATAAGTTCACTTGTCGACAATCCACATCCCTTGTTTTGGCATATGAGACCCAGTGGTTGCTTGAAGAATTCCTTTTTGATGACTTGTTCAACAAAGGTAGGAAGATGGTACCCAGATGGGCATGACTCCAAGAAATGGTCAACTGCCCCTGTATACCATGTCTCTCTACAGGAACCAAAAAATTTATGTAACCTTTTCCCACTTTTAAAAATATTTGAATCAAATTACCCCTCAACATTTCAGAAAAAGTAGTTTGCTTACTTTCACCTAGAATAGCTTCAAGTTTCTTTTTGTAACGTGTTCTGAGATTATCAGACATCTTAAGGCAATCTGGGAAAAAAAGGACCTATTAGCGTTATATTAGCGCTCAATAAAATGACCCGCACTGGCCAAAAATGGGAAACAATGCAAATTTACAACTGCCGAACTGCCGTTTATGGCCGTCGAGGGAAAGAAAGAGTCGACATTTTAAGTCTTACTACAAGGGGCAAGCCGCTCCACGACGGTTGAGTAGGCACAGCGAGATGCCCCGATTACCCAAAGAGGTCATAACAGATAATTATGATTTAGCGCTCTTAGTCAAATAAAAAAATCCAAGAGGATGACAAAACACAGAGAAAAAGGACAGAATCATTCAAAAACCAACAAAACCCAAAATAAAATATTTAAAAACACAGGGTCAGCCGGTTTTAGATTTGACAGCAGCTGGGCTGCACCCCGCAGACACACATGCAAGTTGGCTAACGGATGGCGCGAACTCGATAGCAGATCGTAGCAAACGGAACAGACCCACAACCAGGTCCAAACAAAAAATTTAAACATAGTGAAAAAAGGGGAAGACACAGGGTTGATTGTTTGATTGGTTGATTGCTAGATCTCAATCGGTTAAAAAAGGCAATAGGAACATAGAAATCCAAATAAGCTTTGTTTGTATTTCTACTAGCAAACGTTTTTTTGTTATTGCAATAATAATTTTGATACGCCAGACGAGCCCAGTTTTCAAATAAAACACGATCACCTTACTAGTTACTACCTCGTTGTATCCTCCTGACATTCTTAGTTATATTCGATCTGCACCACTTCTGGTTTTATTCCTTTATAGAAATAAACGATTATTATTTTATACTTTTATAACAATTATACAACCATTTTTAATTTTTTTAAATTTTTATTTGATTGTATAAAATGCTAGTTGGAACGGATTTAATCGTGGTTTAAAAACTAAAAATAATTTAATACAAAAACAAGGGGAAGAAACAGGTAGGTCTTGCATTATACACAATCCTTCGTCTTTCCATTTCCCCCTTGGGCCAATTGTCAAACTTGAAAAAAACCGTGAAAGTAGTTCTTACTGTTTTTAATACAGCAATTTGGGAAAACCCAAATAAGTGGGTCACTCTTTAAAATAAGTTTAAAATAAAACTGGATAAATAAATTTTAACGGCTTGAACTGATACAAGGACTAATTTCATCTCTACGTCACAATATTGCCAAAACGAGATACAGATATGATGACTTTATTTGTTGGGGAATACCATTGTCCTTCAACTAGCTGGGAATATCCAGATCTTAAGAAAAATCGTATAACTATTGCTGAAAATGAGAAAGTTTTGCACAGGTGTTCTTTGACAGCTGAGTATATAAAGGGCCAACCATTTCGCTTTTTATCAGACGAGACTTGGCTTCAAAAATACGGCGGATCAGTAATATAGAAGAAATAATCAAAAACTTTTCAACATGAACAAGGTATGATTATCAAAAACTTTTACATTTAAACCCATCGTTTGACCATCAAGTGGGCTAAAACTCTGGGGTGTCTTTCCTGATCTTAATCTCAAGGGGGTTTCAAAATATGTTTTCAAGAATTCTTCTGTGCACCAGTGCACGCCAAATTGGCCTGCGTTTACAGAACAAAGAAATCCCCACACCCCCGTTCAGGAGACATTTATGGTTAAATTTGCTTAAAATATGATCAGATTCTAGATTACATTTTTTCAACTCGCCAAGAGAAAGCAAAGAGATAAGAGCTTCTGTTGACTACAGGAGATATTTAAAAAATATATTTTTACGGTTATTTTGAGATTTAGATCTGGAATTCGTGCCGGGATTTAGGCCTTATTGAGTGGTGGATCGATGATGAAATTTTTTTCAGCAAAATTTTATAATTGTTGCGTTATTGTTAACGAGAACTTATAATTTTATCATCACTTACAGGTCATCTTTATTCTTGTTGTCTTCGTTGCCGTTTGCGTACTAATAGTTTCATCGCAGCATCAGTACACGGAAAGCTACCCCGTTATTAGAAATCGCCAAGCCAGATTCATTCGTGACGTTGAATCTCAGAGCGCACTACAGAGAAATAGATTTCCTGGATGGCTTTTTGGTTAATATGTTTTCACGACGAATAATTTATTATTGTTTGCCTGTAACATCGATAAATATCTTGCGGAATTGGAAGACATCGGATTTGTATGTTATGATTTTCCAATATTTTCCCAATATCTGCTTTCGTTATTTATTATTCGATGACTCACTACTAATAGTAACATTTTTTGCTGTATCATATTGTATTTAAGTAATAAAAATACTGCAATGAAACGGAGTACGTTTAATTTTATGTTGGATAAAGACATTATGTTAAGTTAAGTTATGCGAAAAAGTTAAAAAAATGCACATTCTTCAGTTAATCAGTTTCCCGTTGTCCAATTATTGGTTTAATTGCACTGGTATCGATTGGTCTTGATGATCTTTGGTTAAATCTTACAGACATTATGCAGTTTTTGTCACAGGTTACTACTGATATTATATGTAAAACATAACGATCTTCCTTTTTTCCAAGTCCTTTTTGAGATGTTCTGAGCGTTTAACTTGAAACGATTGTTACGCTCGGCCCAGTACAGCCCATAGACCAGGTCTCACAGCTCTCTTCCCTCGACCGTTCCTGTTGCCGTCGTGCCCCGCACTTCCATCGCCATCGCCATCACCATCGTCCACTCGACGTTATCTTACGTCGACTCTTTCGTTTACATTCCTTTTCCTGAATCCAGCCTCTCCAAGATTTCTAGATCATAACACGATGAGCGATCTTTTGACATTGAAAACGCTGTTTACTTTATCATGTTTGCAAAGACATAGATGGTAATATTAGCCAGAATTAAGTTTCAGAACCTAAAAAATTCCGCATCGGCTCGGCTAGGAACTCAAGTATCACTCCGTATACAATCTGCGAAAGACCAAAGGCCTTTTCGAAACTAAAAGCAGTTGTAAAAGTGAAGGTAAACTTCACCAGGCCATCAAAGTTGCTGGCCTTCATTTGGTTGATAATTGTTTGGTATTTCTACTCCTACACAAGGTTTATTGACGCTGCGGTTCAAAAGTACCAAAGATGGTAGGTCATTCATCGACGTTAGGTCTATTGCGTTGAGACCCAGATGCGCAGTATTGTTGCGTATGTTTATGAATTTTTGTACGTTACTATCAGATATTGCAATTGGAATGAATCCTGCAGGGTCGGCTTTGCTGTTCTCTTTCTTGAATTCTTGCAACAGAAGTTGGCTGTCGATGTTTTGGTCGGTAGCAATCGCTTTCCCCTTGCCACACAAAAACTTTTGCCAACCCAATGTAAACAAGTGAAAAAGGTGCATCTGAATGTACGCAGTTTTCATCGTTTTCGTCTTGAGTGGACCCAATAGGGGAAAATATGGAATTCTATAAATCACTGCCAGCAAGTGATGTGATCGTGGTACAGGTATTGAAATCAGATGAGTCGGTTTTGGCTGCTTTAAACCATTCTTCGGTGCAACTTTTTTCGGTGCTTGAGCGGGCTGAACTTGGAGTTTCTTCGACTTTGGCATTTTTGAATACTTGAAAATAGCTCGTTGAATAACGTAATACATGTTGCGATGATTGGTCCAGTATATATCTGTAATATTCTCACATGTGTATTCGTGACTGCAGTGAATAGAACTAATGTTCTTTACTACAAGGGGCAGCGCGTTATATAGCAGCGCGTGGTATATCTTATTACTACGGGATACATGATATCTATTGGGGGCATGTGCTATAGCTACGCTACAATATCAACTACCGACCCGTTTCTTGCAGCAGCAAGTGCCAAACGGACCATTTCATTCGACGTAGAAATTATCCTGTTGGAGGAAAAAGTTTCGACGATAATAATCAAGAATGACGATGCCGGATACTGGGAGAACAACAACGCTGTAAAAGATGCTGATAAACAGTAATAATACATCAACAGAAAAGACAGATTCACAAGAAATTGTTTGAGCCAGTTTACGTAATTAGGCAATTGACTCCCGCATTCCTCTAACACAGGTTTCAAGTTTACTGAAGTTGCTGAACAGCAAATCTGAATTAACTGATCTACCCTTCTGTGGGAGTACCCTACTACATTCCAAGCGAGGAAAACACCTGTTTATTGATGTTTCACCAGGAAAATACTACCATTTTGGTGTAGAGGCAGCCCTCTACAGTGTTAGAGTCGAAAGGAATACAAATCCATCTTGAGTTGAAGCTTTTACTCAACGTGGATGGAATTCCAATGAGAAAGAGTATTACATCAGAATTCTGACCGATTCTTTTTAGAATTCTTGGTAGTAATTAGCATTTTTAATCGATTTTACTACCTCTATGTAAATTGTATCCAAATAAATCCACGTTAATTATTTTCCTCTAGGGTGGTATAACGCATTTATCATGGACCAGGTAAACCGGGTGCCGTGAACCAGTTCCTCTATGCACTCAAAGAAGAACTTGCTGATTTATGCAGGCGCGGGATTCAGTATGAAGAGAAAACTTTTTACATTTCTATTAGCGGAATATCTTGTGATTCCTCGGCAACTGCTTTTTATTAAATATAAAAAATCATAATGCATTTAATGGCTGCCGTAAATAAACAACTAGAGGAACTTGGTCTGCTAACATCTCCACTAGAACAAATTCGGATTGAATTTACTCCAACTAAAAATGATAGCCAACTTTCCCCTTGTCTTTGTTTTCAACAAAATTTAGAACAGATTTGTGACCAAAACAATTTTTTCATCAATGACGATTATGAAGAAATTTTCAGTGTGTCTTCCTTTCAAAGTGGCAAATCAAAAATTTTCTTCTAAGTTAAATTTTGATGAAACACACAGCACATTAATGATCTTTATAAGCCTTTTATGGTGTTTTCTCTTTGGCCCATCAATTGTATTGCATGTAAAGTTTTCAAAATCCATTTCCCCAGTGAACCATCAAAATTTGCTATTTTCCCACTTCTTATTGAAGACAAGTGTAGATAATGACAAGTGTTCTAGGATCACGACAAAACTGACGCTTGGAATAAAAAATATCAATCAACTTATGAATTCTTTATTGGGTTTTAACTTGTTTTCATACTTTTTACATTTGGATCAGGAAAACTAGAGCTTGGGTTGTTGGGTATGAATCTGGGAGAAAACTGGTAATTTTTAAATACTTGACATTTATCATAATGTATTTTACCTGCAAGCTACTTAGAAAAAAAATAACCAATCACTTTGGTAGCTCCGGTAAAAGTAGACCGACATCATCCGACTCGCCTTTCTCCTACACGCCGAAGAGCCAAGCCAATGCCACAATATGGCTTCAACCTCATCATCATCCATCCGGCCCTACAGTTCACACACACACCACACATTGCCCAGCACAACCTGTTTTTGAAAACAGACTATCATGTCGAATGCAAATAAAAATTAACATTATCGTATAGTTAACCAGATAAATAATTCAGGCTAAAGCTGTGATTTCCTGCAAATTTTAGTAAAACAAATAATCGGTATAAATATAGGTTCTGATTTTATTACTGGTTATTGGGACTACATAACAGATTAGTTGTAAAACGAAAAGAAAGCATTGTCCTTGTGGCATATTCATGACAAAAATAAAAGACAAATGGCACAGTTCAGCAAAGGTCATGACTAAATTAAAGTATGGGAAAAATAGGGAAATATCTAAGCCTTTTCTCAAAAGTAAATGGATAACTGCCAATTTTTCTTTAGCTAGTTTCTCCCAACATTCAAAATTACTTTCCACAACACACCAATAAATCGAGATCTCCTTAAGAGCGAGTTATTAGCATTCATGAATACATCTATTCCTTTCTCGGTTACGCTGTGGCATCTGCAAATGTTTAACTGTTTAAGACTATTGAATTTGTGAATTCTAGCAACAATGTGTAGTATGTTGTCGTTGAGCGTAGTACATCCTTTAATGTCTATTTTCACTAATGTAGGCGAAGACAACAACGAAGTCAAATGTTCTCTTGGAATACAATCACCTGACAGTGTAAACTTCTCCAGATGCATCAATATTTGAGGATCAGTCTCTACCCATCCTATATCGAATTTTGCAGTGAAATGATAAGAATTGTCAAAGAGGTCATTATTTGAAGGTTTGGGCAAAGCTGAAAGACTACTTGAATGTTGACATCACGGAAATAGGCTACGGAAAGTGTCTCAAGTGATGACTTTTCAAAGGCTTTTAAAATTGGAATGAAACCGCCATCAAACGTGACACTTGAGTCAAACTTTCCCATTATTGTGAAGTTAGAGAGTTTTTCTTTTGAATGCTTCTGTAGAAGGATTTTTCTTTATTAATAATTATAGTTTTTTGGATTTGTTGGCCGGTACGTTCGGGATCCGGAACTGAACTTCAAGGTGTTGGGTTTGACCTGTTAACTCAAGATTATTAACAATGAAATGGGCTACGCCTTTCAAATACTCTTTGAGATAATCAAACTTTTGGACGTGGGTGAGGGTTGAGGAGTGAATCGTTGCATTGAAGGATTCCCAAAATTGGGTCCATTCCAAAACGTCCTCCTTGAAGTGTTTAATTTGTCTCTGTGACAATTTCATTGATTGTGTGAAGGAGCTGCTGCGATTACGGTTTACCACTGGTGCTGGAGTGATCGGTATGGTGGCGATCACCTGCGCGATTATGTAACGAGTTGTTGTTGGCTGTGTCGCTGCCGGATTCATTGCTTGTTGTTGGATGAGGGCTAGGATTATTTTGCCTCTGTCCTCTTCTCTTTGATCCTATTTCTTTTCTTCTTTTTCTTTTTTCTTCAACGTATCTAGCCATTTCTGGCGTTTCAACTTGATGATTGCTTTTGCGGTTAATATTTCGTCTTGCGTTGGAACGTAATGTCAGTCTTCGCGTCGCATTCCGCCTGGTCTGCAACCACAGCATTCAGTTCGTCTTGGGTTACTGTTGAGTGCCCTCTATAGGTCTCGCGCCAAGTGCGGTGGTTCCATATACTGAGGCCAAACAAAAGGTTTTTTTGTAGACACCGATTTCTCAGGCTCCACATGCAAGAAAGTTATTTTTTTTTTAATACACCGATTACTCAGACTCCTTATACAAGAATGAGTTTTTTTAAGAAGGATAGAACGCGGATGCATGTTTATTTTTAACAAATGTATTTTACAGCTTTTATCGCTTCCATCTCCAAAGAATACAATGTTAGTATTAATGTTCTTACGCCGACCTGGTATCTCTCCCCCTGGTGTACTTCCTGCTCCAGCACAGGCCTGGTCGCGCGTTGAAGCGGCCTCAAGAACCTCTTGCCTCTTCTGCTCTGGTGTAAGCTGCGACGAAGGCTGAATTCCGTTCCCATTCCCGGTTGAATCCGCGTTGGTCTTCGTCCGTAGATCTGGAGTCTTCCGACGAGTCACACAAACTTATCCGGTAGAGTAGGAGCTCGTCCTCTTCGACCGGCTGGGTTTAGCGAGTTCTTAGAGCCGCTGCACGGCTACCTCCCACTCGTCTACACTTTCGTCGGCTGGGCCGATTGCTGGCTTGGTTGGAGCCGCTGCCGCTGCTGCGGTTGCCTCCTTACTTGGCCTGGTCGGGAGGATTCTTGGAGTCGCTGCTCCATTGCCTGAACCAACTGCCGGCTTTGATGGAGCCACTGCATCTGCTGTTGGCTCGTGACTCCTGTAGAGATGGCTCCTGTAGAGCTTAAGTTGGCTCCGGACACTGAGCTTGAGATAATGCTGGAGGCGGAGCTGGGGCTGATGCTAAAGATGGAGCTGGTGCTGGTACGCCGACTGGAATTATATCCGGCAATGGAGCCTAAATTGGCACTGGAACTGCCTGAGGGGCTGGGTCCTCTGCTGGCCTATATCGAATGTCACCGTAGAAACGCAGGGCGAAGAGCTTCTCTGAATTTTTTCAGCGTCGAGGCATCTGCGGGCTATCGGGAGAATTCCTTGCAGATGGGGGGGGGGGTAAGAGTGGCTGCTGCCACTGCACTCTCGTTCTGGGGAATGAGGTGTGGTTGTTCCATCCAAGCGGGTAGGAGCCCTTCTCGGCACATTCTGTGGGGTGTTACAATTAAAGGGGGAAAACAATGAGATATTTGGGGCCACCTATCGGGGGCCCCAAGGCAAAAGTCGCGCAAATGTGCGATTGTAGTAGTGCAACGGCCGGAAAGAGTTGTCGTCGGCTGTTTGGCGATTATATTGTCGCGGGCAGGTTAAACGGGATTCACGTTGACACGGCCGATCAATAAAAGTAGTTCACGGAGCTGACTTGTTTATAACACTGGCTCAGTCTCAGAGAAACACCTTCACTGTCGTCTCTAATCTAACTCTAATTCACTAAGACGACAGTGCCCTTCACCAATTACACCAACACAGTAAGAAGTCTGGGGAATAATAATTAACCAAAGGAGGACTCGGGGTTAGATATATATAGGAAAATTTAGGGGTGACCCCACTCCGCCAAGCAATCGTCAGGATACGTAGGGGTTTCGTCTAGGGTCACCTTACATGCTATTCTAAGAAAGACATAGGTTAAGTCGTAAAAAGTTTACATTTAATTCCAGTCGTCAAGCCCATACAAGTCTCTGTCACCTTGTACGTGACAATATTTCCAACAGGTAGGTTATACTGAGGGGGTTGGCAACTCTCAGAATCGTCATACATCCTGGCTATAATCCCTCCAGAATCCCCATAATCTCAACTAATCTTCAGAATCTCACAGAATCCCATAGAATCACATAGAATCTCGTAGAATATCCAGAATCTCACTTAATTTACCCCCTTTTTTAAACATAGAACTACCCAAAACCGCAAAAAATTCCAGATATTTAGTGAGTTTGATCTTAAAACTCAAATTGTAAAATAAAAATGGACACGATCACGCTTTTTCGTTATCACGCTCCAATCCCGCTCACTCCCCAAATTTTATATTCCGCTCCGATAACCGATCGAATCTCTGGTCATATTTTCCGATTAAACCAAACAAATTCTCGCTTTATATTTTTAGAAAAACAAATTGTTTGCTAAGCGCTTAATTCTAAGCGTTTTTGAATGAAAATGAAAATAAGAATTTTAAATACTAAATTTGTTGAATTACTTTTAGAAAAACTAGAAATTCAAATACTACCGGTGATCAGAAAACCCTTCTCACCCTTGCCTGGTTCTCATTGAGAGCAAGTGGATTGCTCCTGTAGACCTACTGTGCGCTATGTGCTCTGATTTTACTTGAAATTGACATCAGTTGGTAATAAAGGAGATTAAATTATGATTTTGATTAGGTATCACTGACCAGTTCTGGAAAAAGAGCCTTTTCAAATACCGTCACTTAAAAGTTGTGTAATAAGTGATGTAGCAACTTCGGCCCGATAAATACACATAGAACAATTTTTTTGAAGCTCTCACTTTTGGATAATTGCAAAATCCAATGTGGTGGTGTCTCACTTCAGCACTTCTAGTATGTATGTGATCTGGGGACTGTTTTAATTCTCTTTGACTCGATACTTTAAGAATTTCCTTAATTTACAAACGCTCACTACAATCTTGCTACAAACAAACAATTCGATGGCTTTAACCGTTGTGTGTAATGTCTGATCTCTGATGTCTCTGAAGTCTGAAATCTGAACTCTGAAAATTAAAGGAAGGAGAAGAAGGGACGAGAGAGCAACACTGTTTCATTGTGGTCGAAAAAAACGTTTAAGCTTGATTTCTTGTTATTGCGTTAGTCTTTTAGGTCGACGGTTCTCATGTTTACTTGTTGAAAAGCGTTTACTTATCTCAGTAATTAATAGTGTTTAAAGGCTTAATAGCTTCGTAGGTAAGATTTTGCCTTGAATTTTGTGTCACTTCCCTTTTTGTTCTGTGTCTGTGTGATAAGGAACTTTCTGTTCAAAATCTGTCAGATTTTATTAGTTAGCAAGTTAAAGTTTTCATGTTAAGAAAATTCATATCTTTAAATGTTAAAAGTAACTGAGGTTACTCATCTTGCTTTTCAATGTTATGTTTGTTTTTCTAACGGTTGTTGTAGGCAATGAGACTTGGCCCTGAATTTGACTCTTCTCTTCTCGTTGGAAAACTTGTGGGTACATTGTTTTGTTGATTACTTATTATAGGTTTCCTCCTTACAATGTCAATTTAAGAATCGGCGTTACTGCTTCCCTCTAGTACTTCAATTATCACACATCCCTCCAGGCACCATGTCAACTGTAATTATTGTTTTGGTTCATTTTCTTTTTTTTACAACATTCCCCATCCCCCTCTTTATAGGATCCGTTAGTATGAAATCGGACTAACAGGAGAGATTTTGAATGTAAAATTGGTAAAAAATGGTAAACAGGCCATCGTGCGTTTCGTTCACGGGGAAAATGCCGACAAGGCCATCAGATCACTGAATGGAAGGCCACTCCATGGAGCATATTTGATAGTGACTCGCGTTGGTGTTCATAGAAGAAGCAGAAGATACCATCAAGGAGTAGCAGTAGTAAATTTTATCTACGTGAAATTTGATTTGATGTTATTAATGTTCTTTAATTGTTTTTTCTTCTAGGCGGCCCGGGAAGTTATCGCTGTTGAAGCTGATGAAACGCTCCAGCCAAGGGCTCCTCTGGCAGAAGGCGTAAGTTTAATTTATATGCGACTTTCTTTCATTTTATTAATTTTCTTTAATTGTTGTTTCTTCTAGGTGCCCCACGAAGTTATCGCTGTCGAAGCTGATATCGCTGTCGTAGCTGATGAAACGCTCCAGCCAAGTGCTCAGGCAGAAGGCGTAAGTTTAATTTATGTGCGATTTTCCTTAATTTTATTAATTTTCTTTAATCGTTGTTTCTTCTAGGTGCCCAACGAAGTTATCGCTGTCGTAGGTGATGAAATGATCCAGCCAAGTTCTCAGGCAGAAGGCGTAAGTTTTATTTATGTGTGACTTTCTTTAATTTTATTAATTTTTTTAAATTGTTGTTTATTCTAGGTGCCCCACGAAGTTATCGCTGTCGTAGCTGATGAAACGCTCCAGCCAAGTTCTCAGGCAGAAGGCGTAAGTTTTATTTATGTGCGATTTTATTTTATTTTACTAATTTTCTTTAACTGTTGTTTCTTCTAGGTGCCCCACGAAGTTAACGCTGCCGTATCTGATGAAACGCTCCAGCCAAGTGCTTTGGCAGAAGGCGTAAGTTTTATTTATATGCGACTTTCTTTAATTTTATTAATTTTCTGTAATTGTTGTTTCTTCTAGGTGCCCTGAAAAGACATTTCTGTCGTAGGGGATGAACCTCCTCAGCCATGTGCTTCTCTGGCAGAAGGCGCTGGCGTAGAGAGTGGACTGCTTCAGCCAATTTACCCTCTGGCAGAAGATACTAGTGTAGGGAATCAACCACTCCAGTCAACTGCTTCTCAGGCAGAAGGGGCGCTGGCCTAGGAGATGAACCGTTTCAACTCAGTTCTTATCAGGAAGCAGGTGCTGGTGGAGTGGATGGATAACCCACTCTTCAACCCAACTCTTCCATTCTCCAGGAAGAAGGTGCTAATCAAGAAGACTCCCTTTCGCCTAGCCCTCCGGGAGAGTTGGTCGTCACAAGCCGCTAGTGACACCAAGGAAGCAAGCTGAACTGTTGCTTTCTTGAATATGTCTTCTCCTGTTTACCTTCTTGACGGAGACAAAAAATTAATTTGCCCGCGGACATTGACAGACGGTACCAGCCGTCTCTTCCATGATGCAGCATTGTCAAAGAACAAGGTTCCATGTCGTTGTTTGTTGACTGCTGTCTTCGTTAGCATTTTAGACGTGCCCCGAAGAGAAAAGAGCTATAGGGATAGACGAACCATACCTTTCAACTCTCTCTTTCTTTATTTTTTTACATACGTCGTAGACAATATTTTTGCTTTGTCTAAAAGAAGACGTCTTTAAGTAGAAAAGTTACGAAAGAAAAAAGGGGGTTTAAAAGCAAAAATCAAAAGAACATCTCTCAGCCGGAATTTTTATATTGAGCAGCGGATGACGCTGGGTTTGTGCCTTCTGGATTTCCATTGACGAACGAAAAGAGAAGGAAAAAAAGTGCACAACTACACAGCAGCAGCAGCAGCATCAACGGCAGAAGTACTACTGGATGAGAGTTGGCTGCTGCTGCTCTTGTGTTGAACGAGTCTGCATTTTATAAGTCACAATAAGATTACTGGAAGAGGAGCATCCCAGGGTTTCTATTTATTTTTTTTGCTGCTACTCTATTGGATATTCTCTTTCCTTTTTATTTTATTATTATTATTTTATTTTATTTTTTACTAAATAGCTATTTGATGCATGCTTATTGCAGATTGATCGTGTTCTGGCCGCCACCCTGCCGATCGGTCGTTACCCTATTTGCACTCCTCGAACCAGTCAATGGCTTGTCCTACTGGCCTGGCTCCTGGCCTTGGCTATCGGAGCTGGCGTAACGAGCGCCAAAGCTCTTGAATATGTCTTCTCCTGTTTACCTTCTTGACGGAGACAAAAAATTACTTTGCCCGCGGACATTGACAGACGGTACCAGCCGTCTCTTCCATGATGCAGCTAACTATCTCATTCTCCTTCCTCTTATTTGTTCTCTGGGTTTTTTTAAATTATTTTTCATCTGTTCAGTTGAAATCCTTCATGGTGATTTTATTCCAATGTTCTGACGTTATTCTCCTGTGCTTTCTCCCACCATTCCCTTGTCATCCCTGGTAAAAGTTGTCCTTGTAATTACATAGAAAATTGTCCCTCATGGATCTTTCAGTTTTTAGGAGCTATGTGGGCATGACCAAGCTCTCTGTCTTTTGTAGGACGCAAAAAGTTTTTTTATGGCAAAAATAATGTTTTGAAACTATGCGAAACTCCTTATAAACTTGACTTCTGGGATTAATGTCATTTTCGATCAACCGTTACTCCATAGACCCAGACCCACATGTGTTTGAATCACATTTGAAAAAAACCAAGTTGCTTCGGCGGCGGCTTGCCCTATGATTGGACATAAGATTTGTAAAAACTAATGGACACTACAATTGACCATTGGCCACTGCTAAATGAAGTTGAAGGTCAAAAATTCACATATGTTTGATGACTCGTGTATGTTTTTTACTACTTTAACCTTTTGTATTCCGCTTCTATTTATTTTCCCCTCGTTTCCTCGTTTCTCTGGTCCTCAAATTCCACCAAACGGTTGTCAGGAAATTTTTAAAAGTCAATGGAGGGATATCTTGGAATAGCATAGTTCAGAAACATTGACATAATTATATGAAAGGGGTAGATGGCGAAATGAAACAAAGGGTGCAGTTATAAATTTGCCTTCTTTGATAATCTTAATTTGAAGATGTTTTATGTTATGATCGAAAGTAGGTCTCCCCTCATTCTTTACCTATTCCATAATATGTGAATCATGTAATAATACCCTATAAAATGTGCTTTTTTAATTTGATAAAAAATATACTCAATTGTTGAGTTGCAAACCATGGTTTCGCATATTAACACATGCATATTGCTATGTAACAGACGACTAAACATTACAAGGAAAGAACAGCCAGCTTTATTCGTTTTCTCCCTTCATTTATCCTCGTGCAGAGTTGTCGCATCATCCCAAATCTGTATTTGTTTTCCCCCTTTTTTGTTACAGTTCGCGGGGATTTGGAATGAAGCGACAATGACGTCGGGGGGAGGACTGGACAGTTTCGATACCAGAAGGAGAAGTCGGAATCTTAGATAAGCCAGCCCTTTTTTTCTCTCTATAACTCATGTAATGTCATGATGATTTTTTTGTCACATATAGAAATTGACATTGAAAATATCCCAGTATTTTTTCCCCTCTCCATCAACAACTGCTACAGGCCTGTTTGGTACGTGTCCTGTTTTACTCCGCTCTTCCCTACCATGGGTATGGAGAGATAGTTTCCACTCTCAATACAGCCTTTTTCAGCGTTTTACGTATTACGTATAACGAATTTTTGGTTAAAGCAACTGTTTCTTCACAAATGAAGGTTGGTTGCATTCCACTTCGTGGTTGCTGAAACCAAATTTACGTTATGCGTAAGACGCGTAATACGGAAGCTGTAGTCTGAACGTAGCATTACGGGAAATTGAACATGGGGACTGGCTGAGTGGTTCGAGGTTGCCATCTTGGATAGTTTTTACTCCAAGTTTGGTGCAACCACAACCCAATATCATTTACTAAAAAAAAATTGGGAATAAAATTCGGAAAATTGGCAGTGTTTCAGTCTCGATAGAAATAATATTGCGTAACTTTATAATTATGCAAAATGCAATTACAGATTTTTCGTTATAAATTGATGTTAGATTATGGCATTGATAGGTTTGTTGGTAAAAAGGTAAAGGTAATTGACAATTGACTAATAATCATATTTAAATATACATTTTGTCTTGTTGTCTCCAGCAGAAATTAATCAAAAAAATTCGAATAAGAAATGATTTTAGCCACAAGTTTTTTACTCCACAGAATAACTTGTATTTCAATTTCAAGAGCATTTCAAAAAAATATACTTTGAATTAACTTTTGATTTCTTTTACTGATCCTTAGGGGAGAGTGGGGTTAAAAGGCCTGGGGGCAGGTCGGTCTTTTCTAATTATTTAGCTCTGTATTTAATTTTTAAAATTTAACTTTTAACCATGTTTGCATCATTATCATGCGCACTAATATTGGAAATTTGAAGAATATGTGACTAGACGTTCTGAAGATAAAAAGTAAAAACATTTTTTGACTTTTCTGATCTGTAAGATTTTTCGAAAAGCTTTATCAGATAATTTCTTTTGGAATAAAAATTAAAAGTATTTAAAAATACTAGTGAAATACAAATAGAGAATTTTATCGTGTGTAGACTTCCTTGTTGGGGCTATTTCTGCCTTTCACCGTAGGGCTAGTTGGCTTATGGAAAATTCCATTGCTCAGAATAACTGAATTTTTGAATTAGCTCAAATTATTTATGGATATTAAAAACTAACCAAGGGAATTATGTAAAAACCACCCAGAAAAAATAAATTGTTGTTATTATGATTCATTTTATCAAAATCGAGGTTTCAAATCAACCCCCGTATTGGCTGTTCTCCCATTAGAATTATTGAAAAGCCAAAGGACCCCGTTGGAGGGGCATGTTGCGTCACTTTTTACGTTTAATAACTTTAATAACGCCGGAGTTGTAACTGATAAAATTTAAAAAAAATACTTTCAAGATAAAAGAATTTTCGCTCTTTTTTTAAGACCAAAAGATATCAAAAAGAAAAAGGTATTGATGGAGGGAAATGGGAGAGAAAATTGAAAAAATGGTGCCAACCCTTACTTACTCTCCCCTACCTACCGCCACCTGGTGGTCCACCCATTAACTTATATTAGTAATCTGTCTCAAACCAACCCCCGTTTTTTCAACTCACGTGTAGAGCACCATACTTACCGAATATTAACTAATCGTTTAACTCTCCAAACACAAAAATTTAACTTGTTATGCTCCTAAACCACCTATTCGTGTATTCAATATTCTTTTACAAACTCAATTTTTTTCAACTCGTCCCCCGCTTGTTCAACTTCACACGAACGTCACATAAATGAAAAGACAAAATTACGCACGAATAAACTTGATAGCACTTTCTCGTTGTTTATAAAAAACGTCCAAGTCATATGATTCGCCTGGATAATACTTGATTTGTATTTTGCGCATTACGGACAGCACTTCTGACTTCAACAACTTGGGACAAATCCCATCCAACTTTAAAACACAAAGAGCAATTTTTGTTGATCGGAAAAGATGATGAAGGGCATAGACCCCCGCTCCAACCTCATGTTCACATAATTCAGGGGAATTTTGAGTACCATTACAACCAGCCCTTTCCACCACCATTTTGACTCCGTTCGCATTTACGTTCACCAAACCATTCGCACAAAACATACCCCAACGGGGTATACCACCAATTTTTTCAACACGCTTTTGATAAACTCGTCCATTTTTATAAAACAAATCCTTCAATCCATTTAAACGAGGAAATAGTTCAAATTCTACACCTTGGTATATAACGGTATCCATTTTTATACCAGCAAGAAACAAGCCAGCGACTGACCTTGGTTGAATAAAAACCACGACTGGATTTGAAAGTTTAAAAAGCGATCCGTCATCCATCTGGTGACCAAAGAAAACAAATATTCGCAACACAAATATTTCCAGCCTACTCTTACTCTTACCTAGTTAAAGGCTAGTAATAAAATAATTAAACACATACACACATTCAAAATATTACATTATCTCTAATGACATTAGTCTCTTTTTTTTTATATAGTTCTGAAGTATAATGCAAATCGTTTTTTTTTTTTTGCTTTGCGACGAATTTTCCAAAAATTTGACCGAGGATCGTCGATTAAATAGCTTGTCGTTGCTGATGAATAATTGAAATATAGAGATATTAAAGCAGCCAAATCTAATTTCGTTTAAACTGGCAGGCGTCGATGTAAGAATGGGTCGGCGTGTGTTGGGCGTAATCGGCCCCATCGTAGACGATGGGAACTAAATATTGACCAGTTTTGAAGAATTTTTCACGTTATCTGGACAAATGGCATTTTCAAAAGAGAAGTAGAATTTGTAAATCTGTAAGTTAACTCTAGCATTTCGTAGCACTTTGGGTAAGAACTGTATAAAACGTAACGTGGACAGTATCGATTGCGGTCAAAAGTGCTGTCAACTTCGATGTATTTTCCCAGCTCTGTGATGTGCGTTTCTCTTTGACTCTGTGTATTGCAATGGGTGACCATCCAGACAACCGCTTTCGTCTTTTTGTGAATGGATTTCATAGTGGCAATGCGAGATTTTTCTCGACAACGGCTAACGTCTTCCGGCGTAATAGGAGCATTTTCCTTCGGAATAATGAATCGGCCTTAAAGCAAACGAATGTCAGAGTCCATTTATAGGTCATTTGTTCAATTGAAAAAATTGGTGAATCGAATCGTGTTGTAGTAAGGCATCAGGGCTAGAGGAGGTTCTTGAGTCAAAAAGACGAGACGTTGACAAAATTATTGTGGGGTAAAGAGACTTCATCATTGAATGATGATGTCATGTCATGTCATCATATGTCATATCTACTGCGGCATCTATCGATGCCAATTACGATGGTGTCAATTAATGATGCCAATCAATTTATCGTGCCAATAATGATGGTGATAAAATGATAATGTCAATTGCTTTTATCTATTACTCTGTTCATACGGTAAACGTCCACGGTCCACCAATAATCATTTGCAAAATGAATTTCCCGAATTAATTTTGTGTGGCTGTAGTTTTGTAGTTTTAAGCTTTTGTCACATTTTCTGTCTCGATGATGAAAAAGAATGCTACTCTTTTCATCGAGATATCAGATTATATTTTGCTTTTGTAGTTTTGTCCAGCACACCTGTGAAAATCCTTTACCACAACAACCGATCTTGTCAATTAATAATCTGACAAAAGTAGGCTACAATTAGCGGAGAAGTGTATGTAACAACAACGATGAACAACCGGTGTTTATGACCGCACTTTCAGAGATTGTGGAGAGAAGACGGCCAACGTCAAGAAAAAGGGAAATCCAACCCAAAAATCAAAACATAAATATAGAATATTTTTTTCTGGAACGCGATGAGAGAAATTTTTGAAAAAAACAAAACAATAGTACGTACGTACGTACGTACGTACGTAGTATGAACTAAACAGTGTTAATTACGCGAAAAAAGGTAGGTCGAGTGAAATATTAAACCTGTCAGGTCGGGTCAGATGATGGCTGAACGTCAATACATCAAAAATGTTTTGGGGGAGAATAAATAGAGAGAAAGAGGGCAGAGAAAGGCTTGGCAAATCATAAAGAATGTCGACATTCGCGCACTCAAACTACACACTCTCACACAGTCACACACACACACACAAGTTCAGAAATGTTGTAAATATTGATTCACTTCTTCATCTTGCCCTATCGGTCCGAGACTTGCCAGTGCCATTGTTTTATTTTAAGAATAAGTTTAAACAAACAAACGAGAAGAGAAGAGAGAGAGAAAGAGGGAGTGACGGACACGACGAATGCGCGGGCAGCGTAAGGAAGAATCAGAAACGATTAACAATTAAAACTTCAGTCAATATAATATTGTGCACTTTACATTATAGCCTATTAGCTATGACTAATCATTGTTATCGTGTTTTTTTTTTATTTATTTTTTGTTGTTGTTGTTGTTTGGGCGGGGCACAGACTCGTTGGAGGATTCATCATCTCGGAACACTGTATATGTATTTATAGTATAATGAACAATCCTCTGACTGCGAAATCGGGACAAAGGTGTTAAAAGATTTTTTTTTTAAAGATGACGAATGGAGAACATGACGATAGAGTCTAATATATAGAAACAACTCGAAACATAAAAGAGGTTGAAAATTATTGGCCATCAAACGCTGAACAATTGGCAGTTGACTAATAATCTTATTTAACTATACGTTTTTTTTTGTCTTGTTGTCTCCAGAAATGAATCAAAGAAATTCGAATGCGAGATAATACCATTTTACAGAGATATGTTCTGTAGTATTCACTGAATTATTTGTCTCCATCGTTTGACAAGTATAGTAGCGCACTGAACGACGTTCGATTTCATCGACGGAACGCGTGTGTATATTGCTCCATTCATTTGCATACCGGATCATCACTGTCTTCCGTAGAGTCTCCTGCGTGGAAATCGTCACCGTCGATGCCGGCAAGATTCTCATCTTCGTATTCGAGTAACAATTTGACTCGTTTCTCATTCTGCGTCAAATCAAACTCGACTATCATCATTTAAATAAATAAATTTCCTGATGTTGTGTATTACCTGTTGTTTCATCATTTGCATCAGTCGCTTCCGATCGGCTCTTAAATCGTCGGCGCGTTCCGCAGCCCTGGCTGTTTTGATGCCGGAGACTTCGAGCAAGCCGAGCTGTGCGTCTCGTTCGCTGATGGCAGCCTCTAAAGCTTCTTGCCTGTCAGATTGACATTCAATTTGTTTAACAATTCGTTTTTATTTTTTGACAGATATATTACTTCATGTCGAAGAGTTCGTGGAGGTGGCCTCTCCTTTCTGACAGCAATTGACTCAACCGGGACTGGAGCTCCTGGAGTCGCAGCCGGTTCGGTCGACACTGGCGGCATTTCAAACTCTTGGCGTTATGCATCGACTGCAATCGCTGCTCTAGCCGCCCCACCTGAACACGATGGATGGAAGAAATCAAGAATGTCATATACGCGGGTGAATGGGAAATGGCAATTAAGAAAAGTCAGGCAACATCTTTGACAAAAAGAAGAAGAGAGAACCTTTTGGTCGAGGATCGTCCGCTGTTGAGTCTCAGCGTCGAGGGCCACTTCACGATCAGCTGTGATGCGAACACTTTCCCTGAGAGCTTCTTCCAGCTCTTCGATCCGGTCTTCTTTCTGATCCAGACTCCTCGTCCGCTGACCTTCCAGCAAAGCGGATTGGTCTCGTACGTCGCCCAGCTCTTTCGTCAGTCGATCGATGGCAAACTCTTTGATGCGGATCACTTCCTCCAGCTGTTGAATGACGTCTTCCAGCTCATCCTTCCTTTGAGACAGCCAATCCTCTCGCTTCTGCACCAAAGCATCCGACGAATTCCCTTGGTCGCTCTCTTCCGTCGTCTGGGCCGACGTCATTTCCAGGACACGAATCAAAATGATGAAAACTCAACAAAACGAAATTGGATTCCAACCGAGTAAACCATGCACGCAACGGGCAACCAAAGTGCAGGCAATAATGATAATGAGATTTGCACAAACGAAATTCGAGGATGGAAGGAAATGGTTGAAATAAAATTTTTTAATGAAAAAGAAATAATAATAAATAAATAGAAATGAAATTGAAATAAAAATAAAAATAATGATAAAAAAAAAGATGTTGATGTCATGATTTTGTGGATTAGAAGAGGCTTTTTAGGAATCCGCCAGCGTTGGTTAAGGCTTGCACCCCCGGAACGGAGGCGCCGGGCTGAAACGTTTGTTTGTTATGTATACAGTTTAAGAGTTAGAAAGCAGCCATTCGTAGTATGTGATTTGTTGTTAATTAATGATTAGTATTCACGATTAATATACGCCAAGCTTTAGAATTATGCAAATTATAAACCTGTGATCGGTTCTGGCCTCGAGGATCTTGATTTGCGCTTCGCTCATCCGCGCTGGCTTGCGCACGCTTGGATCGTTCCACTCTTAACGCCCTGTGTGTAAGTCCACCATGTCGACAATATAACCACCGGCCAAGAAAGAAAGAACGAAAAAAGACGAGATTATATAATGAATGAGCTTTTGATTGAATGAAGAAAATCTCTAATCCTTTAATGCTGCAGAGAGAACTACGTACTCTTGTAATTCCATGATGGTCTTGTCTTTGGCGAACTGCTCTTCTTGCGTCATTTGCATCAACTGCAGGAGCCTTTCCGTCTCGCTCTGAGCCCGCTGGCTGTCCTCTTTCAGCTGCTTGATCTCTGAATCCTTTTCGGCGATCTGCTTGCCGGCAGGTCCTCCAGCTGCCGCTGCTGCCGGACTGTTTTTCTGTTGTTGTTTGAGCCTCTCGTCCAACTGGTCGAGTGCTTCTTTCCTCTTTTTGGCCTGACGTTCGGCTTCCTCCAACGCCCTCTGACGCTCCTCAATCTGCTTGGCTCGCTGGTCACTGGACCTCCGCAGCTCTTCCAATTGCTTCCGCTGCTCTTCAACCTGCCGCCTCAATTTGGTGGTTTCCTCGCTGTCACTACGAGCTGTCGTGGCTTCCTGCAGCTCCAACTAAAAACAAACACAAACAAAAAGGGGATTCATGACAAGAGATTCTCTCCACGTCCCTCTGCCGGGACAAACAAATGCGAAAGAAAAACACACAAACGCGTGAACTGAAAGCAAATCACAAATCGACACAACTGAAAAGGAGAAACAAAACATAAGGAAGAATATGGCAACAAAATAGAAAACCAAATAGATCGGGGATTGAATCAACTGAAATTTCCACCAAATATACAAACAAACGAGATAGACTGTAATAATCGTCACTCTAATCAAATCACTAAATATACTGTAACTCAAAAGGAAAAATGTTGAATAACAGATCCGGAGTGGGTCCTTTTGGTTCGCCTCTGTATACCTGTCGGTTGCTCAACTCGTTGACGAGCATTTCCAGCTGCGATTGAAGTCGCTCCCTTTCAACTATGGCGCTCTTCAGCTCTTGCTGGGTCTTGGCCACTTGAGCCGACGCCCTTTCGCGTTCGCCCAAAGCTTTTTGAGCTTCCTGCTGGGCGGACATCAGCTCTTTGCGCAGTTTCTGCACTTCGGCCGCAGCCGCCGCTCCCTGTTCGCCGGCAGCCTTTTGCAGGTGTTGCTGCTGCTGGGCCAGTTGCTGCTGCTGGGCCGCTAGTTGCTGCTGCTGCTGGCCGATCTGCTGCTGAAGCTGGGCCAGATGTTGCTGCTGCTGCTCCGACAGTTTCTTCTGCTGGACAAAACTCTCCTGCAGCTCCCTGCCGACCTGCTCAGCCCGTTCGGCTCTTTTTCTTTCCATCTCGACGGCCTGACCGGCTTGCGATGCGGCTCCTTCCAGTTGGCCGGCTCGCTCCTGCAGCTGCCGCTGAGCGTTTGCCAAATCGCGCTCAGCCTTTTCGGCTCGCTGTCGATCTCTGGCCATCTCCTGCTGGCTCTTGGCCAGCTCTTTTTCTTGCTGCTGGACGTGGCTCTGCAGCCGCTGGAACTCTTTCTCCTTGGCTTGCATCACGTCGCGCGATCCTTGCTCGACGTCGCGCAGGATTCGCTCCTGCTCCCTCTTGAGTCTCTCGTTCTCCTGTTTGGTCCTCTCTAATCCCTGATCCGATTGCTGGAGCTCGTGCTGGAACGTGACCAGCATCTCCTGCGACTTCTCCAGCTGGACGATCACCTGATCCCGCTCCGTTGAGACTTTCTTCAGCTCGGCTTCCATCTTGACCAGCTGCTTCTCCATCTTCTCCCACTGTTTGTCCTTTTGCGACATGTTGGACGACAGCTTCTCGCGCTCGGCGTTGAGCCGGCCCAGCTCGTTTTGCATGGAATCGATCATTTTCTGCAACTTGGTCACCTCCTCTTTGGCTCCCTGGCTGGACTCGAGGGATCGGTGGAGCCGGTGCAGCTCTTCGCGCAACCGCTCGTTCTCCGTCTTGGTCGTCTGGATCTCCCTGGCCAATTTCTCGCGCTCCTCCACCAATCGATCCAGCTCCTTCTTGGAAGCCTGGCTGTTCTCCTGGAACTTGCTCAAATGTTTCTCCAGCTCCAAGTTGAGCCGCTGCACTTGAACGCTGGATCGCTCCTTCTCCTGGCTCAGCCGCTCGCACTCCATCTGCAATTTTTGATTCCGTTCCGTCAGCTCTTCGCACTGCTTCTGCCCGGCTCCCATGGCTCGATCCTTGTGCGACTCGAGCTGAGCCACCTGGACTTTGAGTTTCTCCTTGTCTCGCTCCTCCTGCTCCAGCTTCTGTGTTATCCGCACCACTTCCGCCTGCGAGCGGTCGTACTTGTCTTTGACTTTCTCGATTTCGATGCGGAGTCGATCCATCTCCATCTGGCAGCGATCCTGGTCGCTGCTGGTCTTGGTCATCAGAGCGATCCGTCGCTCCATGTCCTGGGTGACGCGGGCCAGCTCCTTGTCGCTCTTCTCGCAAGTCAACCGCAACCTCTGCACTTCCTGCTGGCCGGCCTCGTACTTGTCGCGGTGACGCTCCGATTCGGCCTGGGCCCGGCCCAGCTCCACCTGCAGCCGCTGGATTTCGTTCTGCGATCGGCTCAACTCGCCCTGGACACGGACCAGTTCGGCCGCGCTCTCGGCCGCCGCTTGATTCCGCGTCACCGACACCGTTTGCTTGACGTTCTCCGCCTGCCGTTCCAGCTCGACTTTGAGCCGGGCGTTCTCTTGGTCCGTCCTCTCTTTGTGCGATTGGAGTTTCTCCATGTCGGACTGGACGCGGGCCAGTCGATCCTTGTAGCGTTCGGCCTCGACGGCCAACTTGTCCTGCTCCTCCTTGGTCCGCTCCTGCAGATCCTGGTACTTGCCAATGCGGGCGGCGAACCGGTCCACTTCCTCCTTTTGCGTCTCGCACTCGGTCCGGTAGCGGTCGCATTCCGACTGGACGCGACGCAGCTCCACCTGGAGCCGCTCGTATTTCTCCGAGATCATTTCCAATTCCACCTGCTTGCGGGCGAAATCTTCCTGCGTCTTCTCCAGCGTGGCGTAAGCCTTCGAGTGCTGGGCCGAGGTCCGCTCCAGCTCGAATTGAACCCTGGCCAGCTCGCTCTCCAGCTTCTCCTTCTCGCTGTAGGCTCGCCGGTACTCGCTCTGGCTCTTCTCCTGCCGCTCGCGCAGCATCTCCACGTCGACCGAGTGCTTCTCCAGCTCCTCCTTGAGCTTCTCCTCGTGCTCCTTGGACTTGGAGAGCTGGAGCAGGGCCCTGTCCAGGCTCTCCTTGACGTCTTGAAGCTCTTCGTGGGCTTTGCGGAAATCCTCGCGGGCCCTGGACGCCAGGAGCTGGGTCTTGTCGCTCTCGCTGCGCAGTCTCTCCTGCTCGGCCAGGGACGTGTCCAGTTTGCCCTGGAGCCGGTAGACTTCACCCTGGCTCCTGTCCGACTTCTCCAGCAGCCGCTCCGTCTCCTTGACGGCGCTGTCTCGCTCCTCCATGGCCTTGCTGGCGTTGGCCTGGGCCTTGTCCAGTCGATCGCGCAACAGGCTCAATTCCGCTGACAAATCATCCCTCTCCGTCTAAGAAAATGATGGAGAGAGTGTGTGTGGAAATCAGAGTGCAGAGAGAACACACACACAATAGGAAAAGAAATCAATGAAATGGATGATGGTAGTACACACACACACACAATGGGTCGAGCTTTTGATCTCGGTGCAGTTCAAAAGGCTTGACTCGAGAGTATATAATGGATTTTCAAGTGGCTCAGTCGCTAATTGAATTACGGCGCTTAAGTGACACGGCAAATTGTGCCGGACGATCAATAAAAGCCTCAGATATTTAAAGGTTTATAAGGGAGTTGATTATTATGATACGAAAGTGGGGGGAAACAATAAATATAAGTCTGAAATTCGAACCTGGACTTTGAGTAGATTCTGATTCACTTTGTCGAAACGCTCCCGGCTGGATTCCGTCTCGCTGAGGAGGAGTTCACGATCCCGCGTCGCCTTGGCGACTTGCGATTGGACAAGTTCCAGTTTCTCTCTTAGCGACTCCGCTTCCTGACCGACGACATCGCGCTCCTTTTGTAATCGCATCGTCAACGCCTGTTGTCAAGTAGAGAGAGAGAAACCAAATAAAAATATAAGAAAACGAGTGAGAAAGTCGGCGGGACCCAACAAACAAACGACAAAAAAATGGAGAAACTCGGAAAAAGTGACCGAGACATATTTTTTGTTCGTGCAATCGGTGATTGATTTCATCTAGCGGCTTCTTCTACTTTTTTATTTTTTTATTTTTTGTTTTGGTATCGTGAATCGCCGGTCGTGATATCTCTGTTATTGGGCTGGAGGGGGTTGGTACTTGCCTGGTTTTTGTCGTGTTTCTCCCGAATTCGTTCCATTTCTTGTTGGATGTTTTCCTTCTCCTTTTGGACGCGGGACAACTGGCCCGCCGATTTGTCCAACTGGGCCTGCATGTTGTCGAAGTCGTAGACGTATTTCTCCTTCTCGCTCTGGAACTGGATCAATAAAGCGGATATCAAATAGCGGAACGTACAGAACGAAAGGAGAAAAGAAGAAATAAAAATAATAAAAGAAAGAAGAAGGATTGAATGATGGCTTCCCGTTGAGTCAGCCAATAATCGATAACACGGAGCCAAAAACGAGAGAAATAAATAGATGAAGAAAGAAGAAGAAGAAAGAGATGAAAGACTCTTAAGCAATGGAATGAGCGGCCAAGATTTTTTTTATTTTCTTACTTTGCGAGACTCGACCAGGGCCTTGTCCAGTCGCTCCTGCAGACGATCGACATCGTTCTGGGCCTTGTCGTACCCTTGCTGGGTCTTCTCCTGTTGCAGCTGCAATTTGCCCAGCGTACTCTGACAGCGTTCCAGCTCTTCGCGAACCTTCTCCACGTCGGAGATGGCCTTGTCGCGCTCGGCGTGCAGCCGCGAAACGCTGCCTTGACACCGCTCGTACTCCTCCTGTCGACAACAACAACAACAACAACATGTATATCAAAATAGGATTCAATTACCAAGCGAGACAACTTCCAATTTGGTTGCCCAAAACCCCTTTTATACCCCCCAAGAGGCGACCAAACAACAAACAAGGTCCTGAAAATGACGAATTGATGAAAAGGAGGATGACTCTTTTTCTCATATCAAAGACCCTCACGTCTGCCCTTATTTTATCCCTTGGCAATATCAAAGCAAAATCGATTCTATATGGGTAGACTCTGGTCCTGTCCCAGACAGAAGGGCGCGGTTCTCACCACCGGGAGGAGGACGTCGGTGGTGGGGGGTTTAGCTGCTCCCCGACCGGAGAAAGAGAAGACAATAGAGTTAACCTTTAGCCGTCGTCACTTGCCACTAACAGAAAAGCAGTCGCAGCCGCCGCCATCAATCAAGCCGCCGGCCGGAATTGAATTGCGCCTTTAGCTTTTTCCATCTTCTTCTTCTTTTCTATTTTATTTTTCTTTTTTTTCGCTCTCCTTCCGTTCTCTCTTCCCTCTTCCATTAACCGCCACATAGTCCACGCTCCGTCGTGCACACAAGGCCCAATCATTTTCCTCCAAAAATCCCAGGCCCTTCCTTTTTTTATATTCCGCCGCCTTTTCTTCTTCAAAGTGCACGGAAGAAGGAAAACAAAAAAGGCGAGAAAAAAAAGAATGTGTAACTTTAAGGGCGGCGGATGCGTACTTCCGGAGCTGGCCAACACTCTAAGCATTGCCGAGAACCCATTTCGCCATATTCGACGTGTATATTATTATTACTACAGCCGTTTCTTTTATTTTTCAAAGTCTATTCGGTCCAGTTGGCTATTCAGTGGTGAATGGCACTGAACTGGAATAGTAGTTGGAAAGCACATCAATGCGGATGGATGAAAATGAGCCCATTTATAGAAGATGTGGAGCGACTTGGACGTATACGTATAGCTTTAACTAATGTATACACATGGCTCTCAACATGACTGACCTGGAGGTTTTCTTTTTCCGACTGGGCGTTCTCCAATTTGGCTTTGAGGCGGTAGATTTCGCCCTGGGATTTCTCGACTTTCTCCTGCAATTGCTCCGCCTCCGCACGGCTCCTCTCCCACTCCGACTGGTTCATCCGCAATTCGGCCAGCGCTCGCCTCAATTCCGCCTGTACATAATATTAACGTTCATCCCATCAATGAGAAATTGGCTTTTCCTTAGCAATACAGACGATCCCCACCCGCCCCCGGAAGGGATTATGTTAAATACCTGAGTTTTGTCCAGTTTCTCTTGAATCCGCTCGGCTTCCTGCGTGACGTTTAATTGGGTCCGGCCGAAAGTGGATGTGGAGCGGTCGAGATCGTGTCGCAGACGCTCGTTCTCCGACTTGAGCCGCTCGTTCTCCATTTCGTAGCGCGAAATGCGCTGCTTAGCCGATTCCCATTCGACCGAGCTCTTGCCGGCGTCGCCCTGGACCCGATCCAGCTCGGCTTTCGACTTGCCCAGCTCCGACTGGGAGCTCTCCAACTTGGCCTCCAGCTTGTCCTTCTCGGCCAGGGCTCGATCCAGTCTCACCCCGAGTTTCTCCACTTCGCTCTCCAGAGTGTGCAGCTTCATCTTGTACTCGGCGATTTCCCGCTCGTGCAGATCCCTCTCTTCGTGCTTCTCCTGCTCGGCCCGGTCCCTCTGCTCACGCAATTGGCTGATCTGCTTCTCCTTGTCGCCGATGGCCTCCTCCAGGGACGAAACGGCGCCCTCCGACGAACAGTGGTGCGCCTGCATTGCCTTGACAGAGGGTCAATCGAATAGAAGGCGCGGCCAAAGTGAATTATTGAAGATCGGTCGTGAGCAGACGTAAGACGGACAACTTTTGTCGACAACACCGACACTCACCGTCATTCGAGCCCGGGCCATGTCCACTTGGTTGTCCTTCTCCTTCAGCAGGTCCTCGAGATTCTCGATCTAGAATTTGCCAGACAACGGACAAACACACACAGAAGGTTCACGGCACCGACCACCGCGTTGATGAGGATATGAACAACAACAACAACAACAACAGACAACAATTCTCATTTCGATAAATTATATCCACACGATCCGACAATGGCTTGCGTCACACTGATTGAAAGCGATTGAGCGACCGTTGGGGATTGACAAAATCATTTGACAAATTGACATAAATTGACAACAAGTTTCAATTGGTAAAACAATGTTTCATGGCGGTGGTGTATGAATACAAATTGGGTTTCACTGTCACTCTAGCATAAATTAATTAAAAATAAAGTGGGTCATTTTACCTTGCGCTGCAAGACGTTGATCTTGCGGTCGCGGATGTCCAAATGATCGCGCATCTCGTTGACCTCGGCCGTGAATCGGTTCCGCTCCTGGGTGGCCTGCAAAGCGATCTGAGTCTTTTTCTCGATGATCCGGTTCTTCTCCTCATGCCGCTGCCTCAATTCCTCCACCTTCCGCCGATAAAAACGATTATTCCAGCTAGGCCCCTTCATTTAGATAAGCAGGTTAAACGCATATTACATCCGTTTGGAGCATGTTGTAGTGCTCTTCCTTGGCGCAGAGGCTCTCCTTCAGTACGGCTATGTGACGCTGGTAGTCCTGGTGTTGCTCCTCCAGCGTCTTCATCTTGGCCCCCATTGCCAGCAGTTCTTGGTCCCGCTTTCCGATTTCCATCCGGAGCTCTTCGATCTGCACGCGCCGGCCATATAGTTCGTAAGGGGGTTACGGGTCGAGGTTTTTTTTTATAAGACAGGGATTCGGGTTTTGTTTTATCGATAAGTAATTGGGAAAAATAAAATCGTATCAAAACAGATTGTTATCAAAAGAAAAAGAAAAATCAAATTCGTTCGATCGCAAACATTTCGGATTGGATTTTAGCGCGGAACTTCGGATAAATCGATGTATTGAATATTGGAGGCGCTGAATAATTTTAAGAATAATGACAAGAAGTTCGGCAAAGTATTGCGTCAAATCCAATCGATCGAAATGTTTTCAAAAGAAACTTGACGAGGTAAAAAAAAAAAAAGAGAAAGAACGATACGAATAAAAGCCAAAAATCAAAAAATCAAATAGGTAAACCTCGGTCAAGACTTTGCCTTCCCTACCAACTTGCTAGTTATACGTATAAAAGAATGTGTCAATATTATTAGAAGCGAAGCAAACACATCCATTATGATGATGATGGCAAAAATAAAATATATATCGAGAGGATATACGTATTAAAAAATGTAAGAAGCAATCAGTTCAAGTGTTGCTTTCCATCCAATAATAATAAGCTTGGCGCGCGAGTTTCGAATATGGCTTCGCCATTGATTCGCTCTTTTATAAATATAAGCCTATATAAACGTGCTGTTGCCACCGAGGCCAATATGTAGTATAGAAAAGTATATATATATCTATAGGAAACCTGGTAGATATATACATAATACAAAGAAAAAACTAACAGTATACAGCACATATTTGTCGATTCCAACACGCAATCAAAGGTCGAGATATATATAGATATATATAACAAACCAATCAAGATGAACAAGGCGAACGCAAGGATATATATATAATGTATATATCGTGGTGTGATCTAAAGTGCGGAAAATCTAATTATGCTGGGAATACAAGGAGAAGGAGAAGGGGGAGAAAGAATCGATGATCAATTTACTCTCGCGGGTCACTTGCTGTGCATCGTTCTATTTTTGGAAGAGTCAAAAAGTTTCGGGTGGTATAGGAGAAAGGGTAAGGGGGGAGCAGCTTACTTACCTTCGTCCGTGAGAGAGTCAATTGTGCGTCCGGTCTATATAACTGGTGGAGAAACCCTTAGGCGGGCCATATGTAATTGGGGTTCTAGTGGGCTAACTACTTCTACTACACTACCGTACTACTACTACTACTACCGAGAAAGAGTCCAAGTGGTTTCCATTTAGACACACGCCAACAACTTACCGCGTCTTTGTGCTGAGCTGTTTGACCGTTGTTGACGGGACTGTGACGGTAGAGCTGGGCGGCCGCCGCCACCGCTGCTGCCGCCGCCTGTTGAGACGGAGTGGCCGTCCGCGGTGGGACGGGAGTGGTCGGATTGGATTGTTCGATTGAGCGCACCCAGTGGTCTCTCTGCTGCTGCATCAGCTGCTGCTGCTGGAGCAGCTCCTTCTCCAACAGGCTGATGTCCCTCTCCATCACGGCGATCCGGCTCTCCTTCGTCTCCAGCAGAGCCGCCCAAGTCTCCGTCACGTGATCGCCTCGATGGGCCGGGTCTTGGATGAGACTCTTGAGCTTGTCTTGCCACAGCACCGATTCCTTTTTTTGGTTGGGGGCCGATTGTTCGTTCGTATACGTGGGAGTGTGTAGTGCATGTGTGGGTTTTGACAGTTTTCGTAAAGATTCAATTTGTTCCGTTTCGGTTCCGTTCGAGTTTAACAAAGTCGCGCCGAATTGAACGGGTTTTTTTTCTCTGTTTGTTTGTTTGTTCGTTTACGCAATCGGGAGCGTGACAAGACGCATCAATCTTGACTTCTGATCTCATTTCTTTTTATTTCCTTATATTCCCGGCCAAGAGATCAACAAACAAGAGCCAGCCATTTTGTAAGTTTAATGTCAAATGTAATCGCCCGAAAATTAGAAATCGATTTTTCGTTCAAAAAGAATCTAAAAGAAGAGCTACTTTTTTGTGAAACTATTTGAGTTCATTTGATATTGAAAAAATACCGATCAAGGACGGCGGAAGACGGAGGAGGGTAAAAGAAAAAATTATGAAAAGTATTTTAAAGAATATCTCTTTCATCTTTTTGGGACGTGCCAGGAGTAGTCGACTTGAAAGATATGTATTTATTTCGTCCAGCAAAAAAAGGCCAAAATTTGTGCGACGAATAAAGTAAGTTTTACGAAGATGAATAGTGACGCTTTTGGAATTTGTTATCTCGTTCGAATATTTAATATTATAAGCTCGTCTGGACAATTTTCGTTGCCGTCGCTCGGATGCGGGAGACGGAAGAAAAAGTTCAAACGATGTCTCTCTTCCTTTTTTTGTGACTGGTAGTGAAAGAGGAAATGAAAATACTTACAAAATGGCTCCGCCTTGGCATATTCGTTAGATTTCTTTTTTTAAATAAATAAAGAATTTTTTTTTTCAATATAAAAGGGGGGATAATGATCTGATGGTGATGTGTGTAAACATTTCAATTCGTGGTGGGTTGAGATACAAGAAAAAAAATGTGCTCCGGTCTTGCACGGTGCAAGAATGCTTGTTACATCAAAATGTTTGTTGACTCTTGGCGGTTGGAACGAAAAAGAAAAAAAATAACAGAAGGAACCGGCCAAACTGAATGTCACATGTCACATCTCATGCCAAAATAAAAAAGTCATCATCGACATTTTAAATTTCTTTTTTTTTTGGCGGGACTTTTGAAATTTTTTTTTAAACCCCAAGCAAGTGAAAAAATTATATAATTAACAACATTCCATTCGTTTCGGGTATGGATGAAACTTGATTAACTGAAATCATTTGCAACGTGGAGATAATTGATAATTGAAAAAAATGACATTCTTATTTGGACGGCCTGGCGCTTTTTGGTTTCGATGCTGTTTTGTTTCGTTCCCGACTGAGTTAGAAAAACCAAACAAAAAGAGAAGAGAGAAACGAAAGAAAAGAGACATGACAGCTTACCTTCCTGGCCCTATCCAGCTCCTGATCGCGGATGTTGACCATGGACTGCAGGTAGCGCGTCTGCGTCTGGCTCTCGTTCAGACGGCTCCTGAGTCTTTCGAACTCGGCCACATCGGGGGAAGCAACAAGCAGGCTACTACCTATTGAAGGGGAAAGAGTGGGGTGGTGGATGGACAGTATAGCAGCGAAGAGAGACGAAGAAAAAAGAAAAGCGGGCGGAATCGAAATGAGATGTCGAACCGAAATTTTGAAACAAAAAATTTCCAAAACCCAAAAAGAAATGAAGGAAGGAGGTAAACGAGCGGAGATGGAACCCGATCGACCGTGCAGACCGGATCGTTCCGACCAAGAGAAGAAGAAAAAAGTGACGATGCAGGTTGCAGGCCAATCAAAAAATTCAACGCAGGAAAAAAAATGTTGAAACCAAAAATCCAACCGAATGAAATTAAAATCAGGAATTGATTTTTGTTTTTGTTAAATGAATAAATAAATCAGATTTGACAGACGTAAGGAAAATCATTGAAAGGAAAAAAGAAAGAAAGAAAGAAAAGAAAAAAGACAAATCATTACCCACTATTTCAGTTCTCTTTCTTTTGTAGTTGTACACAAACTGTTGTAGGATCGATCACTAAATCATGTTAACTAGATAGTCTTACCTATATTTCTTTTAAACAAACTATAAGGACTTGAAATACCGCACATTGATTGTCTCGTTTCATCTCAAATAACTGGACAAGAAGACTAGATTTCTCTCTCTCTTTTTTCCCATCTCGTTTCTGTGTCCGTCTCTGAGAATTTATAGTTCATATCAGGGCCAGGGTCTTATATGTTGCTGTATAACTATAAACTACGAAATGGTGTATACATGTACGTACTGTCGTTAGACGTAATGTAGTAGTGTGTTTTCGCTCCTACAGCAGTTTACGTAAGACGAAACCAGGGGGTAATGATGGACTCTACATATAAACTATAGGCCAGCACATAAATATAGCCTTTTGGTTTTTCGCCATATAGTGGTAAAAAAAAGTAGGGCTATATCGAGCAGTATAGCACCTAGAGGAATTCGGGCATGCGGAGTTACACGGAGTTTGCGTGTGAAATCGCTAAACAGTTTTGCACCTTATCAAACATATCTAACACCATTTGTTTCCTTATATCAATTGAACTCTTTGCGGGGTGGATTTGCATGGCTCTCTAACGGGTCGAGAAGGCAAAAGTCGTTCGACATCCACGGAAAAAAAAAATTAAAAAATAAAAATCGATCAAACGAAACACACACCACAAAATTTGACCGAGGAAAAACGAAATGAAGAAAACAAAAAACCGGAGAATCGTCTTCTTATTTTTGGTTTGAGAAAAATAAAAAGACGATAGATATAAAACAGAGAAAAGGCTCTTTTGGGTTGAGCATGGGTACGCGCTATTGAAGTAGAATTGGGTATAATATTTAGATTTTGTGTGTATAGGGGTTGACCTGTTTTTGTGCCAGCGCCTGCATTTGATGCATCATTAATCTCTCCTCTTCTTTTCCTGATATTTTTTTAGAGCGGGTCAATCATTGGCGGTAGTGCAAGAATCCGAACACGACAAAATGAAATGAAAAATAAAAAAAATTCATGGAAAAAAATTTCTTTTTGTAAAAATCAAATCAAAACAAACGCATAGAGATGTAATACACATCTGAACTCTTTACGTAACATCATTTGGTTTCTCTCGTCTCATCCATCAAATTTTTAAATCAATAATTTTAAAAATTACAATTAAATTCTTAAAATATAATTGATATCGAATTAATGGGCCCCCCGAGAGAAATCCTGTGTGGTAACAGAGCGACGAAAGATGAGAGAGAGAGACCAAATTATTTTTGTTTATGTTATTCAATCCCCCTCAAAAAAAAATAATAATTAAAAGGGATTTTTTAAAAAAAGATCGAGACCCCCAGAAAATAATAATAAACGAAAATAACCAAGTGCAAGTGAACTCACCCATGCCCTTGTTCTGGAGCATTTCCAGGAGTTTCTTGATGCTTTCATCGCGCGATTGGAGTGTCTGTTTCTGCGTTTCGATCCTCAATTCCAGTTCCTGTGTTGTTGTTAAGGTGGTGGTACACACATAACACACACACACACACACAGACAGAAAGAAAAAAATAAATTTATAAATAACAGACACACGAAATGAATGGATATGGCGAGTGCTGCTGCCGAGATTGCCAACATAAAAAAATAAGGCGCTCGCCATTATTTGCTCCCCCATATCTGCCATCATCATCTGTATCCTTCTCGTGTCAGATTATAATAACTGGGCATATCATATAATATATAGTTATAGTACATACTTTGACCGTCTCCCGGAGAATGGCCACTTCCCTGGACAGGTGATCATTCTCGGCGTACATGGTTTCCACCTGCTGCCGGACCTCGTGACTGGGATGGTGATTCTGCATGCTCCGGATGCGCAATTCCTCTTCCAGCTGACGTACCAGCATGGCTTGTTTCTAGAAGATATTCGAAATATAAAATAATAAAATAATAAAAAACAGGAAATCAAATGATCATCATCAGTCATATGAGAAAATAGGAGGCATGTGTAGTACGACTATGCGGATCATTCCACATATCACCCATCCGCTCCCGTCTCTCTACACACGAACGAAATGTTTCATCGGAGCAAATAAGAAATAGGAGCTGGAAGCACAAGCTCCTGATATGTGTGTGTGTGTACGATGGGTGGGACGACAGGGAGACGAAGACAATGGAAAGGTGATCGATCAAAACGCGAGGGTTCCATACAAGACTGCAGCCATCAGCACCTCTCCCCGCCTTTTTGAAAGGGGGGCGGCCATCTTGGATGAGGTTCGGCCGCGAGTGCTGAGACGGCGATGAGCTGCTCCTATACTTTTTCCCCTACAACGACGACGACGACGACGACGACTCTGTTTTCTTCTTCTTCTGGCTCGCAGTGAGAGAGCTAGAGAGAGAAGCGGCAAACATTGTTTATTGATCCAGCTGCGGCATCGTGTTGTGTGTGCGCAAACACAAGAGAGAGAGAGAAGGGCATCCGCCGCTCGATTCCGCCACCATGTATACAGTCGTCGTCATCGTAGACTCTCAGCTTTTTTTTCATATTACTTTACGATCCTGGTGCTGTAGAGAGGCTCCTCATTTTCAGTTCTGTCTCTCTCTCATATACCAAATCGAATGACATTGGCGGAGTAGCAGCCGACGACCCCCTTTCCGAAGAAGAAAAAAACCTCGGGCGCTTTTTCGATTTCATTCCGGGCGGAACGTGATGGGAAGGCCTAAAGGCTTTTGGGCGAAAAACGAACGGGAGGGAATCTCCGACACAATATCAAATGTTTCGTCTCTTTTGTGTCTGAGCTAGAGGAGGAAAGAAAGAAAAAGAAAGAAGCGGAATCACATCGGCAAAAGGGATGTCGTTGTTATTAAGCGATCCGGCGCGCGGACTTTAGCGATCAAAGCGCGTCGACCCCCGTATCTCATCGATCCGCTCGTTGTTGTAGACATTCGCTTCAGACTATAAGAGCATCGTGCTGCTGGCTACTGCTGCTGCTCAAATGTCAACGGGTGAACAAGTTTCCAGACTGTCCGCAGCACAACTTTCATCTAGCTCTGCCTTAAACATTGAGGATGTTAAAAGGGACAACATATCCAGGGCGGACAAAAGATCTGGTTCCTATAAATATTGGCTCTCAGCTATACATGAGCCTTCTGATGCAGGAGAATATCTAGAGAGAAAGCTACAGATGGTGTGTGTACATGTATATGCGAAAAGGGGGCCGTTTGCCGGAAATGGGAAAACTCAATAGAGTTAGTCGTCTGTCTAACAGAGAGAGTCTTCCATATATACGACAAGAAGTAATATCACAAACACAATTGAGTTTCTCCTTTTTTCTTTTCTTTCTTTCCCCCCCGGGGCTGCGTTTATAATTAATGCGCTGGTATACGACATCTGCGCATTTTGCGCGCTACCAAACAAAAAAGCCATTCATTTATTGATAGACTCTCGCAAGATGGAAAAGTTCGTCTGTATATACCTGCTATACCTAAAATGATTTGCCTGTCGTGGGGAAAAATAAAATTGAAATCGCATTTTCGGTGATTGAATTTCCATCCGGCAACAAATGAGAATGAAATCAACCGGAGAGAAAAAGAAAAATGAATCACCGGGGAGAACGCGGAAGGCATTGAAAAATTATTTTAAAACTTTCCCTCAAAAATAAAATAAAACTAAAAGAAGAAGAATGTTTTTCTCTAGAGGGTTCGGTTACACCCTACTTGACTTTTGGTCGACTCGTCAGTATGTGTGTACACATTTTTTTCATTTTTATTTTTTATTTTTGTTGGTCCCGCTATATACGCGCGCGTGTGTGTCTATCTACTTGTTATTTCCTGCTCTAGTCGGCGCTTTTCCCCCGTTTCTCTCTCTCTTTCGTGGAAGATTTAGACCACATAAGTCTCTATGGAAAATCACGTGATCATCGGCAATGCGGCAGCTACTCCGGATAGTTTTTCTGGCTTGGTCGGCAGCACGAAACCAACGTCACGGAGCTCGCTCTGTAGTACAGGAGAGTAGAACCCAACAGACAAACTAATGAGCTCTCCACATGTGTGTGTGTGCAACTGTCGAGTCTCTCCGAGCTGTGTGTAGACTTTCTCAATCGGGCAGATAGAGGCTAGCAAATCCTTACAAAAGAGAAGCTCAGCTCACACATACACACATAGGAGTTGGGACGGTGGAATATACAGGGCGTGGACTCGGTCCTACAATATATAAGCCCGCCAGGGATTCAAAATGGGAAAAAAGAAAAAGAAAAAGAAAAAAGAAGAAGCCAGTTCAGTCTTGCGGCTCCCTTGTTAGACACATTGCCAAGATATAATATCCATTCATCTCTTATCCAATGTCCTTATCTCTCTTTCTCTAGTTTCCCCCCTTTTTTTTCATTCTTTTTTGGGGGGAAATTTCAAATCAGATCCTTGGAATTCACCAAATTGGTCTGCGAACATTCCCCCCGCTCCTTTTTATTGCGATCTCCATGGCGATTAGGTCATTTGGTTGGAAAAAGGAGAAGAATCCCGAATTCACGACCCAAAATGTTCGTCTGTCGTCTGTCGTGTTTTCTTTTGTTTTGGCGTACAAACAGAAAGACAATCTACTTTTGTATTTTTGTCCTGTTTGTTCCCCCAAGATTTTGCGCGTGATGTGTGCGATGTGGCGGAGCCGCGAACGTGTTGTCCCGACTGATTGGGACAGAGGAGAAACCCTCCCCCCATAGCCACACTGCCACAGTCATAAGGAAAACCGGAATAGATCCTGACTCACTCACTTTTCGTTCACCGTTTGAGCGAGAAATCGATTAACTTCTTGATTGACTTTTTTGGGAAGTATACGCTATCAATTACAAGTTTGAATCCCGGGCGGATTGTCCAGGATATGATCAACCAGACGATAACTAGAAAGTTCGATGGAATGTACGTATTACAACTAGACGTAAGAGAGAAATCAATGAAATGTTTTCAAAGTTTCTCCCCCAACTCGGCCCAAGTTTGTCGTGCAGCGTGAACGAACGAGCGAGGAATAAGGAATAAGGTCGGACAACAACCACCGGAAGGAAAAAAACCTACCAGCGCCTACCAGCCAAAGAAAAGAAGCGCCGTGTTTGGTATATCGATCAGTCCGGGAGTCTCCTGCTGTACACGTCTAACCCAGTGCTGCCATCTGCGTCCCACTCTTTCTCTCTCTATTCCCGGCGTATACATAACTTGCTGACTGTATACATACATATCCCCCCCGACTAAAAAAGAACCCGCAAAGTCTATTCTTTATAGCCCGTCTTCTCATTCCGGAACTATTCCGTAGATACACTGAATCAACGAGGAAATCGAGGGCTAAAAAAGCGAATAAAAGTCGCTACTTTGGTGCGGCGGGGTAAATTCTCAAGTTGGTCGTTCACAATCTTCTTCTTCTTTCCCCCTCTCTCTATTTAAGCTATTGTTATTCTCCCAATTCTCCAGTGAGCTATAATAATATCATCTTTTTTGGGCACGCCGGCACGCAACAGACCCCAACGACCTTCGGTGTCCCGACCGATCGGAATAATTCATTCCAATTTGATGGTAATTGGCTGGTACATTTTGTGTGCGTATTAGATTAAAACAACCTATCTTATTTAGCCGTCAGTGAGAATGAAGTTCGACCGCAAAAGTTACGCTAATAATAAACCCCCAAAGAAAAGCAGGAAGGAACAAGGAAGGAAGGAAGTTGCGCGGAATTTTTTTTCACGCTGCCATCACACTTCTCCTATTCTTTTCAACGTGAATGTGTCATAATGGAGCTGCGAATTGGACTTGACAGTTCGTACTAGACTCTTTTTCTTCTTCTCACCGGACCCAGAGTAGTAGGACCGGCCCTTTTGTTAGTTCACCCACCCACCCCACACATCACCCTCCCAACTTCTCTCCCGAGCAGTCCCGAGCTTCTCACGCATTTCGGCTGTCTGCTGCTGCTGTCTATCTGGTGCGCTGCGCACCGGATCAATACTATTACGTACTACACCACGGGGTCTCTCTCTCTCTCTCTCCTATCCTATTCTATGTGCATTGAAACGGGACCGGCTCCCGCTGACAATCCCAATAAACGGGCAGCAGAGCCCCTATACAGGATATGTCTATGGGGATGTGCGACAGCACAATACTACTCTCTTATATTTCGCTGCTGGGTTATTGGGAGTAGGGCCCCAGGAGCTGCTACATAATAAGGTGAAAAAAGGATCGGCAGAAAAACTGACCTGATTTTCGGCGTTTAACAACTTGAGCTGATCGTTGATGAGCGAATATTTGGCCGACTCTTCTTTGCGCAGGGCCCGCTCCTTCTTGAGCTCAGGTGACCAGAAGGTCTTGATGCTGTGCATACTGGAGCCCAGTTTTTGATTGGTCATCTCCAGCTCCCGTTTGAGCGTGCCCAGCTCACGCGACAAGTCCGCGTTCTGCCCTTGCATTTCCATCAGGTAGGATTCGCGGTTGGTCAGGCCGCCTCCACCGCTTCCGGCGTTGCCCATCATGTTGCTGTTGCCACCTTTCATGCCCATGTCGACGGCCGGCGATTGACGGGCCGATCTCGGCAGCGGCAAACCGGATCCGCCCATTCCACCGCCCGGTCCGACCATATCTCTTCCGCCGCCTCCGCCGTACAGCATCTCTTCGTCCATCATGGCGTTGCGATCCATGGAGCGATCTCTCCGGCTGCCTCCTCTGCCTCCTCCGCCGCCCATTCCGTCCATTCCGCGCTCCAGGGAGCGATCCCTCATATCGCCTCCGCCACCTCGGCCGTCCCGTCCGTCTCTCGTCTCCCGGATAGGCATGAATTCACGTTCGCGGTCGTGACCGTCGCGATCCAGCGAGTGGTACGATCGATTGGCGTTGGTCGATGACGTACGGGTGGCTGAGCGGGAGCGGTGATGCTGGCTGGCCGATCCGGGAACTAGACCGCCACCTCCGCCGCCACTTCCGCCACCTCCGCCGCCGCCCATCATCCCCGGCGACGAGCCCGTCCCTCGCCGATCCATAGGATCCATGATTGTGATGTGCCTCCTTGCTTCCGCTTCTCTTCACACACACACACACACAGATGATGATTAGGGCCCCGTGTGTGTGTGTAGGACCTTTAAAAGCGACGTTGTCAGCTCGGGATCGACTCCTTTAATGTCAAAACTTTTCTTTTTTCTTTTTTCAAAAAAATTTCTCAAGTTCTTTTTTTCTTTTTAACTAGTGGAAGAGGAAGGGGGAGATCTCGTTAGGCGGCCATCATGGAATACAAATGGATCTCCCAACAATGGTTAGTTTTCCAGGGGAGCACAAAAAAATGGGCTGCCAGTTTTTCGCTTTAAGAAACTAGCAGAAGCTTTTTTCTATTAAAATTTTTTGACTGTGGCCCCCCCTCACTCACACACATTAACGCACTCACACACACACACACACACTGGGTGGGGGAGTAGAGAGGCAATTTTTATTTTCTCTTGTGAATTTTTTTTTCACAGACACTCACACATTCCTGAGAGCAGCTCTCGTTCCAGGCTGTACGAATAGACACACACACACATGTACACACACACTACACACTGGTCATTTCTCTGTGTTCAGAAATTGAATCGTTTGAATTTCGTTCGATGGATGTTTGTTTCAAAGTTTGGTCTGGCGGCGGTTTTGTGTCGTGTAAGAAACCAACGGGCCGCCCAAAACCGTCGAGCTGAGGGGCGATCGCGTGGCTCGCACTCGTTGCGATCGTCGTCGCCGTCGTCTCAGCCGCTTCTGACGTCCTCCGCCATCGACCCAGAGAGGATCATACCCTCCCCCCACACACACTCAGCCCCCTAGTACATTTTTTCCCCTTACCTCCTCCCCCTGGACAGGAATACGCCGACGCGGGATCGGTCCCGGCCGGCCCCAATTGCACAAAATATCACAACAGCGCCATCTATTGGTGAAATCGATCAACAGGAAAATTGATCGAATTTTTCCCAAATGTCTCACTAAACCAAAACCCAAAGAAAAAGAATTTTAAAAAGAAAATAAACGATAAAAAAAGGCAACAATCTAACCAGCTCACACACGGAGAGTTAATCCGTCTGCCACCCAAGATGGGCATTGGACGGTATATAGCCTTAAAGTAGTAGTATGGATTTCTCTCGCGCTAGACTATGTATATAGAGTAGCTAGATTATATAGGGCTCCATCCTACTATACTATATATATATACCCAACGGCGGTACAAAATTGCAACTCCGGCCACTATAGGAACTTGTATAATCGGATCAGGAATTTTTTCATTTCCTTTTTTATTTTATTTTTTCACCTTGCGGGGGTCAGCGCGTTTCGCTTTTTTTCTTTTATACACCGCGCCACCAGTTTCACTTTGAGACTCGACCGGAATAAGAAATGAATTGGTAATCAAATTTTTTTTTTCTAGAAGATTCCGGATGCTGCTGAGGAACGCCAGCGAGCAACTGGCAGATTTTTTGTTTTACAGTACTCTCCCCCTCTCTTGACTGGATGGTTTCCTATTTCTTTTTCGAAACAAATAAATTTCAAAAAAAAAAAATCCCTTTTGACTTTTTCTTTCCTCCTGTTCTCACCATTTGCGAGAAGGATCAGTTAGTACGCAAGCCCGGTTCCCCCCCACTCCTCTTTTTTTACACATGCACATATATCCTTGAGGGATGGATCAATGGTTTCCTAGCAACCCTAGTCGTTCGCTGAACCGAGTGCACCAACTTCCTAGATATAAACTCTCTCCCATACATGTATGTATGGGGGGTGGGGGTGGAACTATTTTGTAGATAAGCGACGACGGGGGGGGGGGGGGGGACAGACATGAACGAGATTTTGTTATTCCGCTCATAATACACACGACGACGACGGACATTCACAGAGATAGGCGCCGCCGGTTTCTAGTCTAGATCCCATTATGTATGCGGTGGAATCGGTTGACCTCATCTTTGCGCGCGGGAGTGTGTCGAGCGCGAGCGTATTATGTTCATAATACGCCCCATCGTAATACCCGCGAGCGTGTTTATTAAACGCCGAGTATCACACTATCAACAGAAATAATTTCGAATGTTATCCGCACACGAACGTCAGCGGTTTTGTGACTACATATGTTCAAACTCGCACATACACAGCGGTGCAAGAGAGAAGAGCTCCGTGGGTATATTTGCATGTTGTGTAACAATTTAAGAGTAAAAGAGAGAGAGAGAGAGTTATGGGCCTGTCGTCAAAGAAACCCCAAGATAAATGTTGAGCAGCTACTTTTATTTAGACATATAGCTCGAGACGGGCCACACACTCTATAACGGCTCACTTGTAGTATAGTGTTCATCCGGTTCCCACCCACTTTTTCTTACAAATGCTCGACGCGAGGTTTTTCTCACTTCAGAACTGTCGTACGTGAATATTGGATGATATTTCTCACCCGTTTTTTTTTTTTTTTTTTTTGTCAAGGGAAGGAGAGTGTGAATGCTTCAAGGTTTCACAGCTCTTGTTTGTGTTCCCGTTTTCCCCAATCTATTTTTAAATAGTAAAAATCAAGAAAAAAGGAAAATCGATTGATCGATTGTTTATATATCGATACTTATATCGAAGCCGGTATTTCTGACAGACACGAAAAGTAGTTTGTTTTGAAACCAACGTGACTTTCTTTTTCATCTTTTTGTTTAGTAATTAAGTATAGGAATAGAATATAAACATTCGGGTGTAATTTCGGGGAGTCGACTGTGTGTGGAATTTACCTAGTTGACCCTGTAACAACATCATGGGTGTCATAGTGTGAGTAATGCATTCAGTGTCTCTCAGCTTGATCACATTTCATTCAAATGAAGGAACCATTAAATTGAATCACAAGTTTGTATGAAATGATATGAAATGATGACTTATTTTATGTTTTTTTTTTTTTTTAAATTTTAGTTTACAACTGTTTGCTGTTCCTGAAGGCAAGTCTGGTCCTCAAGTCATAGAGATGTTGACCAAACGGGCCATTGCCCTAGGAGCTGTTCTTAGTGGATCCTTCATCGTGGATTGTGAAACTTACAGTTCTACTGCATCGTTGGGTAAAAAGCACAATCTTCTCTTACATTTTTCATGATTCAAGTCCATGGTGGTAAACAAGTTGTGACAGCAGACCCATCTGCTGCTCACTTTACCAGCTCTAAGTCCACCGTTGGAACTGTTCAGCTTTCCCATAACCAGATGGCACCACCCATGTCTACATTTGAATAACTCAAATGTTGAGGGCACCGAGTTCTTTTGATTTTAACCATCCGCTCGACACGTAACACACACGAGATATCCGAATCCTCTAAACACCTTTTACGAGCAACACACACACTACCTGACTTGTAAATTTCCTCCCCTTCCATTCCCACATATGGATGTCTCTACCTCTTTTATTTTTTCCTCCCAAACTCTTTGCTTAGTTTTCTTTATTCCCTTTTTGCTATTCCAACTTTTATTTAAGGACCGTGTCGAGTGAAGCTAGCAACGATTCGTTCTGCCGGGTAATTCAGGTAGGCCGTCCTACGTGCGCTAGTGACAAGCTGTCAACATATACTTGCCCGTCCTTGGCTTTCGACTCACGGACGCCTTTGGGACCGATAACATACGGTCCATTCAATTCGTGAAAAAAACAAATTTGTTTTTTTCTTTTTATTAATTTTTTTTTGTTTTGAATTTCGTATTTTGATTCCGCATTGTTCTACTGCCATTCCGCGACGTTGAATCTGCCCGTCTGCTGCCGCCGCCACCGCCTTATTGTCTCTTAAGTCTGTTAAGGCTGAGCGTTGATACGGTTGGCGTCTTTTGTTTCATCGATCCGTAGGCTCTCTCGACTCTCTTTCTCTTCTCTCGTCTAACTCGGCAATTCGATGTCAAGCGTATTTGATACGCCACAGGGCCATCAGCTGACTTGTGTGCACCACTTGGCAAAAAGAACGACCGAGAATAGCTCTGTCTCGACATGTTTACATTTAAATAGCTTCATCCCCCCTCTCTCCACTTCATTCCTTTTTTTCACAATTAGTTTCCATTTTCGCACACATTTCAAGCGACTGGAAATCAAAAGGGGTGGAGCCAGCAGATACACACGACACATTCTTGAAATGTTTTAATAAGTTACAAGGGAAAAAGGAGTAGTAGAGATATATATGCGACGAAGCCTCCTCCTTCTTCTTGTTAGAAAACCCCCCTCCCGGAGCGCATCTGAAGAGGAGGGAACTGTTCCCCCCAAACTTTCTTGTTGTCGTCAATCTTGGGCGTGATTCGTGTCGTCACGGAAAGAGAGGGGGGCCGGCCAGTTTCGGACCGAAAATAAAATAAAAAAATATGTTGAAAAAGGAACAAATAGTCGCAATATCTTTTCCCGTCTCCAACAGAAGACCATAGCGCGAGCACACTCCTCTTCTTTTTTTGCCGATTTCGCTGATTTTCTGTTGTTTTCCGGCGTTCCCCCCACTTGGTATCCTCTCTACATCTGGCCGTCAGTCTGTGCCGTTCATCTGTGAAATTGAATCTCTCCGCACCCCCGTACGAGTTTTCTCAGCTGACACCTACACAGGACGGGCCAACTCTTGGCGAGTTTTTGGGAAGTAGGAGAATCTATCAGTGAAAGAAACGCGGACATTTTCATCTTTTTATTTTTCTCTTTTTTACAAAAAAAACGATCAAGTTGGAATGATGAAATCTGAGCTTGTGGGAGCCCCCTCTGGACTTTAACCAAATGTTTTTTAATGACCCTTTAAAAAGACGCGGAGAAAAGAGAGTCTTTTAAAAAACGTTTTCTCTTTTTGAAGTTGTCCAACTTCATTTTCTCCTGTGTGTTTTATTATTTGTGATCTTTCAATCGTTAAGGGCTCGTGTGTATAAAACATTTTCCCCCGTTCTTTTTTCTTTCTGATTTTACCCCGGGTGTATAACCACACCTTCCTACAGGGGGGTGAAAGCCGTTTGTTTCGTATGATAAAAATAAAAAAAAAAAGAACTAGGAAGGCAGGTAAATTATTACCTTTGGTTAACCTTTCCTCTGTGCTACGGTAGGGGGGCGAGAGAAAGAAGATCTCGTCGAGAAATCTCCGTCCGTCCGTCCGAAATGAAGACATTCCGATCGGGGGATGGCGCAAAAGAGAAGGAAAGAGAGAAAATATTTTTATATCAGGTGAAAGAGGAGGAGGTTATACATGAAGAAAAAGAAGCGTCCATAAGTTGATTGGAATGCGTTGAATAATTCACGAGCTGGATTGATTTGGTTTAACACAGAAAAGGGCAGCAGCAGCCACACCAGGAAATAAAAGAAGATGTATCCTATTACCGGGGGGGATGATGTGAGCCTGATGGAATATCACCAAGTTCCTTGTAAAAGAAGAAGAAGAAGAAGAAGTGAGCGAGAAAGCACATTGGGTTGGTTGCCCTTTTGTCGGGTGTTTGGGATCTCTACTCGATTGAGATTGGTCAGGGCCTCTCTTGATCTAACTCTGTGACGTGGTGTGGGAATCGTTCGTGAGAGATATCGCGTGTCACGAACCGATTGGGCCTAAAGAAGAAGAAGTTTTTCTCCAGCCTCATCTCGTGTGAGAGACAGACGCAGACTTTGCAGCCGGGGTCCAACAACAACAACAACATCCCCCATCCCAAAAAACAGCAGCAGCTCGGGTCGGAGTAAAGAAGAAAATCTCGCACACACAGTGATTTCCTCCTCCCCGCAGAGTTCCTTCTCTTCCACGTTTGAAATTCCCTCCTCTTTCCCCCCCAAAAAAAGACATTTGAATTACACCGAAAATTTAAGTTTCCCGCGTCATGAGAGAGGGTATTGGAATAGAATTGATTTTTTATTTCCAACCAAAGAAAAAAAAAGCAGAGGGAGGCTGGAAAGAATCCCAGAAGAAGTAGAAGCCACTTGATGTCTTATCTCGAAGCAGTATTTTTTCAAATGGCTCTTTTTTCTTTTTCTCTTCTTTCTTAGCTTCCAATTTTTTAAAAAACATTTTATTTTGATTTTCTATTTTGAAAATAACCAACGCAGTTAATGGGTAGAATGTGGGCAGGAAAATCTGAAGAGGAATCCTTGTTCTTATATTCTTCTTCTGGCTATATGTATATCCACATGCACGAATATATAGAGAGATATACCTGCTTCACGTCTAGATATCAAGTGGACGGGCGCTACCGATCCGCCCAGCTGCTATACTACACAACAACACACATGACTGCCGACTCCGTGCTTTTGTGGTTTCCTTGTTTTGTTTGACTTTTTCTTTCTTTTCTTTCTTTCTCCCTCCGTCGGGGGTGGAAATAGAGGAGGAAAGAGAAAGAAGAAGAAGAGATAAGTTGATGGTGAGGTTTGACGTCACACTCGTTGAAGATTGAGAACAACTGGCGCGCATAGTTATTGTTTTCTTCTTCTTCTTTCTCCCTAATGCCCAAGGTTTCCTCCCGACACTTGGCGTGCGCTTTAGTTCTTTTTTTCGTGGGGGTTGTTGTTGTTGTTGTTGTCGTCGGTAGCGGAGGAGGAAGAGGAGGAATAGAGAGACGGGGGCGACGGAAGGCTGCGGCTGTTTGTGGTTTATCTGACATGTTGGAGAGTTGCCCGCAAGCTTTTTCGAGTTGCCATTTGCGAGCATTTCCAACCAAATCCTCCGACGAGATGGAAAAAAATCCGAAAAAAAAGGAGAAAGAGACAGACATGGGGGCTAGGCGCCATCATCATTATCCGGCGGGACTTGACTGATGACGCCATCAACTTGTCTATCGCCCTTGTTTTTGCAAACTGCCAATCTGGCTGAATTTTATTTTATTTTTTCATAGGAGATTTGATTTCTCTTATGTCTTGTGATGTGGGAGTGTTAAACGCCAATGTGTTTTATCATTCATTCCATTTTCTTTTTATTATTTCAAATCATTAAACTTTTGGTTTCTTCATTTGGCAGGAGCGCCGAGATCGGTGCATTTGCTGCACAATTCCGAGACGCCGGCCTCCGTGTTCGCTCTGCTGGAGGCGGCCAGCGGCAACAAGACGGTGGCCCTGGTGGCCGACAACTTGTTCGACCTGCTCATGCTCAAGCTCTCCAATTTCTACACGGCCAAGAAGCAGACCAAGATCGAATCGAGAGGGCCACGCTTCGAAGCCGGAGACTTCCTCGTCAAGCTCGGCTCCGTCACCATGGGACCGGCCTTCAAGGGCATCCTAGTCGAGGTATACATTAAACAGCAACCCAACCAACCAACCAATATCCCACGTTAGTGCATAGACAATAACGACATCAAAAACTTCCATCTCTATCTCGACTTGACGCTGTAGATTGTCTCCCTTTTTCTTTCCCTACAAGGTAATAATGATGAGAGGCTTTTTTCTGGCCTCTTGAAAAACAAGAAAACCCTTTGACAACATCCGTTTTCTCTGTGTGTGTAGGGAGAGCTTTTTCCAGCTTCTTCTTCTGTGTTTACAATCTCCGCGTGATGGTTCTTTTTTTCCGTTTTCGGTCATCCGGCACTAAATATGCAAGCGCCCCTTTTTCTTTTCATTTCACTCGGGAAGGTTTCAGACAGTTAATGAGCTTGTCAATATTGAATTAAAAGTGGGGTTGGGTGGGTGAAATTTAATTATTTGAAATGATCAAATCACTACGAGGCTACGAGCTGGCTCTGGCGCGTTTGGGCTAATATTTGTGATGATGGACGCTTGAATAGAGCCACAGAGAGAGAAGGGCTGAGTCAATGTTGATGTGAAAAACGGGAGAAAGAAAAGAGACTCTGTCTCGTTTTCTTGGTTTTCTTGGTTCTTTTATTATTCGTGACTCGAGAGAGTTCCTCGCTCTTTTGGGTGCCTCTTATTATCGTACACGAGCCGAGTGTGTTGGCGCTGGGGCGGGCTGATGTTGTGAACAAAACAATTGATCATCCATCCAACCATCGGGGCCTTTTTATTTCTCTTTTTCCATTGAAGAAGAAGAGAAGAAAAGAGAAGAAAAACGCGGCACAACTGGAAGGCGCGTGATATTCTCCGTCTGTGTTGTTACGTCATGGGCTCTTCTCATCTTCTCCTTGTTTCGTTTCATTTTATTTTTTGGTTTTGTTGTTGAGATGTCATGGAATTTCAAATGAGTTTTTGGGGGCGAACATTTTTCTGACTCGGCTGAATATTGATTTCATATACTCCCGCTGACACTCGCAACAACAATAACAACAACAGCCAGCCAGCGACGTCTGTAGGGTCTGTTTATATGGATGAAAAACAATTTTTGTTTTTTCCCGATCGATTCTATCGGAGAGATAACTTTTGCCATCCGTTTTGACAGGTGGAATATCAAGCGTGCAGTCTGCCGGCCGCCTGTTGGGATCTGATCCGCGAGTTCATGCAGGGCTTCTTGGGCGGTTGCGTCCCATCTACTCCGCCTCCGTACATCCAGGTCTGCTCCTTCTTCTTCCTGCTGCCCGCCTATAGGCTCAAAACAATTTTATTTTATTTTTTTCTTCTTCATCCCCATCAATATCAAATAAGAATTTACGATGTTTGCCTTTCGTCATGTTGTTATTATTCCAATTCGTCTAACAAAAAAATTGTTTTATTTTTTCTCTTTTTTTTTCCTGGATGCATAAATCTTTGTTTTTGTTCCGTGACGGACCATCAGAGCCGATTCGGCGACATGCTGGGCACTATCGACGGCATCAATCAGTACCTGGAGCAGTTCAACGCTTTCCGCAAAACCACCGGCATCCGATAGATCGACAAACACAACAAACAACAACTCTATTTGCCCTTACACAACAACAACAAAAACGCGCCATTGCTACAACAAAATAAAAAAGGAAAAATACAAATAAAGAAAATAAAAAGAAACTCCGCCGCTCCGGTGTTTTTCTATGTTACTTGGGTACAACTCCATTATCCATCCTTTTGGAAAAAGAAAAAAAAACTAAATGTTTTTTATTTTATTTTCTCTTTAACCGCGTGTTGATTCAAAAACCGCCGTCGCCCACCTTTGCACACACACTCGACCCTTCTTGTATTTTTTTGACTTTTTTCAAAGTTTCCCGCTTTTCTTCCGGGCGCTTTTTTTTTTAAACTTGTTCAAGTCAACAAGAAAAATCAAGAGGACAACTTTCTCTCTTCTTCTTCTTTTATTGTGTTGATTTTGTGGGCTTCCCGTTTCTAAACAAACACATCATCACCTCAATGGATGGCCATTAGGGGTTCTCTGTTGTGTGTGTGTGTGTGTACCAAGTGCCATTTGCTATCCTCATTTTTTCCCGGAATTTTTTGAACATTATTTAAAAAATGGCGCGGTTTTTTCCCCCCATTTCAAAAATTCAAATTGCTTACTAGACACAAAGGAGATTTCCACGGTGTGTGCCGTGTTCCATCTGCTTTGATATCGTTCTCGGTTTGAATGAAACAAGAGACTCCGACGACGTCGTGCCACTTGATTGCGGGGGGGTCACAGAGGAGTCGACAGTTTCTGATGTAATAAGAGAAGTAAAAGAGCGACGGTGGATGCTATTTCCAGCAGAGCTGTATATATACATATATAGTCTAACATCAGTTTATACGGCGTACGAAATCACTCTCTTGAAGTGTGTTGTTTATGTGTACACTCTCTCTCTCTCTTGCCGGCGTGTGTTTTTGATCTGTTTACATGTTTGGAATAGCAGCGCAAGACGTTCGCCGGCTTATACCTGATACCACACAACTTTTTCCATCTATCTATCCTGACCTTTTGGCTTCTTTTGATTTCACGCCTGTGGCATTTTTTTCCCCCCGGTATATATTTATTTATTTTTCTATACACCGTGGCCGCCGTCGTCGCCGTCGTGCCATATTATTTATAGGGGAGGAAAAGATTTCGGATTCTGAATGACCATGTGAAAAAAAAATGGTCCGGGAATCAACATCAATACACGTATAGGAAGGAGGGAGGAAGGCTATATCAATATTCGATGCTGCTGCTGCTACTTGGGATATTTATACATGAGAGGCATAATAGCTGAAGGCTTTTCGTGTGTGTGTTTGTGTGTTTGACTCGTCTTTTTGATGGACGGCAGTATACGGCGATCCCTTGATATTGAAAAGGTAAAAAAAAAATAAGTAAATATTGAAAAAAATTTCAAATTGATTTCAAACTGCGCGCCAAGTTGTAAAAACCCACGAACAAAAATGTCAAAATCGACTGAAATTCAAGACGGACTATATCTCAAGACCACAGCCATTCAAAATGATGTACCTCAAACTTTGTATCGCCTAAAATTCACTTCCTCAATTGCGATTAAATGTCAAGATCGGATATATGCCCTATGTTGCCACATTCTTTAACAATTCCCCTACATTATTACGTCATCAATTTAAAAAGTTGCCAGTAAAAGAAAGCTATAAATAATCGTCACCGTTGTTATTATTATTATTAAATAATTCCTATGGTCGTATAGTAAGGACATTGCCCAGTCTGGTCCAGCCGCAATGCGAAATTGTCGCTGATGGAAAATACTGGGCATATATAGAGAGAAAGACTGGAAGCTGGAGACTGTTTCCTCTCCCGCATATCATCGTCACGCGGACAGATGATGACGAGAGAGCGACAACATATACACAAGGCGATTCGGGTCCTCCCCAAGGGCATAATCAGCAGCGGACCCATAGGATGATATCTCATCTCTCTCTCTCCCATGTGTGTGTGTATGGCAGTATAGAGCATTGGCTCGACAGATTCCAATACGTAATAACGTCGTGTGTGTGTGGCTCTTTCTCGTATTTCATTCCCGCTGGAACGACTGCGTGAAAAAGAAAAGATATGCGGTCCCGTAGATTTATTTAGTTTCGCCAAATAAAAGAAAAACCGCCAGGGATTTCCACCCAAATTTTTTTGGCCTGTGTATAGGGGAACCATCTGTCTCATTCCGTCGCAGGTCAAGAAAGAAGTTGAGGAACATCTAACGAGCTGATGATGAGCGGCCATCCATTTTTGTAGTCGTCAATAAAAGGAAAAAGTCTTCACGCCGAGAGTTGCAACTGTTTGTGACTTGTGCCACTGTTTTGGGCCGTTACAAAATAATTTAACGATCCTCTACGACGTCCGCACATGTCTTTGAAAAGATATACGCAGTAGTAGCATGCTGCTGCTGGGGCTCTCCCTATATACGTGCCCAAGGTCTTACCAAAAATTCTACTCGGCCGACTTGTATTAACTGGGAACTGTTTGAAGAGAAAGAGCAGCTCGCTATACGTCGTGGCGCTTATTTCATATTTGATATAAGAGCGTCGTATATACAACTCGGACCTAATGCAAATAGCCAAATTGTCTCGCTATTTTTCGCCGTACAAGAGCTGGGATTTGTTTTATTTAGGGTTTATCTTCTCACACAGTTCCATGAATAAATACGCGTCGCTCTAACTTGAATGGAAACGGCTGCTGCCGCCCTATAGATATGTCCATTAACAACATTTAATCCGTCTTTATAGTAAAGGGTGCCAAGGGCTTCTGGCTTTTGATTTTTTTTTTCTAAATTTTAGAAAAAGGTTTTCTGTCATTTCAAGGTCCGGTTTTGTCTCTATTTCATATCCCCTACACGCAGAGCGCAACTGGCGTCGCGACGTCGCATACGCAATTCTTGACATTCTTTTTCATTATTGTCTGCA